>NW_015165830.1:4110344-4188509 GCF_001447785.1 Gekko japonicus
CCCACCTGGGGAGGCCCATCAGCAGCCTAGCTGCCGCGTTCTGCACCAGCTGCAGCCTCCGGATCAGCAACAAAGGCAGCCCCATGTAGAGAGCGTTACAGTAGTCTAACCTTGAGGTGACCGTCGCATGGATCACTGTAGCCAGATCTTTGCGGTCGAGGAAAGGAGCCAACTGCCGAGCCTGCCTTAGATGGTAGAAGAAGAAGAAGAAGAGATTGGATTTATACCCCGCCCTTCACTTGGAGTCTCAGAGCGGCTTACAAACTCCTTTCCCTTCCCCTCCCCACAACAGACACCCTGTAAAATGCAGACCTGGCAGTGGCTGCTACCTGGGCCTCCATTGTTAAGGAGGAGTCCAGGAGCACTCCCAGACTCCTAACCTCCGACGCAGGCACCAAAGGTACCCCATCGAAGGTCGGGAGAGGGAGCCCTAACCCCAGACCGTTCCGACTCAGGCCCAGGACCTCCGTCTTCGCTCTAGGGCTCCAAGCTCACCCAGTCTCTGGTAGAAACAGTCCTGGAATATTTCAGTCCCAATACATAACACCCCTCCCCCCTAAATTCCAAAGCACCTTAACAGACATAGTCTTCAAGGTATGCTGGTTTGCTTTGTTCCCTCTGAGAACACTGGGGCTCCTGTGGGAGCGAAGACGACACTAGAGCCGGGCTTGGTGAGGCAGGAACCCCTCTGGAGTCCTGTGAGGCAGGAACAGAGTCCAGAAGGTCTGTAGCAGCCTGTGCCAGGCTGTCCTCTTCCCAGCAGACTGGCTGCATGCTGTTTTGGGGGGGAGGTCGCTCTCTGTCAGCAGCAGCGGTAATGGTTCCAGGGCGCAATCCTCCTCCTCAGTGGAGGACAATTCAGGCTCTTCGGGCAGCAGGTGGCGGTGCCGCTAGTCTATGTGCCTGTGTAGAAGCTGGGCCCCATTTGTCATTATCTTGTACGATAGGGTCAGCCTGTCTCTAGTAGAACAGTCCTAGAATGCTTCAGTCCCAATACATAACAACTATGATCTGGAAGCATCTTTACTACCTTAACTGGACATGTTTTCCTTTTCATTCTGACCGCCCTGCCTTAACTGCAGTAGATCTTTCCTGAGGTTCCCACACAACACTGTTATGCAGCCATCCACCTTCCAGGTTTTTCCAAACCTGCTTTGGCATAATTGTCCCCAAAACACTGTACTCAGAGTGGGTTTGGGATCTGTGTGGACAGGAGAATGCAGATTTCCTCATCTCCCCACAAACATTCGAAGCCAAACCTGGCACCATTTCACCCACACACTGGTAGGCTTTTGTGTCATTTTGTTTAAAAAACAGGGGTGTGAAAGTTGGACACTGAAGAAAGCTGGCAGGAAGAAAGTTGATTCACTTGAAAGATGGTGTTGGAGGAGAGGTTTATGGATACCATGGACCACCAAAAAGACAAATTAGTGGGTTCTAGATCAAATCAAGCCTGAACTCTCCCTAGAAGCTAAAATGACTAGACTGAGGCTATCGTACTTTGGTCACATTATGAGAAGACAAGACACTGGAAAAGACAATAATGCTGGGGGAAATGGAAGGCAGCAGGAAAAGAAGATCCAACATGAGATGGATTCGCTCAATAAAAAAAAGCCACAGTCCTCAGTTTGCAAGACCTGAGCAAGCCTGTTAATGATAGTACATTTTAGAGGTCATTAATTCATAGTTGACCTACTACTCAGTTACAGCCTTTCCCAAACAACGCTTTCCCCCCCTCCTTCCAGCTATTAGCGGGCTGACCAAAGTCAGCTAGTGGGTGACAGAACATTGAAGGGGGAGACCCATATAGCACGTTGCAATTCTGCCACACTCTACAGTTCCAGACCATAAGCGTCATTCTTCTCCTGCCATCCTACCTCTCTTGTATGGTTAGGGTTGCCAGCTCTGGGTTGGGAAATTCCTGGAGATTTGGGGGGTGGAACCTGGGAAGGGTGGGGTTTAAGGAGGGGGGGGGCCTTGGCAGGGTATAATACCATAGAGTCCACCCTCCAAAGTAGCCATTTTCCCCAAAGGAACTGATCTTGATCGTCTGGAGATCAATCGTAATCGTGCGAGATTTCCTGGAGGTTGGCAACCCTAAGTACAGTTCACTGACATTTTTTAAAAAGAAATTGCTAGTGATGATACAATCTGTGCAGCAGTACATCTTAGTCCTTCTGATTTTGTCAACAAATAGAACCTGAGTAAAAATATCAAAATCCAGAACTGGGAAGCAAGTGTCTGCTTGCATTGAACCTTATCTTATTTCCCTGTCTATAAAAAGTCAAATTATCCTTCAAACAGCTAAACGTATTCTGGAAAGGATATGGCCTCTTACTCTCACAATGAAAACAAGCCGCAGTGTCCAACAAAAGGCTTGACATGAAAATGACAGTGTGGCACTCTCCAGTGTTACCCAAAATTAGATTATTCCCAGGGCAGGCAGTTGTTTCCAGAAAGACAATTTGAAATCCAGTGTGTAAAGTGAGCTCCCCCTAATTGCATGCTGATCAGATTAAGCCCTGTTGTTCTAGCAAATGGAAATATGACAAAAGGGCTCTGTGATTTCTATAGGTTGGTTATTCAATTGCTAGGGCACTCTGGGCTTGTGTAACAGCAAGTAGCAGTCACCTTATACACAGAGCTGCAGCCATGTTCATGATGGCGGCTGTTTTTACTTTCAGGTTTGACACACACTCTTTTTGTTGTACTGGGATATCAGACTCAGAACATTAGACATCAATCAAGTGTCTTAAGGTCTGATCTTATACGTGTTTACTCTGAATCAGTCCAATGAGTTTGTCTAAGCTTACTCTGACAAGCAGGGCTGTATAAATTTGCAGCCTTAAGAAACTGCTAGGCTAACTTCATTCTTAAGCAACAAATCCATAAAAGAAGAGTGTTCAGTCTCAAAGCTCCCTTGAACCAGGTTTCAGGTATGTTATGCCGCAGCCTAGTAGGAGATGTTGAGTGCTAAAGGGACTGTCCAGAAAAATGTGTGCGTATTAAGTGCCGTCAATTTGCGGCAACCGTATAAACTAATGACCTCCAAGACATTATATCATTAACAGCCTTGCTCAAGTCTTGCACACTGAAGGCTGTGGCTCCTTGATCATGTCAATTAGGGTTGCCAGACCTCCCCCCGTGGAGGTGGGGGTTCCCCTCCACCAGGCCCCACTGCCCCACCACTGATTAGCTGGCCGGTAGGGGGGGGACTTACTTGGAAGAAGAGCAAGGCCCAGTAGACATTGCAGCAATAAGTCTATGTCACTTCCAACATGACCTGGAAGTGACATCGTGTCAGTGACACTCTGGTATTTGAGCAAAAACTCTATGGTAAAAGCCAAATTTACCAGAGAGTTGCCCAAATACCAGAGCATCACCCCAAATCACTTCCGGGTCACATTGGAAGTAATGTAGACACGCTACTGCAATGTTGGCTGAGCCTCCCTGGGAACCCTAAAGGCAATCCATCTAATGTTGGATCTTCCTCTTTCTCCTACCTTAAACTTTTCTAAAAATATTTTACATCTGTTCTTAATGCTCCACACTGATCATATTTTATCAATGAAGTAACAGGCCAAGAATACCCAGGAGACTGAGTATCCTTCTGACTCCTAAATGTTTTGCCTTCTGCACAGCTAGCTTTCTCTGCTGAAATAAAGCCAGAGGAACAAAAAGCCACAGAAACAGTCTGTTTGACCAGGCCGGCTCGAGCTACTACACTTTTCTGGAACCATCACTTCAGCAGGATTTTACAGTTTAACAAAACTTTTTTTTTAATGCTACTCACAAGAGGAATGCAGCTAACATTGTTCATTCAATTTAAATCAACTTGCTGATGACCAAAAAAGAAAAAAAGTGCTGAACCAGACTGTTTGCTTCATTGGTTTCAGAACTAGACATTCAAGCTCTGAGGTACGGGTTGCCAGCCTCCAGGTACTAGCTGGAGATCTCCTCGGACTACAGCTGATCTCCAAGAGACAGAGATCCGTTCACCTGGAGAAAATAGCCACTGTGGAAGGTGGAATCTAATGGCATTACACTGCATTGAGGCTTCTCCCCTCCCCAACCTGGATACGGCAGCCCTACTCTGCCGTATTTCTTACTCAAACATGAATAGAATCATCTAGCACATCACAGGTCCCAAACCAATCCAATTGCACATTGTGTGCAAACAGGGGTGTACAAGCTGCGTAGTGCCATTTCCAAAATGGTCCTCGGTTGTTTGAAACTTGGCTCTTTTTAACATTTTAGTTAAAGCATAGGTTGCTACTGATGAACACTGCAAAATGTCTGTTATTCCACAACTGATGCACCATTCACACAGCTGGCAAACAGCAGCTGAGAAACTAAGAGGAGATTTCAGGGACACAGTCTCAAAGCTAGGGTTCAGCTGGCCATTGCAGCCATATCAAGACGTTCCTTCTGGCATTTGAGTTTCACACCAGTAAGGGAAGCCTGGTGGCAGGCAATTCAAAAGATGGAAGTTGAGGGATGGGGGTGTTAGCTCTGGCTTGCACCCACTGCAGAGGAAAGTATGCATGTAGAAACTGGAAATGATGGAGGCAAGACTATTTATTTATTTAACAAAACCAATATCCTGCCTTCCTGCTCTCACAAGGGCTACCAAGGCAGCTAACAAACTGAAATATACATTAAAACAATTAAAATCAGAGCTAATGTACATACAAAACATAAAGACAACAATGAAATAATTGGGCAGGAAGGAGGGATCACTGAGGAAATGCCTGACAAAACAAAAGTTTTCACCCACTGGTGGAAGATGGCAAAAGAAGAGGACAGACAAGTCTCTCTAAAGAGTTTGGATGCCATGACTGAAAAAGCCTTTTCCTGGGTTACCACCCACCTAATCTCAGAAGACAAGAGCACCCAAAGCACAGCCTCTGAGGATGACCGTAGTGATTGTGTAAATTCATGAGGGATTAGGCAGCCCTTCAGGTATGTTGGTCCCAACCCATATAGGGCTTTAACAGTCAACACCAATACCTGAACTGTGCCTGGAAACACACTGTAGATAGAGTGATATGGTCCCTAAAACCCACTCTAATCAACATCCTAGCAGCAGCATTCTGCACTAATTGACGTTTCCAAACACTCCTCAAGGGCAGCCCTATGTGGAGCATATAGTAATAATAATCTAATCTAGATGTAACCAGGATCCGTACTACAGTGGCCAGATCTTTTCTGCCAGGAAAGGCCACAGCTAACTAACTAGCCAAAACTGGTGAAAGGCACTCCTGGCCACAGCTGCCACCATCCACTCACCACTAATGTTTCCATCTTGCTAGAATTATCCTTCAGTTTTTTAGCAAGCATCTAGTCCAAAACTATGTCACAGTGGCAGAGAGAGTAGATAGCGCTTACAAGTCAAGATGAGAAAGAACTGACTGGAGGACGAGCAAGAAAATCAAATAATGGGATCACAGCTTCTGTTGACCTCAACCTCTGGAATTCTACTGACCACCACCTTTCTTTCTGGGGCATTTAGCTGTAGCAGGTGCAGTTGCTGTGAACTGGAACACCACAGTACAACTCTTCTAATTCACAACAACTGCACATGCTACAGCAAAATGGCCCAGAAAGAAAGGAAAGCACAATATGGCAGGCACTTTTCTTTCTACCACAAATGGGTGTACAAGTTATATTATTGACCACACATATATAAAACAGGTGGGTAATTTACTCTGGATTTTCAGTCACCAGCATGTGGTGTCCTTTTGGCCTGGCTTCTTTTTTGTGTGTGTGTGAATTCACATAGAAAAGTTACATATGAACAATAATGTACAAACCTTATATACTGTGCCACTGCACTCTTTACCAAGCATAAACTAATCAGTACAGGTATTACAAATGTGTATCTGACCAAAACCACACAAGGGCTGAAGGTGACACATCTACGTATTAGGAACTGGGCATAATAGATTTTTTATTGTCCAACCTGCTTCTTTAGTCAAAGGATTAGACTGAAAAGCATATTAAGGACATGTGCTTAATCCCCCACCATTTTCTTTTCTTTGTATAAAACTTATTAAACATGTGGAGTGTTTGGTTGGAGCCAAGCTGCAGATGTGGTACGGAAGCTCTGTGACCAATGACTATCATCTTACACTTTCAGACAAATTGTTGGCAATCCCTTCCTTCACTAATCTTTGTAACTGCACTTGAAATTCAAATGATGGTGACAGTGGCTGAGACATTTAGCTATACACAGCATGATCTGGAGTGTGTTTATAGTGTGGGACTTCGGCTTGGGTCCTAAGAAGTGAAAGGGGAGTCATGTGAGAGGTAGGCTACTCCCCCCCCCCCATTGTGTTCTTGTGTGTCAGTGGACCCAAAAGAACAATTTGGGAAGCAAAGGGGAGACTGCAGTGGAAGAAGTTAATTGGTAAAAATCTCCCTCCCCTTCCTCCACAGACAAAAAAGCTGATCTGTCAGAGGAGCTGGTGTTGTATTATACAATGAAGTTTTAGAAGGGTATTGTACCTTCTGCCAAACACCAAGGCCTTTCCCCCTCGATACCTCGCATATTGCATTAAGAACTGAACAAATCAATTGTAATTGCTATTAAGTAATGCCAGATAGCCTGACCCTATAAATCTTTAACTATTACCCAATTAAAGCACCATTTCAACCCTCAAGCAGGACAGAATGAAATGGTTCTGGTCTCTGCAAGGA
This sequence comes from Gekko japonicus, assembly GCF_001447785.1. Lineage (NCBI taxonomy): Eukaryota > Metazoa > Chordata > Lepidosauria > Squamata > Gekkonidae > Gekko > Gekko japonicus. The sequence continues at coordinate 4,117,044 of NW_015165830.1, forward strand.
AAACTTCTGATCCTTTACTCTCAAGAATACTCACTCATTGGCATTCTTGAGTAGTCTTTTGACTGCTAGCCAGAATTGTACCTAGAAAGGCGAGAGCCAGTGTGATGCACAGGTTAAAGTATTGGCCATGGACTGGGAGACCGCCAGGTCAAGCCCCTACTCCGCCTGGAAGATCTCAGAGTGATATTGGGTCAGTTACCCTCTCTTAGCCTAACTTACTCCATAGGGTTTTGTGAGAAAAAAATGAAGAATCATTCTGAGCTCCTTGGCTGAACAGACAGGAATAAAAAATGGAATACATACACAGGTTATCTATGACCTGCCACATCTCTATCAGGAACATGGAAGAGTTGGTGATACAGCAGCTGAGCCCAAAGTACCTTGATCATATCTTGTGGCCTTAGGTAAATTTCCCCACCTGAAATATACTAGTACTATTCACTTACCTTACAAAGTTGTTGTAAGGATTACTACAATGCATGTGAAGTGGTTTGAATACTAGAAAGCACTATTCTTAGTACATAAGCTGTGACAAGCAGGGGCAAAAATAATATTGGCTGGCAAGGAGTGCCAGGGCTAGCACAATTGTCCTTACATTGGCACCAAGACTTCTAGGCCCATTTCATACAAGCTGCTCTGCAAATGGTGGTGCTAATACAGCTATGTGTGGGACTGCAGCCATTAGGATACTTTGTTTCATTATTAGACAGGTAAATGTAAATTGTGGAACACCCATCTCAAACCTAAGCACTTTCTGGTAAACAGAACCCATTTCAATTTCTCAACTGTGTAAGTGAAAATATTTCACTAAATTGAGCCCTCCTGAAATGAACATGACTGCATTCTTCTCCAGAATGCATGTTAGGAGCACCAATATTCCAAGTGATAACGAAGAGCAATCTACATTGCAGTTTGTTGCAGGCCAAATCTACAGAGCGTTAGTTAAGGAAGGCATTTTCCATCCAGTTGATCACTTAAGATGTCCTGAAGCATTTTTTAAAAACAGCTGTGGACAACCTGTGCCACACTGGCTGGTCTTAGTTTCAATGGCTTGGATCCAACAAACTGTGAGAAGTCTGCTCATGAAGCATGGGTTCCCCAATTCCTGATGCAACCACCCCTTCCCATACTTCCCCAAAGACCTTTAGGGAAGATGGAAGAATGAGATCAGGAGGGAGGGCTGTGCTAGGAAGACAAAGGCAGCAGAAATCACCCAGCTCTCTGTATGAGCAGAAGTTTGAATCCAAGCCAATGTAATGTTATTTTTTTGCCAACATTAGAAAACTAAATCCTTGCCACTACACTCAGTCATGGTAAGTTACAAAGAAAAGCACTTCATGATGCGCAATTGCATAAGACAGACTTGATTCCTAACATCCTTTTCCATTTGCATTAGGCCCTTCCGCACAGGATGGGTGTTTTTGTTTTTAACCCCCCCTCCACTGTTCCCAGTGATTTTACAAGCCACAATTTCAGGGATCACAGCAAGAAAAAAGCTGATAAATTCCCCTTTATTTAGCACAATTCCAGTCATACTATATAGGATCCAACCCCTAAATCAGAGGTGTCGAACTCATTTATTACGAGGGCCAGATTTGACTTAAGTGTCACTTTGTTGGGCTGGGGCATGTGTGTCATAAAATGAAATGCCAGGTACGGGGAGATATAAACTTTATAAAGGACACTCAAAATATAAACATGCTTAAAACATTAACACTTTCACAGTATTTCCTTACAGTATCTCTCAGATGCCCACCCTCCCACTTCCACCACCCGTTATGCATTAGCACAGTATAGGGGGACATAATGCACTGCCTCTGTCATCTGGACAGGCCAGTTCTGGCCCATGGCCTGTATGTTTGGAACCTCTGCCCTAAATGCAAACTAGACTTTTAAAATATTTATATTTATTTAATTTATATCCTGCCCTCCCTGCTGAGGCAGGCTCAGGGCGGCTTACGTACCGTTAAACAAATAAACCAGAAAGTTGAATAAAATCACAATAAATAAAGAGAAAAATCATTACATAAAGTGCTAGTATGATGGCAGGCATTGGCAACATTCGACAAATCAGACTGTCATCTAACATCATAGTCTGGGTCAATCAGCGGGTACAGGCTGTTAATGGTGATGTTAATATGAGGCCAGGGCCTCAATTTATAGGGCGCAGCTCACTAATCGAAGGCCTGGTGGAAGAGCTCCATCTTACAGGCCCTGCGGAACTGTAAAAGGTCCCGCAAGGCCCTGATGTCTTCTGGGAGCTCATTCCACCAGTATGGAGCTGCCACTGAGAAGGCCCTGGCCCTCATCACAGACAGCCTGGCTTCTCTGGGGCCCAGAAGCGCCAAACGATTTTGGGACCCTGATCATAGTGCTCTCTGGGGAACATGTGGAGAAAGGCGGTCCTTTAGGTATGAAGGCCCCTGACCACATAGGGGCCTTAAAGGCAAGAACCAACACCTTGAACCAAATTCAGAATGCTATGGGCAGCCAGTGCAGTGCTTTTAGTGCCGGCTGGATGTGCTCCCGCATGGGGAGGCCCAGCAGCAGCCTGGCCACCACATTCTACACCAGCTGCAGCTTCCGGATTTGGGACAAGGGCAGCCACATGTCGAGAGCATTACAGTAATCCAATCTTGAGGTGACCATTGCATGGATCACTGTTGCCATGTCATTTCATTCGAGGAAGAGAACCAGCTGCCAAATCAGTCAAAGATGATAAAAGGCTGACTTCGCAGTGGCTGCTACCTGGGTCTCCATTGTTAGGGAGGCATCCAAGAGCACTCCCCAAACTCCTAACCTCCGGCACTGGCGCCATCGGCACCCCACTGAAGATCAGAAGTGGGAACCCTACCCTCGGACCACTCCAACTCAGGCACAGGACCTCCGTCTTCATCAGATTCAATTTCAATGACTCAGTCTAAGCCAACCAGTCATAGCTTGCAATGGCAGGTCTAGATCTTCCAGACTAAAGTTGGACTGGCCACCCAACAACAAATAGGGCTGATTGTCGTCCACATATTGGTGATGCCCCAGCCCAAGCTTCCGGGCACTCTGGGCATGGGGGCGCATGTAGATGTTTAATAACATTGGGGAAACCACTGCTCCTTGGGGCACTCCACAAACTAGCAGGTGCCTTCAGGACTACTGTTCCCCTATGGCCAGTCTTTGTCCCTGACCCTGAAGAAACAAGGAGAGCCACTGTAAGGCAAACCCCTGAATCCCAGTAGCTTTGGTTAAACAAAGAATTCAAGATGTGGAAAGGCAACACGACCTGACTAGTTAACAACAAGGTATTGGAGAGAAGTATTATGAATGAAGTCTCACTGATGCCTTATACAAACAGCTTAGAAAACCGTGACCATAGGAGAGTTTTACTACGTTATGAGGCCCTACCTTCTGCTGTTTTGGAAGGTAAATATAAGAGGATACCATATGAAAAATGTTTATGCCCCTGTGGAGATGGGAGCGCTGCATTGCTGGTGCATGTAGTCTTCGACTGTATAATACACAAGTATTTTAAAGAAATATATATTAAACCTATAATTGATAGCCTGCCATGCAAAACTAGAAGGGACTATCTTGTAATAATGGTAGCTGGTAGGAATAGGGAAATTACCCTCAAAGTGGCAAAATATGGATGGATGGCCATTAACAGGAGGAAAATATGGCCAGATATGATTGATAATAGATAAACAATATCCAATAATAATTTGTATGATGTATTTCATGTATGTATAGTTGGATAGTTGGATAGTATTGGTAGTTTACAACTATTAGTTTTAATGGATGTTTAGATTTTAATGGTTATTATAATTTTTATGTTGTACTCTTTTTTATGATTGCTATGGCTGGAAGCTATCGCAATAAACTGACTGACTGTTCCTCAGTTTACCTGCTGAGAGGGGAAAATACCTGGGGTGCCAGTCAAATTGGAACACCTGGGTTCAGACCACTGTGTGATCCCTCTGCCACTCGAGGGTGAGGACAGGCTGGCAGCTCCTGAGCTGGGCACACCTGCTTAATCCTCTGCCCCCAAGGCCCCTTAACAGCCCCCCCCGCAAGGCAAGCCCCTGAATCCCACTGTCGGCGAGGTGGTGGATCAGTAGCTGATGGTTGATGGTGTCAAATGCCGCCGACAGATCTAATAGCAACAGCACCACTGAACCGCCTTGATCCAGATGCCTCCAAAGGTCGTTCGTGAGGGCGACCAGTGCTGTCTCTGTCCCATGGCCTGGTTGGAATCCAGACTGGAAGGGATCTAATGCGGAGGTGCCATCCAAGAAACCCTGCAACTGAACTGCCACCACCCTCTCAATTAGTTTGCCCAAACAGGGCAAATTGGAAACTGGACGGTAGTTAGCCAATTTGGCTGGAACCAGGGATGGGTTTTTTTTAAGAAGAGGACATACCACTGCCTCCTTGCGTGCCTCCTCAACAAGCTCATCTAGTGAGCCACCAAGGGGGCACTGGATCCTACAGGGCTATCTGAAGCCGCATATGGTCCATTTGACTCCATGGGCGAGCTAAAATATGCTTGCTGCCTATACAGAATTCGGGTGGAACATTCACATGGGCCTTCAGGGCATAGTGGTCCATGGTATTACCATAGCAGTAATTCAGTCCACTGTAACCCCCGCCACGAAGATCAGATTAAAAATGTGCCCCGCTTGGTGAGTGGGAGCCATTAAATATTGGGAGAGTCCCAGCACCGCCATGAATGACACCAGGTCCATCACCTGCATGGAAGCCGCGTTATCGGCATGGACACTGAAATCACCCAAGACTATCAGTCTAGGGTGTTCCAATGGCAGCCTGATATGGCCTCCAGCAGGGATGACAGGCTGTCAGTACACTGAGTGGACGGTACATCAGCCAAACAGCCAAACTCTCCCCGGCTTTCCACACAAAGCCAGTGCACTCTATATGCCTGTGAGCTTTGGTGGTGGGAGCCCCTCAAGGTGTAAGCCTCCTGAATGAACAGAGCCACTCCCCCCCCCCACACCCTTTAGTCCAGGATTGGTGAAGGACTGAGAACCCGGGAGAAGCCAGCTGGGAAAGAGCGAAGTAATCTTATTTTTAGCACAACAGTTGTTTTTCTTCCAAAGCACTGCAGTCACCATAGCACAAACCATCTAGTGGCATTACCTATACCAGTTCCCAGGTATGCACACTACAGGTAAGCTATTTAGTTAAAATTCAACTCTGCCCTATCCCACATTTAACTCAATGCACAGAGATGTGAAATACACAGGCTTTTAGGCTCTTCTTCCAGTTAGGAAAAAATGTCACAATCAACTATCCCTAACTGCAATTTTTGTTTGATGGAAACCCTTTGAAATAGCAGCAGCTGTTAAATAAATAAGAGTCAGCAAACAAGGAGAGAATACTCTGAAAACAAATTAGGTAATTATTCTAGAATGTGCAGTATGACCCCATTTGGGGCCAACTCAAATAATCTGCATGTGCCTAGTGTTCCTAGATTATAGACACACATTCAGGAAATAACTTGAACAGTAGATATAAAGAATGATCCGTGTCATGGAAATTTGTTCAATGATAGCAATCTTGGTGCTGTATAGCAAGTTGAGCAGCATCTGACCTTAAATTCAGGGACATTAACGTCAATTGAACAATATCAACATTGTTAAAACATTCTCTATTTTACCATCCAATAAACTTGATGTTCTCTTACCTGAATGCTTCTCTTCTTACAAAAAACTGCATATACAAGTGACGCGTGAACTCCCTGTTGCTCACATTGTAAGTGGAGAGGAAAAAAAGAGCTGGCCTTCATGGTAAGCAATACAAAAGAACCACAATTAAGTTCTGATGCCAATTTAAAAATGTACAGCAAGTACAGAAAACTAACCAGCCCAGATGAATTCTCATTTAGTATCTTCATCAGATTCATAAAGAATTTTCAGACAAAAAACTCTCAAACACATTGCTTTACAGGCTAGGGGAAAGCAGTATGTCTATGGAAATCCATCATCTACCATTAATATGAAGCAGAGGAAAGTAATCCCCACAGTAAGTCGCCAAAATGTTTGTATCTTCGAACTAGTACATTGACATCTGCATCATCTCAATCTCTGATACCAGGATGATAGAAAAGAATGGATTTGCACAAATCTGAAGATACGAAATGAGAATTCAGGGTCTTGTTAGGTTTTTTTGTTTTCGACACATGCTGTACCTTTTTATATTGACAATACAATTAACTCTTTGTGGTTCTTAATTTTGTCGTGTACTCTCCAGATTGTAATTGATCACCAATTACATCTGACCAATTGTTTTTCATCAAGAGTTGTAAATTAGTCTTTTTAGCCAATGTGTGCATTCACACTATCCTTTGATGTTTTAGTTCCGGTATGGTGGAAGGCAGCGTATGTTGTCTAGACAACCATATCACACTCCCTTTTCATCTGCATGCCATTGTGCTTAGCCATAATACCTTCATCTGGAATCTGTATCTACATAAAAGCTCAACTCAGCTTCAGCAAACATAACCATTTCATTACTGGGACCAAAGAGTTTTAAGTAACTCATGAACACATGCCAACAGCAGGTATTGATTTTAGCAGGTAATTCCAAACTGCACTGGTGCAAAAGGAGTACATAAGGCTAAGATACCTGTGAGGATTGTGAAAAAAGAAATACTATCAGAGCAAGAGGGCTAAACTAAAAAATGAGTCTTGTTAGCAGGAAATTACTTTTGAACTTTGTGGCATTACTAAAAACACTTCATTCAAGAAGCAATATGAGTTATATTTGTCCATTGCTTTTAGCAGACAAATGGGAACACATGCTTCATACACGCAAGGACCCAAATACCATCCCTGTCATCCACAGTTCAGAAGGACCTCTGAAGGTAGGACAGGGAAAGGCTCAATACCATAGTCAGGCCATACGGGTCTAATCTGGTCTGGCACAGTATCAAGTAACTTCATATGTTCAAAACTGCTTGCTGGATGGCAAATAATGAGCTCAATACAAGCCAGAACAGGAATGTTAAAGGAAAAAAACCCAAGAACTCAAGCCTAGCGAGTTTTATAAAATGAAACTTATCAGGGCCCTGTTTCTGTCTGTTCTCCATGCTAGCCCAATTCTTCTTCACAGCCTCATTCCTCCTTCTTCAAAACAGGCTTACCATGATATTAAGTAGCATGCTTGATTCTATTCCAAGAACCAGGAAACGCCCACTCCATGCCAATTCAAAGCCAGCATAGAGATGACTCACAACCCATTCACCTCAATGAGGCCCACAGAACACCATAACTTAATTATACATACACATACTATCAAAATGACATGGGATTCATCAACACAGGAGATCCTAAGGCCAATTCTGTGATGAGTAAAAACCAAATGTGGTATGAGATAGCAGCTGAACTTGAACACGGTCTTCAGAAAAGTCTACATTTGCACTTATTTTACTGTTTAAACTGGCTATGGGTATACATCCAATGTCCAGCCACATTAAGGCTAATGCTGGAAATGTTAAGTATCTAAGCTGTTTGTATCTAGAGCTTTCTTTCAAAAATACTAAAGTAAACTGAATATTCCTGGCAGGGTTATTTACAGGAATAACCCAAAGCCAATTTCTTCAGTACCAGAAAATGTGTTACAAATTATCAAGAATGAAGCAAAATTCACATCAATTCAAAATAATATACTAAAATTACATTTAATAGTTCCTAATTATAACATTTTACTAACTTAATGACAAAAACCTACTTTCTAATCTATGATTCCTCTAACACAAGACCAATGAACTGTGTTCTAGAGGTGCTACTCAGATTTACTGATTGCATGTGAATGAGTATCAACTCTCCCAAGCACTCACTTGATTATATACCCTATCACATGAACCCAACAATAGTATAATCCTGAATCTCTCATGTAAAGTGTAAAAATTTGCACCAAGTAATCTCACTATGCAGAGAAACTGCATTCAGAGAACCATAGGACTTTTGGTTCAAAGCAAACCTATTACAAATCAATGTGCTTCATCAGAACTTTAAGCAAAATATCACACTAGGAAACATCAGTATAGCACAGTATTTTAAATTATTTGTGAGACACACTGAATTATATTTTACACATTGGAACTGATGGCAGTTATGTTCTTTTAACATTTAAAAAGTCCACAACACCAGTTGAATTTTAAAGAATTTTAATACAAACTTAATATAAACTATTTCAGTCCCTCTCTTTAACATAAGACACTGACTCAAAATACTTTTATACCTTTTTCAAGTATTGCACAATGTAGGTACAAAATTAATATTTACGATTACATTTTCTTCCATAATATATAGCAAAAAATCTTTAAACTTTTTAACAGAAAATACAATTTGTGTTTCTCTCTTGGAAAAAGTATCCAATACAATTGAATTCCACCACTTAAGGAATATTTTCTACACTTTTTAGAATTGATGTTTTTAAGATGGATTTTATAATTTCAGTAAAAAAAATACAACATGAAGCTGCTGCAGTTGTCACAGATCACTGTAGTAAAAAGATAAAAATGCAATACCATGTTGTAGAAACAATATATACTCTGATATTTTACAAACTTTGTACTAAATTAAATTATACAATTAGAAAAGACCAATAAACCCACTTATTAGTGCCAATTTTTTATATATAAAAAAATCAGCCATGTCCTTGCTATATCTTAAATACTTTAAGAAGCCATATTTTGAATATATTTAATGTACAGTCAGTAAAAAATAACTTTGTGCTTGGTTGGCAAATGAAAAAGAAATGATGCATGTTGTCCTTATCTAACCAAGCTTGACCGTATTCATACTACAAGCTTTTTAAAAAACTCAAGAGGTGAAAAAGATACACCCTTGGGTACATGCATTTCAACTTGTACAATATGATTTGTGTTTTTTGTTTCAGTTAGCCATAACAGGCTGGAATTGCTGGTTAGAGTACTGCATGCTATTTAAGCTGAAATTCAAGCCATCCACAAAAGACTTCTCATTTAGACCTCCATAGGCTGCAAACATATCAAAGGCATTACTGTACTGGAGAGGACTAAGGTTAAGGGTACTGTCACCAGGAAACATATTTGTACTACCTTGACCCTGTACATTAGGGAAAATGAACTCCTTTGCATTAGGAGAAAGGGCAGAAGTTTTCTGCTGCTGTTGCGGTGGTTGCTGTTGTTGTTGTTGTGGAACCTGCTGGTTACCCAAGCCAAGACCATAAAGAGAGTGCATGGAGGAGGAAAGCGCTTTCTGTTTCAGCAGATCATTGACATTCAAGCCAAGGTTAGTGGGAGAAGTGCGGGCAACCTTGTTGGTGCGGCTGCTGTTCTTCATTTTGGTTGAGCCAAACTTGGTGGCAGCAAATGTGGCAGTAGTGAAAGTTAAAGGCTGGGTGGACCGGGGCATGAAGGTTGGGCTCACAGTAGCAGAATGACCAAAAGGAGGTGAAGGAGAACTTGTGACAGAAGATGCTGGCTCACTAATTGGCATGAACACCTGGGCTTCTGGGTTAAAGCTATTCTTGATTTCCTTATCCAATTCACATCCATTTTCACTCGAATCATCCACATAAAGCACTTTCACTGGTCCCTTTTCACCGATTTGGTATGAAACCTCAAATGGGTCAATCCAGACGCTAAGATCCTGAGGCAGATTGCCACGAACATCATCAATGTCCAAACCACTCTCTTTGGATGCTTGTTCAATAACTGGGTCCACTTTCTCTCCTACATGTATACATCTAAACCCTGATCCTTTGTATGGCTTTTCTGGATACCAATGCCCTTCATATTTCTTCTTAAGTAGTCTTTCAAGCTCTTCACCAAAAATGTTCACACGTCGTCTGGGAAGCTTATTGTACAAATATGAAATAATAAAATTGAGTGCTACTTGTATTTCAAGCTGCATAGCTGCTACAACACAGAATTACAAAGTCTCCGTTTCAAACCACAAAATGAGAAAAAGTTCAATACCACAGGAAAGTAATTTTTTTCAGAGTGCTGTTTCAAGAAGATTATTGTTCTTCACCTTGAGTAGTAGTGTTCCTTTAAGAAAACAAAAGCAAAATTGTGATTAAGGAAAATGTAAAAGCAAATTGATGAGGCCTATTATTTTATCCTCACATGTTATTTAAAATAGGTTGTATTTCAAAACTGCAGATATTACAACACTCTAACACTGCACATGCCACTTAAAAGCTGTCATTAAGTATGCTGAACACAAATGTAACACTACAGATTAAAACATTTTTACAAGTATAGCATTAGGCATTTCAAAATCTGAATTTGAAAACCAAGAACTTAAGCAATTTGCAAAAGAGTAAGCATGTCTTTAGGACATTATCTCAACAGAAGAAGGCCTGTCAGGAGTTCAGTTACCAAATACTATTTTTAGTGATTTACAGAACCCAGCTGTAGCATTTAGAATCACTTTCAAACGTCTCAAATCTAAGAGAGTAATTCTTTATTCTAAAGTTTCAAACTAATAAGAAATATGCTGTTTATTACTTGTAGAATTTAACAACTGCTTCAGTTTAAATAAACAGCAAAGCATCTCTTACCCTGGAATTGAAAACTGACAAGTTCTGAAAAAACTATCAAGACATGTAATGTTTCCCAATGACCACTGCTTTACCACATCATGCATATACTGTACATAGAAAAGAAATAATAATTCATCCCTTATCCACAAATAAACAAACTTCAAGGTTTCATTACCAACCCAAGACCATCAGAATTTTTTAAATTTGCCACCTTATTTCAGGCTTTTGAAAAAAACTGGGCTGACATCCTTACATATGAGATGGTTTTGCTTCATTTAAAAAGGAGCCATGGTAACTCTTCTATAAATTAATATAAAGCTAAAATAAGAGGTAAGGAATTCCTAAAAATAACTTGCTACTAAAAGGAGCAATGCATTAGGATTGAAAAGCCTGGTATCATCAATTACTGCTAAAAATAAACAGTTGTTACTACTACTGTTGAGAATTTTCCCAGCACAGCATTGTAACAGTAGTCTTGGAGTCTAGCAAATTCAAAAACTGGAGAGCCAAGGCACATTTCACATAAATCTGGATTTTACTTTTCTGTACCAGATAGTTACGTTTTCAGAGGTTCACCTTGCTTGTAAAGCTGTTTCCCTTTACTTCCCCCTCTCTTTACATGATAAGAGAACACCCAGCTGTATGATAAGGCGACCTTTAAACCATTGCTGGATCAGCACTGGGTGGGGATAAGGAAAGATCAAGGGCAAACATAAGATATTTACAAATGTGAACACATAGGGTATGGAAGATCTGACTGCGGCAGCGATATGGACATTTAAAATGATTTATTAGTCCATCTGTTTAACCTCCTCTGCACAGTTGGAACAATACTACCCTTTTAAGGAGGGCAGAAACGATGAAATTCATCTCATCCTTTCCCTTCCCTGTAATGATACAGCACAAGGAGTTCATTAAACAAAACAATTCAGAGTATGCCCAACATTTTCCTTATTTAAGAAAGGAGTTTTATAAATTAGCTAAACCTGCTAATTGCATTAATAATTATAGTGGTGTTGGGGGAAGGGAAAAAGGAGGAACCTTAAGCAGAGTATACAGCATTACATAACCAGGCAGTTGGGTCTCATTAGATTTCTGCTCACAGCTCTTTGAGCTCCAGCAGCAGGAGAAAAAGTGCTTTCTATGATGGGGGAAGATGATTGGCCAAGTCCACTCTCTTCTAGTTAAGCGAAGCCAGGCCCAGTTCTCCACTATCTCACACCCAGTGGCCTTCGCACAGCATAATGGGGAGGAGCAGCAGATATCCCTAAAAATGATATCTATTTCAATCTGACAAGCGTATACAAAAACACAGGCAGAACTGTTCCAGTCTCCCCACCACCACCACCACCACTTTACAAACTCTACTGAGATTCCCACAAAGAAACGTCATTTAGGCCTCCCCTGCATCATACTTAGCATATTCTCTTCCCATCCACCCACTAACTCCCCCCACACTTGCCTTTTAGCTCCAATTAAAAAAAACACAGAGACCATGCCACCCATGACCATCTACAACCCCTGCCAACACATCGCACCCCCCCCCTTTCTGGAGAGGAAAAAAGGAAACTGTGCCAAGACGCTCTCCTCTCCCCCACCCCCCGTCTCTCCCAAGTGCAGTCGCCTCTGACAGGCTCTGCCAACACTCGCGAGCCTCCCCTCCTGACTACCCCCCAAAACTCAGGCAGCCGCTGTCCCAACCTTGCACCCCCCCCCCACACACACACATTATTTCCCGGGGGGGTGGGGAGAGGGCGGGAGACGAGCTCTTCCAGCCAAGCCGCTTCGCCCGTGTTGAGCGAGGCTGCCTCGTGCCAACCACGTTGGCCCCATTCCCCACCCCACCCCCTTTGCTCGCCACCCCCGTCAGTGCCTCAGAGGGGCTGCGCCTGCCAGCGCCTCCTCACCACTCCGCCTCCCTCTGCAGGGCTGTGTCAAACTGTGTCAACACACACCCTCGGCTCGGCGCTCGTCCTGTCAGCCCTCCGCCAACACCCTCCTCGCCTCTCTCCGGACTCACCAGCGAGAGCCTTTCCTCGCCCCCGCCGCCGCCCCATCGGCTCCTCGGTTCTCCTTCCTCCGTACACCCCCCTCCCCCACACACACACTTTTCAGTGGGGCTGGCACAAAAAGCCTCACGCCCGCTACCGCCACCCATTCCGTGGTGACGAGGCTGTGGTAACCCCATCTCCACTCCACCGCGCCACTCCTCACCCACCTTCTGGCCCGTACCAGTCCCTTTCTACCCCACCCCCACCCCCTTTCTGGCAGGAGCTGAGGGGGGGGCACCACCCTTCGCCATACAGAAGCCGAGAGAGCGATACTCACCCGGGGTGAGTGAGGCGGCGATATGAATAGTGCAAATAAATCCCGGTGAGAGTGCGGGCGAGGAAGGAACGGAAAGGAGGGTTCAGTACCGAAGCCCCATTACCCTCGGGAAGGGCGCAAGGGAAAGTACGACTGCGCTTCGCACACCCCGGGACACGAGAGCCAGCGCCCTCCGCCTCAGCAGCTGCGAGACGCCTTCTTGTACCACCCGAGAGCTCGCCGCTGCCCTATTTATGCCCTCCCTTTCCACGCCTCCTCCATCCTGCGTGGATACGCCCACCCGCTCTCCGCCTCCTAGGTCCCGCCTACTAAGCTGCCAATCGGCCGGCCCCTGCCCCGCAAGCGGCGCCCCATTGGCTTTCTGTGCTTGCCAATAAGGCCTCCGACTCCGCCCCCTGCTCCCTCCGCCTCCCTGTACGCTTCTTTCTTTGCTTCAAACTCCTCCCTAGTCCAGGTTTCACAGGATTGCCCGTTCTCCCACCCGGCTGAATCCACAAACAGTAACATAACGTAAGAGTGGCTCTCCAGGGGGGTGGGTAATTTTACTGCCGGCCGCTTGCGACACATAACTGCAAAAATTGCTTTCCCTTAGCTACCTTGTGTATGAATATGGTTTGTGTTTTAGATTTATTTTATTTTTTGCTTCTGCCCTCAATATCTTCGCCTTTTCCCATCGAAACCTGTTTCTTGCAAGGGGGAGGGGAGGAATACTGTGGCGCCTGAGCAATTAACCGTTACTGTAGCATAAGCTTTCAAGGCCTACGTGAAGTGGCCTCTACACAGATAGCTTCAATACATCTTATTGAATATAAGATTTCCTTTTTTTAATTGCTGCAACAGACCAAACACAGTCTGTTTCTGCTGTTTTCACGCTTTGTCTACAGTTTGCTTTTCCTTTATTACCCTTTGCCGACACCATCTACCACCGCCACCTCTCTCCCCCATCCTTGCATGGCTCCGCCCATGCCTTATACGGCTGCTCCACACGCCCTATACACACGCACATATTTGCCTATCGTGATTAGTATTGATATTCTCTCCTCATCGCCATTTTACTTTACGAGCTCCTCCACCGCCTTCTCCTACTTCCCTGCATTACAGGAGCCAATGAGGATAAGATCGACTCTACGTCAATTCCCTCCCCCCATCATTCCTGCCCCCTGCTGCTATGGCTCTTGCAGTTACATCAACTCATACGTCATTCTCCTGGACAACTCTTCACCAAACTACATTTCCCAGGATGTTTTTCAGCGCTAGACCTCATGGGAGGGGAAATGAACCTGTTCCGAACCTGTACTGGGAGAAAAAAGAGAGATCAAAAGCTTTCCAGCCCAACTCCTGTCTTAGAAAAAGGCTGTGGCAATGAGATTAGGAGAGGTGAAGGCGAAACCCTCCAAACCACAATGGCAGGGTGTGATCTCCTCCCCTCTTTTCTTTCTTTCTTTTTGACAAGCAGGGAGTGTGTTTACGCATTTTCTTTCATAAAGTAATATTAATTAAATGAGATTTCTGACCTCATTTTATTCAAGAGTGCTGTTTCATATCACATGTGATTCCTCAAAAACATGTAAATGTCTCGCCAACTCAATGCTTCTACACTCACAGAGATTTTTTCCCTTCATAGAAAAGAGGAATCGCTGCTCCTGATATGTATATTCATACCACTTTTGCCTCTAATAAACAGGTTTTGCACAGTTGTGTATTATTTCAAAAACCTGCAAAGCCTGTTTGACCAAAGTACTACAAAAATAAATGCTAGTGTGCCACATGCTATGGGACGCTATGCCTCTTTCAAACCACTTAAATAGGCCTATATAATCGCTATGTGTGCCAAATGAACAATTTCTGCTTATGAAAAGGGGTGTTGGTGTTTGATTTTGTCTTGATAATTGCTATAGTTATTGTGTATATCTATAAAATCTTGTTTCCAACATATCACACTATAGCATGACCAAGAAGCAGAACCCAGGCTATGCAGACAGGAAGAGGCTTGATCCTCAGTAAGTCGCACAGCAGACATTGGCCCCATCCCAGTGGTGTCATTTCAACAACCTTTTGACTTCCTACATACTTCTTTCCGTCCTTGAAGGACAAGTAAAGCACTTGCACTCTTTTGCTGAGGATACAGTGTGCTGCTACCCGAATCCCTTCATGGCCTGTTTCTCACTGATAGAGTGGGGCAGGATGCAGTGGGACTGCATCTACCCATCAATATAGATGTCCTCTCTCCCAGCCCATGTCCATCAGGCATTTTGCTCCCTTGATAGAAAAGTAACTACAATAAGTTTTCATAAAACACAGGCTCATCTTTGACCCTTGCCATGATTCTTGCCCCTCTGACTCACTCCTCTCAAGTGGTGCTTCTGATTGTTACATATTCTCTTATTGCAGCAGAATATCACAGCTGCACAAAAGATGCCATTTATTTCAACTATTGAAGTCCTAGAGACCAGCCACCCTGCCCTTAGGGTCTCCTGCATTACAACGATTATTTGTAATTGTCTGATCTGAACAGAGAAAAAGACAGAAACAAAAGGGGATCTCAGTGGGGATTACCCTCTCCCCTGCCCCACTGTGTCTTTGCTATATTCCTGTCATATGGTTGCCAACGCTGGGTTGATTAATTTCTGGGGATTCACCAACGTTCCCTCTAATTCCCCCCCCCCAATGAGCGGAGCAGCTGACATCCTGAGCAGAATATAACTGCTGTAATCTTAAAATGGGCAATGGGCAGCGTAAGATCCTGCAGAGCTCCAGACTGCTGCTGAGTGGGGCCTCCTGTGTTAATGAGCTGCCCCTCAGACACACAGTTTAGAGCAGGGGTGGCCAAACTTGCTTAACGTTAAGAGCCACATAAAATAAATGTCAGATGTTTGAGAGCCGCAAGACGTGAACAAATATTACACACACGTTTTAATTGAGCAATATGCAAATTTACTTTTTATTAACATTGAACAAGACTGCCAAAAATAAAAACAAAAGTGGTAAAACAGATATGGATAATAATTATTTGTCCAATGGTTTTATTTGTTTGCTAATTATATTTATTTGTCTGAGAGAGAGAGAGAGAGAGAGAGAGAGAGAGAGAGAGAGAGAGAAGTGGAAAGAAAAAATGAAAGAGGCAGAAAGAGAGAGAGAGAGAAAGCAAACAGGGGGGAGGGAAGAGAGAAAGGAAAGAAGGGAGAAAGAGAAAGAAAGGTGGAAAGAAAGCAAATAGATGGGGGTGGAGGAAGGAAGAGAGAGAAAGAAACAAAGAAAGCAAATAGATGGGGAGGGAAGGGGAGGAAGGACAGAAGGAAGAGAGAAAGAGAAAGGTGAAAAGAATGAAAGAGGGGGAAAGAAAGGAGAGAAACAAAGAAAGCAAGAGAGAGAGAAAGAAAATAGATGAGGGAGGCGAAGGAAGGAAGAGAAAAGGAGGAAGGAAAGGAGAGAGAAAGAAAGGTGAAAAGAAAGAGGTGGAAAGAAAGCAAATAGATGGGGGAGGGGGAAGGGAGAGAGAGGTGGAAAGAAAGCAAATAAATGGGGAGGGAGGGAGGGAGAGGTGGAAAGAAAGCAACTTGGCTTGGAGAAGGGATTTAAAGAGACAAATGCCTTCTCCAAGCTGGCGGGCAAGAGCACTGAGTGGATCTATGGAGAACATCTTTAACTTTAAATATGTTCTCCAAGTCCCCTGCACCCACTGCCATGCCAGCTTGGCTTGGAAAAGGGATTTAAAGAGACAAATGCCTTCTCTGAGCCCAGTCAGCTGGTGTGGTGGAGGGGTGGGCCTTGGAGAACATATTTAACTTCAGATGCGGAGAAAGAGAGAAAAAGAAAGAAAGGTGGAAGGAAAGCAAATAGATGGGGGGAGGTGGAAAGAAAGCAACTTTAAATGTGTCCTCCAAGCCCCCCACCCCCATGCTGGCTGCCTTAGCTTGGAGAAGGGATTTAAAGAAACAAATGCCTTCTCCAAGCTGGCCAGCAGCAGCGGAGGGTGGGTGGGCTTTGAGAATGCATTTAAAATTGCTTTCTTTCTCTGCTCCCCCCACACACACTTCAAGCCTACCCAGGGAGGGGAACACTGGCTGGGAAAGGGAAGACCAGTCAGGGAGGCATGCCTTCCCTTTGCTTCCCCAGCCACCCTGCCGGGAGCCACACACTATGTGTGAAAGAGCCACATGTGGTTCCCGAGCTGCAGTTTGGCCACCCCTGGTTTAGAGGGAATACTAGCAATGGAGGCTGGGAAGGGACCTTAGTGGGGTATAATGCCATACAGTCCATCCTCCAAAACATCCATTTTCTTCAGGGTAACTGATCTCTGTAGTTTGGAGATCAGCTGTAATTCCAGGAGATCTCCAGGCCCCACCTGGAGCTTCTTAACCCGAATTCCTGAAGAGAGCAAAAACATTCCAGGAGCAGGGAACAGGGTGGGTAAGCAACAGCTTCCTCGTTCCAGGAAAAGCCACCAATGCTGCAATTCCAAAAACACTTTTCTGGGAGTAAGCCCCATTGAATAAAACGGGACTTACTTCTGAGCAGACACCCCTAGGCTCTCTCCCCGCCCCTCTCTCTCTGTCTCTCTCTCTCACACACACACATTTACCTGTGCCTGTTTCTCTTATCACTGGCATGAGTCCTGGGTAAGCGGGAAGTTTGACAGCCCTGTCACCTCCACCCGAAGTTTTAGGGTTGCTGACTCCAGGCTGGGAAATTCCTACAGCTTTGGGGGGGGGGGCGCTCAGTGGGTATAATGCCATAGAATCCACCCTCCAAAGCAGCCACTTTCTCCAGGAGAACTGATGCCTAAAGATAAGTAACTCTCTAGGCCGCACATGGAGACTGGCAAACCTATTTAGCCTGTGCTGGTGGTGCCCCTAGATTACGAAGGAAAGAGGCAGGCGAAATGACAGACAGAGGCGAGCTAAAAAGAAACGTGGGGGAGGGAAACGGCGCCTTACCCGGCTTGCCATTGGTGGCAAGACCGCGCGAACTGTCCGGCGGAGGAGAAAAGCAATTGGGTGAGGAAATCTGCCACTCAAATGGAGAAAAAGCAGAAGGAGGAGCGCTGCCCTTGCCTTTCTACAGCAGCGCTGCCGAAGCTTAATGTGCCCGTCAGGATCTCTGCGGTTAACAGGCGGAGGAAACAATTACATTCATTTAACCTTTTTTAAAAAGACAGCAAATATTACTGAAATTAGTCCCAACTGGATTGGATTATTTTAGAGGCCGCGCGACGGTCAACTACAAGCGGACAAAGGTCTGTGCGGAAAATATATATATACGACGTTGGCTGGATACTGGTAATAAGAAACAAAAACCAGAATTTGTATGCGTGTCTTATTTCAGATTTGAAACTGCTTTACAGTTGTACTTTTTATACTGCTACTGTGTATTGTTCATTTAAAGTTGTAATTAGAGATTTTTTTTAAAAAAATGACACTTGTGCAAAAACCTTCGTGATATAGAATAAAGGTATTTCTTCTCTGTCTTCTTTGTGTCTCTTTTTTTCTTTGGTGCTAAAAATATTTGCCCCAGGTAGTAACGATTACCGATTGGTTACATCCTCTCCTTAGTAACCACTTGATTGGTCACCGGCTATCTAGGAGGAGTACATCAAGCTCTGGTTTGGTGGATGGAGGAGTCAAGAGGAGGGTCGGTGTGAAAGGAAAAGAGGTGCGAATGGAAGGGAGCAAACAATCACCTCCCCCCCACTTAAGCAGTATCAAGGGACGGGGGGGGGGGGGGATATCAGCGACCTGGGTTTGCTGGCCCAAGAGTAAAGCCAGCACAAGTACTGCTGTTCTAAAAACAAGCAGTGTCCTTGCAGTGAAAACAAGATTAGAGACCAGGAGATTTGTGCATGTGGGGCCCTTCTTGCCAGTTAGGGACATGTCGAAACATGTCAGGGTAAAAATGAAACGTTTAAAAGCAAAAGTCAGCCTATTCAACACAGAATGCAAACCTTCGGGTATGAAGCACCACCAACAGCTCTGTTGGGAGACTGGTTGTAAAATGCAACTCCCAAAGATGAACTGTGGGTAGAAGAAACACCTGTGTTCAAAATATTTCGGAGGTTTACAAATTCCAGTAATATATAATGACTTTTGACAAATTTTGCTTTTTCATTGCAAAAGTAATTCAGATGTTGATGGCTTTACGGCATGCATATTATCGTTCATAATTATCAACACCCTTGGCAAGTACCCTTGCCAGACATGTCATCAGCCATTAATTTGGTAAGCTGTATTATGTACACTGGGCCCAAGTGACCAGTCATGATAATAGTTACTAGCAGTAGCCATAAAATGGTTAACAATGACAGTCAACCTGCTTGAGCTCTGAGATACCATGATGGTGCCTTCCATTAGGAACCAACATTTTCTGAAGGTGGGTTAGAATTGGTGAGATGCAGAGCTACTGCTCCCACAGTTTGGAATAACCTTCTAGAGGCAAGAAAAGTACCTGCCAGATTAAATTAAGAATATCACCTGTTTTAGTATACTTGGTGGTTTTAAATTATTGTTTATTATAAAACATTGGTTATATTGTTAACCACCTTTTGGCTGAAGGATAGCACATAGAAACAAATAGTAAATAGGAGAATAGAGTGTACATTTGGCAACATGCTTATATAGTGTACAGGACTGTTGCAATGCACTCATTGTTGGGCTGCCTTTGAATACTGTTTTGAAGCTTAAATTGGGGTAGGAATGATCAAACTCCTTCAAGTTCTGTTTGTAACCTGATGGCTGTTCACAAACTTGCTGATGATTTACTGACAGTTGCATGGAACTTCTCCTTGAAGTTTGATGGACGGCTTCTCGTTAAGCACAGGGCACAAGTATGTCTCTTACAGCCTGATGGTGCTGCTGCATAGACGTACTTCTTTACAACCAAATTTAAATTTATTATGAATGTTTTGTACAATGAGTTATTTTAAAAGAAGATCCCACTTTTCACTGTCTCCAATTAATGGTTTTTGATTGCTCACAACCACTGATACAAATGATTCAGAAGCGTTTGTATGTGCATGGTTTTGCAAAAGACCAGGGTAGTGGTAATTTTCTACCATGAAAGTTATTTGGATTTTACTGCAAGCACCCCTTTTCACTTTTAAATATACCCTGGCTTGTTGGTAATTACCATACCAACAGTTGCAAAAATAATTTTTTAAAATTTACCTTTAACTGGTTTGTCAAATGCAAGTATACTGGTGATAACTGCTCAAGTGCAAAAACAGGTGTTGTGAAGGGGTTAGAGTGTCAGACTAGGATCTAGGAGACCCTGGTTCAAATCCTCGGTCTGCCATGGAAGCTTTCTGGGCAGGTTTGCCAGGCTGAGCATGACAACCAGCAGGACTAGGGACGGGGACAAGGAGGCATGCATGTTATTTATTTATTTATTATTTCAATTTCTATCCCGCCTTGCCGGACAAACTTGTCAAGGACGTTGCCAATATTGCAATGGCAAGAAAGGGTAGCTCTAGGATTCACCAGAGACTCTTATGTTAATTTCTAGAGCTACCCCATGTGACTTTCAGGTTTTACCCAGAAGTGACATATTTATTTATTTATTTATTTATTTTTCGCATTTATATCCCGTCCATCCCATAAATGGGCTCAGGGCGGGTCACAACATTTCAGTAAATACTATAAAATTTAAAACACATTAAAACATATAAAATCAATAGTCATGCTTGCCATAGGGAGAATCCGGCCCATTCATGTAACTAGGTATGGCCGGTTATCAGTAGGTGGGAGACCGCAACCGGGGGGGGGGCATATATGGATGCCCACTGCCTCTGCCAAAGGCCTGGCAGAACAGCTTCATCTTGCAGGCCCTGCAGAATTGAGTAAGGGAGCATGTTTCACCAGGTGGGGGCCGGGGCAGAAAAAGCCCTGGCCCTGGTCGAGACTAGGCGGACATCCTTTGAGCCAGGGATCACCAGGAGATGTTGACTCTCAGAGCATAACACTCTCCAAGGCGTATGTGGGTATGTTGATCCCAGGCTGTATGAGGCTTTGAAGGTAATTACCAGCACCTTGAAGCGGATCCGGGACTCAACTGGCAGCCAATGCAGCTGACAGAGCACATGCCAAACATGAGCCTGCACAGGCGTCGATGTCAGCAGGCGTGCCGCCGCATTTTGTACCAGCTGTAATTTCCAGATCAGCTTCAAGGGTAAGCCTGCGTAGAGCGAGTTGCAGTAATCAAGCCTGGAAGTGACCATTGTATGGGTCACCGTAACTAATGACATCTCTGTTTTTTATTTTATTTTTTTCCCATTGCTGTTTGGAGCTGCGATGGGCAATGGAGCTTGCCAGCCATCGCAGGAGGCCTGGCAAGGCTATTGCTAAATGACCTTGGGCCAGTTACCCACTCTAAGCCTAACCTACCTCACAAGGTTGTTCTGATGATAAAATGGAGGAGTCAGCAATGTAAGCCACTTTGGGGAGAAAGGCATAGTATAAATGAAGCATATAAATAAAGGTAAAAATATCAATGTGCATAGGTAGTATAATAGTATTATTGTGCATGTGCAACAGGGCATGCTAGTGTAGCTAACAAACAACAAAGCTACTGTACAGCTGCAAACTGCCTAGTACAGGGGTGGCCAAACATATTGTGCGGCTTCTGGCAGGGCGGCTGGGGAAGCTAAATATCATTAGCAAACAAATTATCATTGGACAGATAAATATCATTATTAATATCTGCTTTTACCGCTCTTGTTATTATTTTTGGCAGTCTCATTTAATGTTAATAAAAAGCAAATCCGCATATTTCCCAGTAAAGATGTGTAATATTTGTCCATGTCTTCTTGCGGCTCTCAGACATCTGACATTTATTCTATGTGACTCTTAACGTTAAGCAAGTTTGGCCACCCCTGGCCTAGCAAGTAGCTTGAGACAATCACTGAGCAAACAATAACATTTGAAGATTGATTTGCTGAATTTCACAGCCATCGAGTGTGACAAATTCAACTGTCGAACTTGCTTGCTGCAAAATTCGCAGCAGCATCCCTCAATTGGTACAGTCAGTTTAGAAAGACTGCTGGTTGGTACTAGCGTCTAAGAAAGTATCTTCCAGTCTTAAATGCTTTGGCTACCACTGAACTTCTAGATTCAATTCAAATTGCTGTTGATGACCTTTAAAGCCCCAAGCAGGCTGGGACATGGGGACTTTAGAGGACCATTTGTTCCTATACAGACCTGTCCATCAACTAAGATCTTCAATAGAGGCCCCTCCGAATTGTGTAACTTCCATTATACAAGTATTCGCCTGGTACCTACCTGCTAAATTTCAGGCACCAGGTTAAACTATTTTATGGACTTTGGCTAGTGGTTGAGTTGCCTTTTTGTGTGTAGGTTTGATTTGACATTGATCTGTTTATTTGGCTACTGATCTGTTTATTTCACTCCTGAATACATTTGATCTAATTTTCTCTTGCTGAGCTGCAGATTAGTAACAGGTAAAGGATCCCTCGTTCGAAAGCCAATCGAATCCGACTCTAGGGTTGCGGTGCTCATCTCTGTTTCAAAGCCGAAGAGCCAGCGCTGTCCGAAGACATTTCCGTGGTCATGTGGCCGGCATGACTAAACCCCAAGGCGCACGGAACGCTGTTACCTTCCCACTGAAGTGGTACCTATTTATCTACTTGCAATTTCTTGCTTTCGAACTGCTAGGTTGCCAGGAGCTGGAACTAGAAACAGGAGCTCACTCCGTCATACGGCACACTCGGGTCTCGAACTGCTGAACTACTGACCTTCCACAGCCTGCAGTTCAGCGTCTTAACCACTTGAGCCACCGCAGCTCCTTTGAGCTGCAGATTACTTGATGAATATTTTTAATTGATGTTCTATTTGATGGGGGGTTTTTTTCTCTCTTCCAAACATTTTATTAAGATTTTCAAATCACAAACAATCTCTCGGTGTGATCACACTGGCAGCTTGGTGCGAGATGGCGCTGCCTCTAATTGTACTGGTTTAAAACGTTGTGGGGCATATCATCCAGACAGCACACCTTGATGCAGGTTACCCACGCAGCTGTCCCCTAGTCAAGCATCCGCATTACTGCAGCACCTCAGCCATGGAGCATGCTAAAATGTATGTGGGCGCATATGCGCTCATATACATGCATGTGTGCTCATGCGCACATAGGCAAAAACTCTAAAAAAACACCCCAGCAGCAGAAACAGGCCTGCAGGTTCAGACTCCCATTGTTTTGCATGTTCAGACATGCAGCCACGCGCATGGGGAACCAAAAATACCAGTTGTGATTTGGTGCCTTTTTAATCCAGCTCCAAGTCATCCTGTGATGGGGTGAGTATGCCTGGGAAATTCCTGATGTGGCTGTGTGACTGTGCCCATTTAATCCAGAGGGAACGGGTGGTTGTGTTGGGCCAAACTGCTCATGTGAACCCACCCAATAAAACATTCAATCGAACAAACATAGAGAAGTAGAAATAGAATACAATGTAATTGTCAACATACGTATTTACGCATATATTGAATATCTACAAAGGAGAATGTAAATTATATCTTATCATACTATTACTTACTGTTAAATACAGTAGGATATTAGTCTATTAGTGAGAGCAATGCAGTTTTCTTCGTACCTATACTTGTCTATAGGTGCGGTATGGTTTTATTGACGTTTTAACTTTATTTTTTAACAAAATCTGTGGCTGCAAGGCATGATAAAATAAACATTAAGTTCAAGACTTCATTGGAAATCAAGCTTTATTCAATAAAATATTAGTGAATTTTAACACCACCCAATAAATAGCAAGTTATAACAACTCATATACATCTAGAAAATATCACATTCCCATGTCTACAACAGATTAAAAATATAGGGAAGTAGCTGTGTCATTACATTAAAGATCCAGTCATTTCTTCATCCATATGATTATTATCTTCTATACCAGTGTAACTGGTCCTTTGAAATTATGGCTGTATCCAGATGACAAGGATTCTCTATTTTACTGTGAATGCAGAGGCATTAGTATTGGCAAGAGAGCATCAACACAGGAATTTTCTGAGTCTTTTCCTCCATCAGTCACCATTTTTCTTGCATTTCCCCCCCACTTGAGGGCTTTTAAAAAAATGCTAATTGCCATAGCTGTTGAGGTTGCGGTGGCTCAGAGGTTAACATGCTGAGCTGCAGATTGGAAGACCCTAGTGCTGCATGAAGGAGTGAGCTCCTGTCTCTGGCTCCAGCTCCTGCCAACCTAGCAGTTCAAAAGCAAGAAATTGCAAGTCGATAAATAGGTACTTTAAATTGGAGCTGCGGTGGCTCAAGTGGTTAAGACACTGAACGGCAGGCTGTGGAAGGTCGGTAGTTCAGCAGTTCGAGACCCGGGTGCCGCATGACGGGGTGAGCTCCCGTCTCTAGTTCCAGCTCCTGCCAACCTAGCAGTTCGAAAGCAAGAAATTGCAAGTAGATAAATAGGTACCACTTCGGTGGGAAGGTAACAGTGTTCCGTGCGCCTTGGTGTTTAGTCATGCCGGCCACATGACCACGGAAACGTCTTCAGACAGCGCTGGCTCTTCGGCTTTGAAACGGAGATGAGCACCACAACCCTAGAGTCGGATTCGACTGGCTTTCGAGCAAGGGAACCTTTTCCTTTACCTTTAAATAGGTACTGCTTCAGTGGGAAGGTTACAGCGTTCCATGCACCTCAGCGTTTAGTCATGCTAAACCACAGAGACCACAGAGAAGTCTTTGGACAGTGCTAGCTCTTCAGCTAGGAAACGGAGATGAGCACCGCTCCCTAGAGTTGGATTCAACTGACTTTTGAGCAAGGGAAACCTTTCGCTAATTGCCATAGCACTCTAAAAATTAATGATTTTAATGCCCTCTGGTGCTGTGGCGAGGAAAAGTGCAACTGCAAGGAGTCCCAGTCAATCAAGCTCAACAACGGTCCTTGATAAAGGTGCAGTTTATTGAGAAAGGTACTCAGGTCATCATACGACACACCTTGTGTCAGGAATGGGGGGTTAGGCGGGAATACAGACTATTATACCCAGTTCATACAAATCCCCCTGATGGACGCAGACCAATAAGCAGGAGCAAGCAAGTGTGGTGCGGCTGAGCACGGCTTCAAGGCCACAGGAGAGATAACGGGAAAAAGCTGGAGTGCATTCCAGGAGGAGGAGGGGCAGCGGAGGGAAGGTGGGGGAATGGGGAGAACACAGCCCAAACCATGATGGCATGAGCCAACATAAGGGTGTGCAGATGGCAAAAGGGGCTAATGTGGGCAGGACCTCTGAAAATGTGAATACCCATCCAAGATGGAGTGAATACACTCTTAGACCGTATTCTGTTTGAAAAGATTGTAGTAAAGCAGGTTTGAGAAACACTGTACCAAGGTCAGGAAACACCTAGAAATGACTGTTAGAGGACAACATAATATGGATGCCCCAAAAAGCAGTACTCCACTTTGGAAGCAAAGATGGAGAAACCCTTTCATGTTGAAGCAGTTTATATGGTTTTCATCCACAGCAGTGTGTTATTATTGTGGCCTTGTTGGGCTCAAGACAGACCCACTTACATGAACCAATGGCACCAGGAGTAAAAGAACCTTTTCTTATTGGGCTTTTTTTCTTTTCAGAATCTGTCACAGAGCAGTTGTTTTATGATTCACCAGGATATTAGTGACTACTCTGTGGTTAAAGAAGTTCATAAAACTGGAGGAACAGAAGCAGCAACTAACACTAGTTGATGACATTTACCATTGGTGTTGTTGTCAAGGTCACTGATTTGTTTTTCCAGTAAGCCTGATAGGGTGGTTTTAATTTTAGATAGTTTTAGAAAGTATTTTAGAAAGTGGCAATAGTTTTAGAAAGTGGCAATAGTACAAGGAGAGAGGAATCAATTTCCTTTCTGTGGCCCAACCCTAACAAATACTATCCATATATAATTCTCTCCCATATATTACAGAATTCACCCACAGACCACCCCCCCCAAGGTATGACATCAGTCACTGCTAGGGCATGTCTCCTGGATCTGGCCCTTGTGTGATTATTTGGATGCCATAATTATGCTATGTGTTGTGGATTCTGGTGTCATATATATATCCAGGGATTAAAGGTCTGATGACATTATACAGGGAAACTGTATTTTGTTCACACTATTCATTTTCCTTGGCTAGAAGGACTGAATGTATGTACTGCAGGCAATAAATAGGTTTCTATAGCACTGTCTCCAATCTGAAAAAGTTGAGTCTATGCACAACCTGACAATATGAATGAACACTGCCAGGTGTTCGTGTCCGTGGAATGAGAATCTGGGTACTAGATAAGCTCTTATAAAAGAATAGGATGAACTCTTCTTCCCATGACTACTATAATTTCCTCTGATTTCAAATAAATCATTACACAATACCTCAAATATAAAAATAATTATACAAAAATGAAATACACATTAGATGTGAGAATGGAAGTAGAGTTAACTGACAAATTTCAACAAATCTAACTTTAAAGCTACTATGAAAATGAAAATGTACTTTACCAGATATCAAGGGACAAGACTTATATGTTTTCTTCTATATGTTTTCTTCAACTAAGCTACTTTGTGTGATTCCAAAAAAAATAATAACAAAATGGAGACTGATCTTCTTGGTTCCTAGTAAAAAAAGAAAAATACTTCCTAATGCCACTTCACTTCTGTCAAGAGGTTTATTTTTCAGAATACAATACACAGCTTATTTTACCTTATCTGCCTATACATTAACCCAGGGAGGGGCAACAAGCAGTCCAAACATGATATCTATCCTTCAAAGCAATTTTGCTTGTCTCTGATTTTACCGCCATTTTTTCCATAAAGGTGAAGTAAAAGGTATACCCCCAGTTTCACTCATAAAATGAAAAATATTCCATCATTATTGTAATATTTATTTATTTATAAAGCACTTTAAATTAATTGGCGCCATACAATACATTTTTTAAAAGATGATTCCCTACCCCCAGGCTCACAGTCCTGCAGCCAACTAATATAATATGAAGGGTAAGAGAGGAATGTAAAATAGGAAGAAAGCAACAAGGGAAAAATGGATTCTGAACAAAAAATAAAAATAGTTTATGGAAGAAAATGTAATGGAGAATAAGTACCTTTATTAAACCTTTAAAAGAAGAAAGAGAATAGGAAATACAGATAATAAGATGTAAAGAGTTTCAACCACAGAAAGAGGCCAGAACAGAAGACAGTGCTGAGGAAATAAGATAGTGCTGAGGAAATGGACGGCTTCATCAGAAGATGAGACTAAGGAGAGCATAAATAATGAGTGGGTACATAATGAGATTTTTTTTTGGGGGGGTAGCCATGTTGTAGCAAAAGCCCACTGGCACCTTAAATACTAACTTATTTAATATACTATGAGCTTTTGTGAATCAGACCCGCATCTGCAGAAGTAAGCTCTGAATCAAGAAAAATCATGAAAACTCACTGGGGGTGTGGGGGAGATCTGTGAATTTCCTGCATTGTGCAGCGGGTTGGACTAGATAACCCTGGAGGTCCCTTCCAACTGTATGATTCTATGATTGTATATGATTCTATGTTGGGATAAATGTTCTTAGTTTTTAAGGTGCCACTGTACTGATGTTTTATTTTATATGAGGAAAAATCAGGGAGGAAATATGGAAATGAGTAAGATCGTAAGAGCCTTCAGATTAAGGTGAGATAATTTATAATAAATTTATGCAGGAAAACATAACCAGTAAATAAAAAAAATAAAAAGGTGATACATGATTAGAATGACAAGATGGGAAAATAAGATGAGCAGCAGACTGAGGCATGAGATATGAGAAGGAAGATCAGAAGTCAGAAATCGAATATGAAGATTGATATGAACAATGTTAGCATAATCAAGATGAGAAGTAACAAAAACTTTAGTTAAGGGCTTAGCTATGTCAAAATAAATGAGTGAATATTTATAATATAATTTAAAAACAACAGCAAGTTTTTGAAACATATTCCTTGTGGACAGATCAGAATCAACACTGTAAGACTGCAAAGAAGCTGTAAAACTATTATTGATGGTAAGCAGAATTGGGATATCAGGAGAAAAAAAATGCAGGAAATGTGATGTTATCAGTTTTATCTATATTCCCCTTCAAATATATGATGTGGTATTTTAGCACATCCAAAATTAGGTAGCAGTTAGTTAAAATATAAACAAAAATAGGAGAAATCATCACTAGCAGAAAAATATATTTTAATATTTGAAAAGAAAAAAAAGAATATAATCGGCATCAGTATTGTAATTCAGACCAACAGGGTAAATCAACTGTCTATGGTAACCTCCTGTTGGGCCTACTGTAAAGCATTTTATGTGGGGCTGGCCTTTGAACACAGTTCAGAAGCTAAAATTGGTTTGGAATGCATCATCCAGATTTATTTCTGGCACTGGCTACAGAGGACATATTAGACCTCATCTCCACACATGGAGTTCCCCAATGGGTCAAATAATGTCCCTGGGGAATGAGAGTTGGATCCAGGATCCTTCAACCCAACTTAAAAAACCATATCTAGTTTGACTCTATAACATAGGTTTGCCAGGTCTTACCTGGTTGCTGGTGGAGGGGTCCAGTCTTTCTCTGGAAGTCCACAATGACGTCACCCAGAGGTGACGTCATCATAGTGGGCACATCATGCAGGACATTCTAGCATTTGGGCAAAAACCTCTATATCAGATTGGCCAGCAGTGGATTTGGGGCCCCAAAAACAGGGTCGCCATCCCATTGGGGGGATGGCGACCCTACTTATAACATCAGTAGATGGAGATTTTATGAAACATCTTGGCTGTGCCTGAGTGCCTGTACTCCACAATAGAACCCCTTATTGTTAGATGATGTTAGATGATGTACTGGATGCCAATTTGTTTCAAGGTTAAATTCGAGGTCCTGATGGTGCCTTTTTTTTTTAAGTATTAGCTCAACATATTTCAGAGTACTGTTGAACAGAGACTGGTTTTGTATCCTGTTTGAAACTGCAGGCTGTGGAAGGTCGGTAGTTCAGCAGTTCGAGACTCGGGTTGCCGCATGACGGAGTGAGCTCCCGTCTCTAGTTCCAGCTCCTGCCAACCTAGCAGTTCTAAAGCAAGAAATTGCAAGTAGATAAATAGGTATCACTTCGGTGGGAAGGTAACAGCGTTCCGTGCACCTTGGTGTTTAGTCATGCTGGCCACATGACCACGGAAACGTCTTCGGACAGCGCTGGCTCTTCGGCTTTGAAACGGAGATGAGCACCGCAACCCTAGAGTCGGATTCGACCGGCTTTCGAGAAAGGGAACCTTTACTTTACCTTTATCTTCTTTTCTGGAGGTATCAATCAAGGAAACTATACGCCTTATTAAGGGATTAAAATTAGGCTGATCCACAAAGGTGGGCCACAGCCTTGCCCCAACTTTTACTCAAATTAATTCCAGTGGGCAAATGCCTGATTCATTGAGACATTCAATTATTGTCCCAATATTTAAAAAGAGGACTAGACTGGACCCAGCCTGGTTATTTCCAAGAGTTCTCATAGGAACAAATCCCCGTATGCATAGGTGGAGTTCTCAGTTACCTGCCTCTCTCAGTCTCCAAGCTAATTCCAACAAACTAAGTGGAGACTGCCTGTTTTGGGTAACACTACACTGGAGATTTCTGAATAGGCCTTATTCTGATACAATTTTCCCTTGTGGCCTTAGTAGGATTGACACATCTTTTGTTTGAATGCAGGTTTTTTTAGAATACAAGGGATCATTATATTAAGCCTCTAATTGGTCAATCATTCCCTTACACCCTGGAAACTCTGTATCCTTTGCATAGTGATAAGGATCCTAAGATCACTTGGGCAATAGCAAAATTCATTTCAGTCCTTTTACCCCTTACGTCCAAAAAGTGAGGAATGAGAATCTTCTGCTGCTCAATATTTGTTAATTAGCTTCTAAGGAAGTAAAAGGAAAGGAAAGGAAGCTTTGCTGGAGGGGTGACAGTGATACTTTTAGTTAGTTAGAGATACCTAGATCAGATCCAGGACCTAATTGCATAAAATTCCAGTCCTGACCTTGCAAGGAAACTGTGCTGTCCTGTTGGAGGACAAGGTGCTCTCATTCTTTGTCTTGATAAACCTCCTAAGTCAAACCACAACCTTCCTTTTCTATTTGTTTGTTCTTTTTGTATTTGTTCTTTCTCTCCCCCAAGCTGCTTTGCCCAGCAGTGGTTGGCACCAGACTCTTATGAGAAAGCTGTGCAATCTTATAATGTACAGAGCTTTACCTCATAAGAACTGTTTGGAGAAAAGATTTCTCATGATAATTGCATTACACATTGAAGCAGTAGCTCTGCTCATATAAATCTTTTTTCTTCCCCTTTTTACATGGTGGGGCAGATTCTGTCTTTACTGTATGACTATATTATCAGTTGCTCTGCCAACATGATACAGAATGCTTAAGGCAAGACTGGATGAACATAATTTGTCACTGATTTACCCTGTGATTACGATTTAGTGAAGGATAAGGTGAACCATTTTAAGGGATCTTCAAACTCTTTTTTCCTCACACACATGCTTGTGTTAGATGAAAGCTCTCTGTTTGTGCTCTAAACAAATGTATCACATACTTTTTCTTGTTGCAGTCCTATTTCCTACTTAACAGAACTGGATGCTCAAAATCTATGTACTATTCACCTAAATCCATCTAAGACAGCTCTCTTGATCAATTTGCTGTCCAATCTAATATCTGTAGTTTCATATCTTATCTTTACTGGGGCAATTCCATGCATTGCAATCTTACCTTATCCCAGCTTTCAGTTTATCTACTTTCCCTGGTTTCTAGCCTTCTATGAAATGCCAAGGATGCACTTTTATGTGCACTGAGCTTAGCAGAGCTTACTTTCAGGTGTTAGCACATATGTTTTCTAGATACACACCCATGTGAATATGGTCCTACCATTTGCACTGAGCAAGTCACAAGATTGAGGTCCAATGTGAAGAGACTACCTATTCCCTTCAGCTTCATACTCCACCCTCTTTATTTTGACAAAGGAGTGTAGCACTACTAAAAGCTGAGAAGATTTGAGAGACAGGGAGCTCAGAGAGAATGGAAATCAGGAATAAAGTTTATTAAAGGAGATGAGGGATGCGCAGATCTGAAGAAGACAGTGTTTGCAATGATCAAGAATAGAAATGTTATTCCACTCAGAGGACCGGAGAGGGGGAAGTGAGAGATGACAAGGCAGGGGGAGGGAGAAAGTGAGAGAGCTGTCACTCACACGGCTTCAGGTATCCAGGTAGTTGGGCAGAAAGTACATCCAAAAGGGGAAAAGCATGACTGTTTGTCATGCATCAAACAGTGGTTCAAGCAACTCATAAGACACAACATAATTCTGGAGCAGACAAAGGACACATTGGGGATATTGTTCCAAGATATAGGGTAAGGCTGCAGGATCTTGGGGGGAAAAGTGGGCTGGGGCCAGGTGGGGACACTGAACTTGTTACTAGTTGACAAGGGGGCTGGAGCAAGTTCAAACTTATGGAAGGCAGGAAAACAGAATATAGTATGGGCATGACATCTGAGTGAAGAAATACCTATGTTATTGCCAATAGGTAAGTCTGGCCAAGTGGTAAGTACGTTGATGGCAGGGATGTCTTTTGGAGCAAAAAGCCCACAAAAATATTGGGGGTTCTGATTGTGGTCTGATCCAATCTGAGTGACATTCAGAGACATCATCTAAGGGAGTTTCTTTTTTCCTTTCAAGCTCATCCCAAAGCACACCCAGCTAGGGTGACAGAGTTAGATGCAGTTCCTCTCCTGCCCTGCATATAAAAGATTCCTTGCATGACCTCACTGCA
Organism: Gekko japonicus; assembly: GCF_001447785.1. Lineage (NCBI taxonomy): Eukaryota > Metazoa > Chordata > Lepidosauria > Squamata > Gekkonidae > Gekko > Gekko japonicus. Next base: position 4,148,730 of record NW_015165830.1, read on the forward strand.
TCATAAGGTAACAGAAGTAGAGTGTCCAGATCATGCAAAGTGATGGTATCACTTAACTCTGCTCTGGTTAGACCTCACCTAGAGTATTGTGTTAAGTTTTGGTCACCACAGTTTAAGAAGGATATAGACAAGCTGCAACATACCCAGAGGAGGCAATGAAGATGGTGAGGGGTCTGGAGACCAAGTCCTATGAGGAAAGGTTGAAGGAGCTGTAACAGTAGCAAGGATATGTTTAGTTTGGAGAGGAGATGACTGAGAGGTGATAGGATAACCATATTCAAATACTCGAAGGGCTGTCATATAGAGGATGGTATGGAGTTGTTTTCTGTCTCCCCAGAAGGTTCCCCAGAACCAACAGGTTGAAATTAAATCAAGATTTTTCGGCTAAACATTAGGAAGAACTTCCTGACAGAGCAGTTCCTCAGTGGAACAGGCTTCCACAGGAGGTGGTGGGCTCTCCTTTTTTGGAGGTTTTTAAACAGAGGCTAGATGGCCATCTGACAGCAATGCTGATTGTGTGAAATGCTGATTGCCACTTTGGGGTCAGGAAACAATTTTTCTCCAGGCCAGTTTGGCCAGGGATCCTGGAGGTTTTTTGTCATCTTCCGGGCATGGAACAGGGGTCACTGGGGTGTAGGGGGGGGGGGGGGGTATTTGTGAATTTCCTGCCTTGTTCAAGGGGTTGGACTAGATGACCCTGGAGGTACCTTCCAGCTCTATGGTTCTATGATTCTATGATCATCATGGGAGAGCAGTACTCAGCGTCAAAACTGAGGTTTTGCATCATGAGAACAGAAAGACTCCCAGGGGAATTCAGGGAAGCAAAGATAGTTGCTATTCTGAAACCTGGAAAAACCAAAACATCTGGCGGAAAGTTACAGTCCTATTTCCCTTCTGAGCTCCTGTTATAAACTCTTCAAGAGACTAATCCTGAACAGAATCAGTGACAGAATTAATGAACATATCCCTATAGAGCGAGAAGGATTTAGAATACATTGTGGTTGTGAAGACCAGATTCTCAGCTTAACAACCTTCATTGAGGCAGGGTATCACAAGTGTCTTAGAACAGATTTAGAGTCCAGTGGCACCTTTAAGACCAACCTTGAATAAAATTTTGAATAAGATTTGAATAAAAATCTTAAAGGTGCCACTGGACTCTAAATTTGTTCTCCTGCTTCAGACCAACATGGCTGACCACTTGGACAAGTGTCTTAAGACATCAGCAGTTTTTGTCGATCTGACTGCCACTAATGACACAGTCTGGAAAGATGGTCTGCTGTACAATTTTTTACAAGTTTTCCCCAGTAGAACATTATTTCAACTCCTAAATAACATGCTGAGCGATAGAACTTTCCAAGTAATTATGGGTCAGTCAATTAGCAAGCAGAAGAAACTGAATAATGGGCTTGGTCCTTGCTCCAGTTCTTTTCAATCTATACATCTGTGATGTTCCCAAGACGGTATCCAGGAAGTTTGCTTATGCCGATAACATGGCAATTGCAGTAAGGCACAAATCAATTGAAAGGACTGAGGAAATACTGACTAGAGACCTCAAACTTTTGGCTGACTACTACCATAAATGGTGGCTTATCCCAAGTCCAGGAAAAACAGAATACTCCTGTTTCCATCTCAATAACAATCTTGCCAACCGTGAACTGAATGTTTACCTTAATGGCACCCAACTTACACACAACCATACACCTAAGTACCTTGGTATTACCCTGAACAGGACCTTGAGCTATATACACCATCTTACCAATGCAGCAGCAAAAATACACACACAAAACAACATTCTTCAAAATGATGTGTTACACAACTCAGGGTGTGTCTGCTACAACACGTAGATGCTCAGCTTTGGGGTTCATGTATACAACTACAGAATATGGTGCTTCAGTGTGGATCAACAACCCCCATATCCACAAACTTGATGTCCAATTCAATCCAAGAACCATCAGTGGATGTATTAAACCTACTCCAACCTATTGGCTATTCACATTGTGCCACATTACTCCCCTGCATCTCTGAAGACAAGATGCTCTTCTTAATGAATACAGAAAGACCATTGAAAACAGAGAGTTGCATGTCCACAAAGACATGGCTGGCACAGGCCTATCCAGGATAAGATACCGACACCCAGCAATATGATCTGCACAAATCCTGCAATCACAAAATTCCAATCTAGGGAATGAATGATTGTGAATATGGATGCAATCAGTTCCCCCAATATTCATAACCTGATAAACGCCACCGAGAAGCCTGCAGAATTTGACTTGCCACGTAAAGTATGGAAGACAGCTAATAGAATGTGAACAGGCTTTGGCAGTTGTGCAGACCTGTTGGTTAAATGGGGCAAAATAGTAGGACATGAATGTGATTGTGGTACAGCCTGCCAAACTATTTTCCATCTGTCACAGGAATGTGAGTGTCATGCTTTCCAGAGAGATGTGACAGAGCTCTTTGAACTCTCCCCAGCTGTGATTGAGTGGATTGAAAATTTAGATATTAGTATTTAGGGGGATTGCGCAATCAGACTGCATACCCATTGTATCAACTTGGTTACCTATTTGATATTATTATATGCTTCCTGTGTGTAACTCTACCATAGATAAATAAATAAATAATAATGCACACTGAATGGAGGCACTAACACAAGTAAGCAAGCAAAGGATTATGCTGCTGAGCTGCTTAAATCTTGACAGCCACTTTGTAATATTCTCCACTCCCTCCATCCTTCAGTGGGAGTCTAAGGGAGCAGAGACATGGGATGGTATCATTGGTGATGACATGATGTCACTTCTGGGGCATACCCAGAAATGATATCATGCCTCTCTAATGATCACTGAAAACTCTATGGTAAAACCATAGAATTTCTGGCTACTTCTAGAGAGGACTGACGTCCTGATGACAAATTTTACATTTTGTTCTTGGCACTGCTTCAAGAGGCAGCAGGAAGTCTCTGCCATAGTGTGAGGCCTGGCTACCCTACTTCCCACTGTCTCCCCATAAGGTATTTTCATAACCAACTAATTACAAATTTGTAAAGCTTCTCAAAATGACAGGTTTGAGGGCTTTCTATGCTCATAACCAGTGTTCCCCCTAAGCTGAGTTAGTGTGAGCTAGCTCATAGTTTTTTAGCCTCCAGCTCACACATTTCTGTCTTCGCTCAGGAAGGACGGCTCCAGAGCAAACTAATGTATGCAGTAGCCAAATTGCTAGCTCACAGCTTTAATGCTAGTAGCTCACAAAGTAGAATTTTTGCTCACAAGACTCCACAGCTTAGAGGGAACATTGCCGTCATAACCACGAGAAAAGAAAAACGTGGAAAAGTTTTACCTTGATTCTTGTACAGTACCACTTCACTTATCAAAATTCCCTGGGAAACATCCAACCCATAATTAGGCTTTAATCAGATTTTGAGTAAATATAACTACAGTTTACATTGGGTAAATATGACTACAATTTACATGAGTGGAATTGACAGAAAGCAACATGAAAGGTCACAGTGGAAATGGCTAAAAGGGGATGTTCAGAATAATGGAGATTCTGACGTACTTTCACAGTTTGAGAGGGGATATGCTAGATTTTCAAGAACTGACTTGCTTTTAAAACCCTAAATACTGGCTTGCGTTTTAAACTCCAAGTCTGCACATGTGTGCTTAGCCACTCTGCCATTACAACAGCTCTGCAAGCAGGAACATTTGTAGAAATGGTTAATAGTTGAGGCCCCAGGGATTCCATCTATTTATCACATTATAACAGGTATTCAACAGAACATAGCAGGCTGAGGAAACATGAACTCTTTGAAATGTCTAAAACCCTTTTGTATGAATTTTTTAAATTAAAAGGGTCAACTGGCAACTTTTCAGTATAATAAAAGAACAAGGCCTGTCTGTTCACTCAAAACTCACTGGGCTGAGAAAATCTTTGTGTTTTCTTTTGTGCTGGGAGTAGGGGTATTAAATGGCCTCTGACATTTTTGCTGGCTTCATTTTGAACAATGTTAAGAATCATGGCTATGTGCCTGGGGGTTGGGCCAGCCAACCCTGATGAAATTAAAGATAAACAAGAACACAGATTTTAGATTCTGCTGACTGTAGCAATTAGGCATGTTCGCTCTCTGACCTTTTACCTTTCCCTAGAGGGACCTCCTGCTTGAATGTAGCATAAGAAATGGGAGTGGAAGAATAGCCATGACCTTAGTAATTATGGAAAAAGGAAACGTGAAATCATTAACTTGGTAGCTCCCAATCCAATGTACAGACAGTCACAAAGAGGTTAGCCCTTTGTTGATGTATCTCAGATCACAGCCGCATACTTTACTTATAGTCCAGTCCTAAGCAGAGGTAAGTAAAGGTAAAGGTTTCCCTTGCTTGAAAGCTAGTCGAATCCGACTATAGGGGGCGGTGCTCATCTCCGTTTCCAAGCTGAAGAGCCAGCGCTGTCCGAAGACGTTTCCGTGGTCATGTGGCCGGCATGACTAAATGCCAAGGCACATGGAATGCTGTTACCCTCCCACCAAAGTGGTACCTATTTATCTACTTGCAATTTCTTGCTTTCAAACTGCTAGGTTGGCAGGAGCTGGGGCCAGAGATGGGAGCTCACTCTGTCACGCGGCACTAGGGTCTCGAACTGCCGAACTACAGACCTCCCAGTTTGCAGATCTGCATCTTAACCAGAGGTTCTTGCTGTTGTTCAGTTGCACAGTCGAGTCCGACTCTTTGCGACCCCATGGACAAGATCTCGCCAGGCCCTCCTGTTTTCCGCCGTCCTCTGAAGTTTGCTCAATTTCATGTTCGTTGCATCTATGACATCTATGGGGTTGATTTCTTTTAGGATTGACTGATTTGATCTTCTTGCAGTCCAAGGGACTCTCAAGAGTCTTCTCCAGCACCATAGTTCAAAAGAATCTATTCTTCGGCGCTCGGCCTTCCTTATAGTCCAACTCTCGCAGACATACATGACTACTGGGAATACCATTGCTTTGACCATGCGGACTTTTGTTGGCAGGGTGATGTCTCTACTTTTTATCATGCTGTTTAGGTTCGCCATCGCTTTCCTCCCAAGGAGCAGGCGTCTTTTAATTTCATGGCTGCTGTCACAGTCTGCGGTGATCTGGGATCCCAGGAACGTGAAGTCTGTCACTACTTCTACGACTTCCCCTTCTATTTGCTAAGGAGTGATGGGGCCGGATGCTCTCCTCTTTCACCTTTAGCAAGAGGCTCTTTAGGTCCTCTTCACTTTCTGCCATCAGAGTGGTATCGTCTGCATATCTGAGGTTGTTGATCTTTTCCCCAGCAATCTTAATTCCCGCTTGTGATTCATCCAGGCCAGCATTTCGCATGATGTACTCTGCATATATATTAAATAAGCAAGGCGACAATATACATCCTTGTCGTACTCCTTTTCCTATGCTAAACCAATCAGTTGTTCCATATCCGGTTCTAACTGTCGCTTCTTGGCCCTTATACAGGTTTCTCAAGAGACATGTGAGGTGGTCTGGTACTCCCATCTCTTTAAGGACCTGCCATAGTTTGTTGTGATCCACACAGTCAAAGGCTTTAGCATAGTCAATGAAGCAGAAGTAGATGTTTTTCTGGTACTCTCTTGCTTTCTCCATAATCCAGCGAATGTTGGCAATTTGATCTCTAGTTCCTCTACCTCTTCGAAACCCAGCTTGTACTTCTGGCAGTTCTCTATCCATGTACTGTTGAAGCCTAGCTTGTAGGATCTTGAGCATGACCTTGCTAGCGTGAGATACGAGTGCAATTGTGCGATAGTTTGAACATTCCTTGGCATTGTCCTTCTTTGGGATTGGAATGTATACTGACCTTTTCCAATCCTGTGGCCACTGTTGCGTTTTCCAAATTTGCTGGCAAATTGAGTGCAGCACTTTAACAGCATCATCTTTTAAGACTTTGAATAGCTCAGCTGGGATACCATCACCTCCACTAGCTTTGTTGTTAGTAATGCTTTCTAAGGCCCATTTAACTTCACATTCCAGGATGTCTGGCTCGAGGTCAGGGATTATACCGTCGTGGTTGTCAAGGACATCGAGGTCTTTCTTGTATAGTTCTTCTGTGTATTCTTGCCATCTTTTCCTAATCTCTTCTGCTTCTGTTAGGTCCCTACCGTTTTTGTCCTTTATCATGGCCAGCTTTGCATGGAATGTTCCCTTGATTTCTCCAATTTTCTTGAAGAGATCTCTAGTCCTTCCCATTCTATTGTTTTCCTCTATTACTTTGCATTGTTCATTCAGGAAGGCCTCCTTATCTCTCCTTGCTGTTCTCTGGAAATCTGCATTCAGTTGGGTAAATCTTTCCTTTTCGCCTTTGCCTTTCGCTTTCCTTCTTTCCTCTGCTATTTCTAAAGCCTCATCAGACAGCCACTTTGCTTTCTTGCATTTCTTTTTCTTTGGGATGGTGGTGATTGCTGCCTCCTGTACCAGAGGTAGACCCTTCTAAACCCAATCCCAATTCAATGGGTTTAGAAGCGTGTGACTTTGTTTAGGCCAACACTGTTAGTGTTAGCTTGCTAGGGCCCCAGTCACACGGAGCGTAAGCCACGCTACAGAGATGGAAGATAGGCGAATTTTCCGGGCACGATCACACCGCAACATCTGGGAAGCGTAGAGCTCCCATGGTGAACCCGAGGCTTCCTGCCGAAGATGCGGAGTTAAAAACTAGTACCTCCGAGGTACTAGTTTCCAGAAACCGCAGGGCAAGGGCTGGCGTCTGATCACGTTTCCAGTGGTGGCATCCGGCGCCCGCCCATGTCCCTTTGCAAACAGGTTTTTTTATTCCCAGGTCTCCCCAAGATGCACACAAGCACCCAACGGCGCATGTGCACAAAGAGGGAAGCAAAAGTGCCGTTTCGGCTTAAAAAAAAATGACCCCGTTTGTCATGGCAGCTGTGCCTAGCCATTGCTGGTGTGATCGCGCCGCGCCGCTTCTTTGCCGCGCTGCAGGATCGTCGTGTGATCGCCACCCTTGTTTACCCACCAGCGCTGAGGGAAGGACCCATGGTGTGCTGCCAGCGCATCTGATCACGTAATCGCAAATCAAACTGCGCCGGGGCAATTAGCCATGCCTTCCCCCCGCGATATCTGGCCCGTGTGACCGGGGCCTAGGTACATTTATCCTTTGATGTAATCGAGGTATGCATAGGCTTTTGTTAGCACCTATGAATGTTTACTCAGAATTAAGACTAACTTAATTCAGTTGGATTTACTCCTGTGTAAGTGTACATAGGATCGCAGCCTGACAGTATGATTCCAGGAATTATCCCACTGGATACTTGAATGTTTCCTCCTGTACAATTGCCCATTCACTGAGAACTTTTAGAGATGTCCTTCTCCAGATACCTCCATCTTCTGAATTGAAGCAGGAGTGAGGTTAGGGCCTTCTCAGTGGTGGTGCCACATTTGTGGAACTACCCTCACCACACAGTTGGAATCTTCTATGTGTGTATTCAGATTCAGTTGAAAACCTTACAGTTCCATGCTTTTTTTGTTTGAGTGTGTTGTGGGTTTGAATCAGGTAGGCTGAATTTTTTGTTATATCTTTCAGTCTGACCTTGCTTCCTCAGTCTGTGTCGATATGTTGCTATTTTTTCAATTTAAAGATCCTTGGTTTTTAATATCTATATCCTGTTCCTATTGTATTGATAGTTTAAATAATTGTTCTATGTCACTTCTAATGCATTTTGTAATTATCTTATGAACATGTTTATTGTAAATCACCTTGAACATTAAGGGCGAGAGTGGCATATGCACATAATAATCAACCACACTCTTGTTCTTTGCAAAGTTCATAAATATCTGCATTTCACTGAGCTTCTACTGAAGCAAATCTTAACCTGGAGTCTAAAAGATTTGGACATGCCCAGATTGCTTCAAGTAGTAGTCCCCTCTGTGATGGAATGGGCCTGCTCTGGCCTGCAGGCCCTATTCCACCCTGCCCTCCAAGTTTTCCCAGCACCTGAAAAGGCTTTCCTCTCTCTCCAGTAACTTGCCGCCACCACCTGACTTTTGTAGGAACTACACATGGAAGGATCACGGCTCCCAGCTTCCCTTCCAAGTTCTGAGGCCTTGCCTCTGTGTCTCTTGCTGCCCAGCGCCTGGTCAGCATGGGGACAATTTACTGCCTTGCATGCCCTTGGAGGAATAGCCGCTTGCCAACTGCCTGCCTTCCCCCAGCGTGTCCCTCAGCGTGTCCAAAATGATGGAATATGTATGTGGTACAGAGACCACCTACCAGCATCCGAAGTTATAAAGTATGTATTATAAAGTATTTATTAAAAACAAAATGGTCACAAGCATATTTTTAGCACAGCACCAGATTGAGCAAGGGATTCCAAAAGAAATGGGTACAACACAAATCCTCTATCCCTCTCTATATACATGTCCTATCAGATGTTAAACTATAGGACAGGCTTTTAAAGCTTAAAAAGTCACAAATCTCTACAGAGTTCACTCTACCTTGAAGCTTTCTGTAGCTCTCTGGGGCAGCTCATGGTCAAATAGTTGCCACCTTCAGACCTCAGTTAAGAGTTCTGTCTCCACTGATGGACCCAGCATGAGAGAGACCTCCTCCTTGTTGCAAGGAGTTTTTATCAACTCTCTTTTTCCCACCCACTGAGCTGGTCAGGCCAGATCAGTGAAGCTCTTCCTGATGTCTCTAGAATTTTCCTTTGTGTAACCTCTCTAGCAGTATCTAATACCTCCAAATCTCTTTTCCCTGCTTGGAGGAGGGGGAGATTGACCATCCCCTTGTCTAGACCTATTAGCATTTGTATGAAGGTGGGCTGAGGTAAGGCTAGAAAGCAGTTGAACTGACTTCCCTCCTCCCAGCCTGTTCTCTGCCCTGAGAGGGGGAAAGCTCAGAGTGGAGGTTTTGCTCATTTCAAAGGAAAAATGCATTTCTTCACACCCTCCAACCAAAAGCCTAAGCTACTTTTAACTTGCCCTGACCTGGATAGCCCAGGCTAGCCTGATCTCAGAAGCTAAGCAGGGTTGGCCATGGCCAGTATATGGATGCGAGGCCTCCAAGGAATAGCAGGGTTGTAACACAGAGGTGGGCAATGGCAAACCATCTCTGAAAGTCTCTTGCCTTGAAAAACCTACGGGGTCACCATAAGTTAGCTGTGACTTGATGGCACTTTCCACTGCCATACTTTTAACTTTTTTTAAAAGTTCTGGGGAAAGGCAAACTGTCCTTAGTGTGCACACATGGCTTCTTCATGAGGATCCTTTCAGCAGCAATTATGCCAAGCTCCCAAACTGTTTTTTATACTGTCCAGGTATGGAGCTGAACCAAAAAGAGAGAAAATTCTGATCTACCCATCCACATATTTTTCAGTCACACCACACATGTGAAATAACTTGGTATGCTCAAACACCTGCTGATTTTGCTCACATCCTACTCGTGGATCACAAGCAGGGAGCCAACTGTTTGGTGAACTGTTCAGATGCATCCAGATGAAACTGGATGTGTCTGGTTGCATAATTGCACTGTTTTTTCCACATGATTAGACTGTCTCACTACCATAAGTCATCCTCTGCCACCTCCCAATTTTTTAAAGGGCATATAGTAAAATGAATGAATAAAAATCCCTGTGTCTGCTCATGAACCTAACTAATCTTGCAATTCGTTCTTAAAGCCACTTCTCAAACAGATGGTGCTGACTGTACAGGTACAAAAGACAGGCAATTCAATGTGCCTGTTGATTATTTAATGGATACATTTGTTTGTGCAGGTGAAAAACACTATGTGCTTTACAAATAGTTTGCTCTATGTGTATAAAACAGCCTGCTTCATACACATCAGTCAATTAAATGACCTCATTGACTATGACCTCCAGGGGATACAGCCTCTTCTCCAGTAAAAGAGATGGACCGATTTCCCACAAGCAGCTGCACTGCGCTCGCTCTTCCCTTTCCCCTGATTGTATTCGTCAATTTCCCACTACTTGCTGTGCAGCCGCATTTTGACCCACAGCATCCCCCTATTTCCCCTGCATCTTCTTGATCCTTGTTTTTTGAGATCAAGAAGATGTGAGGGAAATTGGGGGATGCTGCAGGTCAAAATGCGGCTGCACAGCAAGTAGTGGGAAATTGACAGATACAATCAGGGGAAGGGAAGAGTGAGGGAGGCGCAGCTGCTTGTGGGAAATCGGTCATGGTTTAGCTCTTGAACTGGGCAAAAGCAACCACAAGTTGTAGCAGCCATGCAGCTACTGTGTGCAGGTGAAAGTTACTGTGCTCATGATGAACTTTGCCAGGAATTAGCAAGGTTGTCTGAAGTGTAGTGGGTTAGATGCATGTAGAAACCACTGAGACCGATGTAGTGATCAGCATGGTTTACTGGTACACAACAAAAGACAAAGACTAACGGCCGGCTGGCCAACTATATACACACCTGGGTACGCCCCCCTAGGTTCCGTTGGTGGGTTTAAATCTCCCGCCACGGTCCTATTGGTTCCCAAGCGGAGAGACTAGGAGCCTAGTCCCCATTGTTCTTACAGAGTCAAGCTCTGGGGTATTCGCTGGCCCCTGGTGGCAGTCAGTGGACATAACATTGTCCAATCAGAAACTCCTGTAACATGTAGTCAAGAGAATTCAAATAAGGTATGTTAACTTGCTGAGCATATTCACCTCAAAGTTCTCAGCAGGCCTAGAAATAACTTCGGTTTTCTTTGTTATCATACAGCAGCAGTTGACAGACACATGAAATGCATTGGAATACAATTAGGGACTTCTAAAGCCATGGAGGTACCACTGCTTTTCCTTAGGTGAGCCATTGCTGCAATTGTTGAACTGGAACAGAACACAGCATCTGCATTTCTCCAAAAGCTGACAAGGTATGGAGGATGGCTCTGTGCTCTTACTCAGCCAGTTTGGACACATAGATTCAAGCCATGGTAACTTCAATGTGGTATTGTAATGTGGTCTTGAAGACAACTCAGAAACTCCAGCTGGTACAGAATGTCTCAGCTTGATTATTATTGGGTGCTAAGCAGAGCATGCACATTACTCACATCTTGCAGTCACTCAAATTCAATGTATTGGTTTTTACCTACAAAGCCTTACATGGCCTAGAACCTACATATTTACAAGACCATCTCTCCCAGTATGCCTCTCTCTGCAGCAGCTTTATTCAGCTGAGCAAAGCCTTCTGCAGGTATCATTCAAAAAGGGGTAACATCAATAGTTGCCCACACCAAAGTTTCTCTGTTGTGGCTCCTGCCAGGTGGAATGGCTTGCCTGTAGTCAGGAAGGTTCCAATGCTACTATAACTTCCAGGGGTCATTTCATAGAAAAAGAGCTAGGGGAACTCATTAGCATAACTCATTAGCATATGCCCCGCCCCCTGCACCTCACCTGGGGGAACTGCGTTCCCCCGCGTTCCCCCCCCCCCCCGCAAAGACCTTTTAACACCTCACCACAAGAATGTGTAAGGTAGAACTGTTCAGGAAGGAATAGAGTCATGGATATTGTCTATGAAATTTTGTGTCGCTTTCATTGCTTCGCTCATTGAATATATTATACTGTTGCCACTGTTTCTCTAGTCTGTTAAGCCAGTTTTGAGATATTACTGTATGTACCTTACTTTTTATTGCATATACTGCACTGTTTTGGTGGACTGTTCTCTAATCTTGTAATCCAGTTTCATTACACTGTTAATGGTATACATTACACGGCTCATTCTGTGTTGTTTTTAATTTGCAATCCACTTTGCATCTCAGGGAGAAGGTGGACTATAAATGAAGCAAACAAATAAATAATGCCCTTCCCCTTCAGGAAACTCATCTTGTGGCGCCTCCTTCATGAGGGTGAGGGAGAAACAGAGGGAAGATACATGGTATTTTGGCAGAATTCCAATAAACCATCCAATTGTTGCCCTCAGTCATCTGTTAGTGAGATGCAAATAGACAGACAAAGGGCTTCAAGAGACTTCCTTTCCAAGGCCTCTGATTGAACTGGAACAGAACACAGCATCTAAATTCTCTGAGTCAGGTAAACAGCCCTGCCCTGGATTGACCCTGGAACAAAGGAGACCTACGAAATGCAGGAGGTTTGAATGGACAATCATCTTTCGTGGCAGAACCCTAGCAAAGCATGCCAGGTTTCTACATTTCTTCTCATTTGTCACACCCATCAGGTCCCTCTGAGACAAATACCTGCCATTACAAGCTGTTACCTGTTTGTTAAAAGCTACTGGCAGCGATAATGAATTCCCAAAGAATAAATGACTAGCAATGAGAAACATAGGTCAGAGAGGGAATGATGACTCATGTAAACCTATCTCAACACCTAATGATGTGTGGCTCATGTAGATGATTGGCTGCATCCATCTCTACAGCTCTTCAGCAAATGTTAGTTCTCAGAGCATCTCTAGCACATAGGAAATAAAGCAAATCCTTGAAGTTTTAACCAAAATCTATTGGCAAAACCATGCATAAACACTATATGGCCTATGTATATATATTACCAGGATTAAAAGGACGTAAACACATTCTTTAAGACAAAACTCATACAATGAAGACAAGTAGAACTGCTGGGTTTGCCAGAGAGAGAGAGAGAGAGAGAGAGAGAGAGAGAGAGAGAGAGAGAGAGGGTGCAAAACAAACTTGGAGATCGCACTCACCAAATGTGGTTATGGCCACAAACGTAGACAACTTTTTAGAAGGACTGAGGATTTTTAAATGGTTCTTCTCCTCCTTGCCACATTTATTATTCCATTTTCTATCCCATATTATAAGAATTCTCAGGTATAAGTAGCAAAGAGTATCCAAGGTGCTCTCAATGTCATATGTGAAAAGGCTTTGATATTTCTCTGTCAGCTGAGACATGATTGGGGTAAAGCATACTGCACAAGCAAAAACCATAATAAAAATACAACACTGTGCAAGTATTAAAGGGAATTACCTAAGAGGTCATGTTTAAGATTGGAGTAGCAGTCAGATATCTAGGGCATGAACAGTAATTGTTGTCTGCCCCAGCATGGCGTCATGTGCTCCACTTTGACAATCATGTTAGAAGCTTTGTGCCTACACAACCACCCACTATGCTCTTACATACACACAGCTGCAATGTCCGCTTGTAACTATGAAATCACCAACTAACCTACTTCAAAAATTGCCACCACTGCCTTTTCCTCTTGCCTGGGAGCAAGAGAAGCAAGCACTGGACCTGCTCAGGAGACATGGATCTTCCTTCCTGATCTTTGACCTGTGCATACGGTAGTGAACCTGCAAACAGCAGGAGCTCCATAGCAATTACATAATGTTTGAGAGGAGACAAGAAAGAGGTGCCATTCTTTCTCGGACAGTCTCCATCCTTTTTTGCTATGATCATGTAACTTGCATTTTTTTTCCTGGCCCCATTATTTTCTGAACAAACTGCATTCTACATCCTAGTGCTTATATCTGTGGTTTGACATTGGTTCTGTTGGTCTTGCCAGTTGCCACATTGGCCCATGGTTCTGCTGAGATTCTCCAGTTTGACATTGGTTTTGTTGAGCTTGTGTGTTTAGCTATTGGCTTCTTTGCTCTGGAGAAACAATGGATATGAGTAAGATGGCTGGGAGCACCTTTTTCAGGTGCCTGTAGAATTGGACCCCTTGATCTGATTCACTTGAAATGGGGAGTGGTGGTTTAGTGAACAGACTGGCCTAGGTTTCCTGCAATTCTGGTGTCACTTGCTGGAAAAAAAATCCACTCTAGCCTTCCCTAGAAAGAGTATCTCATAGGGAATAATGGACCAGAAAATTGCAGAATTCCCCCACCAACCCAAATCCAGATCCCAGAAAAGCACTGGCAGCCTGAATAACTCAGAATACTAATATGATAACCTTCACAAAATCCAAATCAGAAAAAATACCAAATTTTTCTCAAGTGTTCATCCCTAGGAGACAATCAATCTCCCTGGGGAGGGGGTTCCAAGGTTTCAGCACAATGACCAAGAAGGCCCTTTCTTGGGTTACCAACTGCCTAACTTCAGGTGGTAGAGGCAACCAAAGCAGGAAGATGACTGGTGTCATGGGCCAGCTTGACTAGCCGGAATTCAGCCTGGAGGAAGACTCCTCAAGTGTCACAGAGCCTGGGCCCAGCTCACAAGAAGCAGCTGAGGAAAGCCAGGGGCTCCATGATTCAGCACTGACAGCTGAAGCTGACTCCTCCAGACAAACTACAGGAGGGAATGATGAAGATCAGCTGGGACAGGATGACTCCTCAGATTCCTTCTCATCAGCAGACCAACATTGGGAATGATCTTGCTAGCAACTTACAGAAAGACAGCGCAATGCGAGGCTTTTGGATCAATGCTGGCGTTTGGCTGACAGCAGTCCTGAGTGATTGCAGGACCTTGCCTTGCTTACTTCGGCTCGTTGTGAGAGGCTTACTTAAAACAAGCTGGTATGCCTTTCCAGCCATGGAAGCAACGAGTCACATATCTGTGAAACCAGTGACCACAACTCTTGCCTTGCTCCCTGTAATTTATGGACTGACCTTGGACTTTGCTATCTGGACTGCCTTTGGATTCTGCTTCTGGGACCTGTCTGCACCTAATGAATTCCAACCCTTGGACTGGCTTTGACTTCACTTTCTGGACTGCTCTGGCACTGTCTCAGGTGACTGTTGGGTATGGGAGGTATGCTGGCTCTGTATAGCGCTTTAAAGGTTATTACTGGCCCCTTGAATTGAACCCTGAAGCAATTTGGAGCCAGTGTAGATGGAACAAGACTGGAGTGATATGACAGCCAACCACTGTCTCTTTCAGAGACAGACTGGGATGTTGAAACAGCCCTGGAAGCAGCTGTTGGGTGCTGGCAGGTTTTCAGGGGCCACTTGATTTGGGCCTGCGCTGCAGCAGGTGTAGGCTCACCTGATCCCTGGGGGCACTGCTAGCACTGCATGGCTGACTTCTAAGGCAGCAGTTCACCAGGAATTTTCCCAGTAAGCGTCCCCGGTCTTCCAGAGAAAAGAAACTGGCTCTCTTAGGCATAGCCGAATAGATGATGTAACAGATCATGCTCACAGACTGTCAGTGCTTCCACCAATGATAGCACTAGAGATCACCAGACTTGTCACCGAGTATCCATTGTGTCCTGCTTGCCAGCTTTTCAGTGTCAGGTTCATCTGAAAAAACAGGTTGCTTACCTGTAACTGGTGATCTTCGAGTGGTCATCTATGCATTCACACCTATGGGAGCTGCACCTGCACCAACCCCAATCTGGGAAACTTCTAGAAAGCTTGAAAGAGATCTGGGGGCCCTCCCTCGGGCATGCACATGCCTCCACCACACATGCCCAGAGGGTGGAGCCCCAGCATCCTGCCAGTTCCTTCTGACCACTAACAATCTCATGATCAAATTATAATGCGAGGCTGCCAGCAGTGGGGAAGGAGGGCGGGTGGTGTGAATGCATAGATGACCACTCGAAGATCACCAGTTACAGGTAAGCAACCTGTTTATCTTCATCATGGTCTCTATGTATCACACCTTTGGGAGATTAGCAAGCTGAAGCCTACCTGGAGGAGGGTGCTGGCAGTCACTCAGGAGACCGCAGATTGAAGCACCACTCGACCCAGATGGGAACGTTGGTTTGCACAGACATCGAGGGTGTAGTGCTTGATGAAGGTGGTAGGAGACACCCAAGAAGCTGAATGGCAAATCTCTTGGAGAGAAAAACCCCCCAGAAAGGGATATTGTGGGTGGTTCCTGGTGGATATTGCCCTGGTGGAGTGAGCTCTCAGAGGAATGGGCAACAGAGACTTCTCCAGGAGGTAGCAGAGACGGATGAGCTCAACCAGCCATTTAGACAATCTCTGAGTCGAAATCTTGCATCCTATGGACCCCGGGCCATATGAGACGAAAAGATGCGGGTCCTTATAGGTGGAACATGTCCTGTGTAAGTAATAAAGGAGTGCCCGCTTAACTTCCAGGGAATGCCAGAGACGTTCCATATCCAATTGTGGATCAGGATAAAAGTCTGGCAGAAATAGCTATTTGTTTACATGGAAATTTGAGACCGCCTTCAGTAAAAAAGAGATGTCAGATGACAGAGTTACTCCATCATGCAGGAAAGTTAGGTATGGTGAGTCATGTCGGTGTGCCACAATGTCACTTACTCTACCAGTGGAAGTTATGGCTACTAAGAATGCTGTCTTCCAAGAGAGTAGCTTAAGATCACAGGAGGCAAGAGGCTCGAAGGTTTACGAGGAAGACGGCGAAGGACCAAAGTTAGATCCCAAAGGGCCACAGGTCATCTCCACGGAGGGTAAAGATGTAACAATCCCCTGAGAAATCTTTTAGAGTCGGGGTGTGAGAACACCGAGGTGTTGTGCAACCTCACATGGAAAGCTGTTATTGCTGCTAAATAGACCTTCATAGAGGAGTGTTGAAGTCCTACATCTGCTAGCGATAAAAGGAAATCAAAAATGCGGGGCAAACCCACTGATGAGGGGTCCCCCTGGAACAGCTGTAGAAACTGGAGAAATCTTTTCCATTTGTAAGCATAGGCAGAACAAGTGGAAGACTTCCTGGAATTAAGGAGGACAGCATTCACTCAGTCTGAAAAACGTCTCTGCATATTCTCCATGCTGTTAGCTTTAGATGCGGTACGTTGTGGTGAAGAATCTTGCCCCCCGCTGTCAACAGCAGATCCGGTTCCCTTGGAAGATGGATGAAAATTCTTTTGGACAGTTTGAGAAGCAACAGAAACTATGGCTGGCGATGCCACCATGGTGTCACTAGAATACAATCCGGGCATTGGCTCATGATCTTGCCTAGCACCCTTGTGAGAAGAAGAATCGGGGGGAAGAGAAACAGGAATTTTCCTATCCAAGGAATCAGTAGACTGTCCCCTAAGGATAGCGGATCCACTCCCCCTCTGCAGCAGAACTGGGAACACTTTGCGTTGAGAGGAGTGGCGAAGTTGGCTATTTGCGGCTGGCCCCACTGGTGGAATACTGGACCAAGATATTTCTCGTTCAGCTCCCATTCGTGGAGAAGTGCTCCTCCCCTGCTCAAGGTATCCGCCTCAGCATTTTGAACGCCCGGGAGGTGCACTGCCAAGAGCCATATTCTGTTGGCAAGACACCAGTTCCAGAGGGTCAGGGCCAGGCAACACAGTTGGCATGATATGGTGCCTCCCTGCCTGTTTATGTAGGAGAGGGCTGTCGTGTTGTCCATTAGCACGGCTATCATCTGTCCCGAGAGTATGGGAAGAAAAGATCGGAGTGCGTAAAACACCACCAGAAGTTCTAGGAAATTGATGTGGGCTCTCTGGAGGCTTGTCTCCCAGGGTGAGCCTATACATAGTCTGTTGAGGTGTGCCCCCCAGCCCCAGAGAGATGCATCTGTGGTCACTGTGAGTGTTGGAGGTGATCTGAGAAAGGGGGCTCCCTCTGTCAGGTTTTGGAACGATTCCCACCATAGTAAGGAATCTTTGACCTCAGAGGGCAGTTGGAACTGCTTGCTCTGAGGATGTCAGAAGGGATCGAAAGTCCAAACAAACCAAAGATGTAGAACACGCATCCTGAGCCTGACTAGGGGGGTGACAGCCATGGTTGCAGCCATGAGGCCAACAGTTTCTGGATGTTGAGGGCTGATAACGATCGGTGATAATCGGACGTGAGATCCTAGCGAGGTCAGAGCTTGTGCCCGTTTGAATGGGAGGAATGCTCTCCCCACTTGGAAGTCTATGGTGGCCTCGATAAAGGTGACTCTCTGAGATGTTGTAAGATTTGATTTTGCGTGATTGACACGCAGACACAAAGTGCAACTGATGTTCATTAGAAGGAGGCTTTTGGAGTCTGCAACGACCAGCCAGTCGTCAATGTAAGGAAAAATCATGGTGCCTTGAAATCTGAGATGAGCTGCCACCACCGCCATCGTTTTTGTGAACACGCGTGGGGCTGCCAAAATACCAAAGGGCAGGACCTGGTATTGATAATGATCCTTCCCTATCGTGAACTGCAGGAAATGCCTGTGAGATGGAAAGATGTCGAGGTGAAAGTAAGCGTCCTGCAAATCTATTGTGGCCATCCATACCCCTCGGGTCAGCAGTGGGAGTATGTTCTGCAATTAGATTATTCTGAATTTGTGGTAGGCGATAAATTTGTTCAAGGATCTGAGATCCAAGATGGGGTGGAGGTTTCCGTCTTTCTTTGAAATCGCAAAGTAATGGGAATAAAATCCCTGTCCCCTTTCCGTTGTTGGGACCGGTTCTATGGTGTGCTTCGCCAAGAGCTGGAGGGTCTCATGATGGAGGATCTGAGATGTAGGCATGCGGCCAAAGTGAGGAATCGGAGGTTCTTGTGTGAATTTTATCACGTAGCCGTAGGAGACAATCGACAGGACCCAGGAATCTGTTGTTATTTGACTCCAAAATGGGTAGAAAGGTCCTAGACGTGTAATTGGTGACAGATGGGAGGAAGTGGGTCGGCACCAAGAGGTATGGGAGTCAAAGACTCCGCTTAGCGGTCTTTCCCTGCTTGAACTTAGTCTGCTGAGGGTTTTGTTGGAACTTTGATCAAGCAGCATAATGCTGTCTCAACGATGAAGAGGGTTGTTTAGCCTTCCAGGTATCATCAGGGGATTGTCTTTTGAACAGCCTCCAGCTAGAACGAGACCAAGTTCTAGATCTCTGAGGTCGATAGGAAGGAGATACCCCCAGACTCCTAGACACCTTCAGGCTCTTGTCCATGTCCTGCAGAACCGAATTGGTGGTGGAATGGAAGAGGCCTTGACTGTCAAATGGCAAATCCTCAATAAACATCCTGGTATCAGACTGCAAGGAGGTTGTACGCAGCCAGGAGTGTTGGTGAAGTGCTACTGCTGACATCATGGTCTTAGATATTGTGTTAAGAGAATGTTTGGCAGAATTAATAATTTGTTTGGAGAGGATCATCCCCTCCTTTTGGAGTTTCCAAGCCTCATCACGATGTTGCTCTGGCAGGAGAGCCAGAAGCTTGGACATCTGCTCCCAGAGGGAGTACTTGTATCTGCCCATACAGGCTATGTAATTAGACATCTTGACACCCAACGCCCCTGCAGAGTAGAACCTGCGACCGAAGATGTCGAGTTTCTTTCTTTGTCGGGTGGTGTCAAATGTGTCTTCCTGCTCTTAGATGATAGGGTGACTACGACTGAGTTGGATTTAGAGTGGGCGCACAGAAATTCCACGCTCGCTTCCTGTATGCAGTACATCTGGTCGAGATAGGATTTGAGAATGGCCAATCCCAATGAGTCTTTACTGCTTGGAGCAGGACCTAGGTCATCGGGAGCGCGATAACTATTGAAGTGTCTAGCTGGATTATATAGAAGACAGCATCCGTAACCTTAGGGTGCGGTCAAGCGATGGCCAGCCCCAGGGAGTGGGCCATTTGTTTGATCAAGTCGCCATAAGACCTGATGTCTTCAGAAGGTGAGATTGGGAGGTCTTCGGTGACTAGTTGTGATGGGGACAGATCAGATGGTGTGGCCTGAGCTCCTGATCCTTCCTTCTCTGAGTCCGACCCGGATCCTTCAGAAAATGCCTCCGACAAAGATAGCGCTGAACGTTCCAGGCTATCATGCTCCTGCACCAGACGATGGTGCAGTGATTCCCTGCGATCAGGGGGTGCTGATACTGTTGACGTCGGTATCGACGGACAGGAGGCATCGGTGTTGATGGTTTGGCCGAGGAACTGGGAAGTGCCGAGTGCTTATCCGGTACTGGGGACCTGGCTCGGTGGGACCTGACCGAGCCCTGGTCATGGTCAGGTTGTTGACTCAAGGTTAGCCAAGGAAAAATGGAAGGCATTGGAAAGGCACTATAAAGGTATTGCAGCTGCCTATGATCCCAAGGCACCATAATGGGAGATTGCGGCAATGAGAGTGGAACGCCGAGGACATGCAGCAAGCAATGTCAATGCTTCGATGGCAAGCTGCTGTCTCGAGAAGAGGAGCGGTGAAGTCTACGTTTCGCTCTGCAACAATGTTGATAATCAGGATCAATTGGTGATCTGGATTGGGAGCGGTCTGGTGTAGAAGAATGAGGAGTCTGATGGTCCCACCCTCTGCCTGAAACCAGAACCTCCTCTACCTCAGATTCTATAAATTGGGGGTCCATCGGTATTGGTGGGTCTTGTTGCACCGGAGGCTGATGAACCGGGGAAGCCAGTAGCACTAACTGGTGGAGTGTCGGAGACCTTGGTCAGGTCCGGTGACATAGGATGAGCAGCGGCCGCTGCCGATGTAGCGCATACCTCAATGGTCCCAGAGGCAACATCCTTTGAGCCTGTCTCAAGGTGCTTATGCTTGACCTTAGTGTGGTTCTTATCCTTCTTCTTTTTCGGTGCCGGTGTGGAAGGCACAGAGCAAGGCGCTGACTGTGCTACTTTTATAGTAGATTCCAACTAGATATCAGGGAACAGCTGTTAAAATAAAATAAATGAGAGCTTCTCCACAAGCTGTTATTCTGATGCCATCTTAACCAGTAGTCCACACTCAGTTTCCACATGCTGTCTCATCAAATGTTTCCTGCAAAACAGCATCTGCTACTATTCTTTGCTTAGATATTTGTACCTTGCTTTTCTGTCCAAAGGGGGCCCACAGCAGCTTACATCATTTTCTCTGTTCCCCTGTTTTATCCTCACAGCAACAATCCTATGGGATAGGTTAGGTTGAAAGAGAATTATCGCTCAAAGTCACCCTGTAAGCTTGCAAGCCAGAGCAGAGATCTGAACCTGCAGCTCCCAGCTCCTATTTCAGCACTCTTATCACTACACCACGTAGGCTTCTCTTGCAATCTACTCTTATTAAGGATCGAATCTTTACATGGTGGCATGGTGCACATACATACGGGGGGGGGGAGAGAATATATATATATAGCCCCCCTATAATCCTTTAGAGTTTGCTATGTGCTTTGGTAGCTCATTGACATGCACGAATGGCCTGAAACAACAACAAAAAAGAGGCGCTTCTAGATTGTGTTTTTTCCTGGCTTTGCATCCTTCAGTTCTGGCAGTCCATCAAATAATAAAATTCTAGTTTGTTCAAAAGACAGAAACAAGTTAGATAAGGTTGTTATAGGAGTGATTTAATAACCTGGAGGAGTTTCCCTTCTTGCTTAATTAGCACAAAAACATCTCCCTTATATATAAAAGCCGAATGGTGTTGGCACTTCTCTAGAACATTCCACACGCTCCCGAATTGGTTGGCGCCCTGGTGTGTCACTCAGAATCTGTCCCTATCCACTGGCTGCATTGCTCGAGTCCTGCCTCCAACATTCTAGACAGTTTGCTGTTCCTCTCCCCGCCCATAGCCAGTCAGAACACAGAGGTTATTTGCATATGCAGCCTCATTGGCCTTTGCCTCGGAACACAGAGGTCATTTGCATATGCAACTTGATTTGCTTTTGCCTCTAACGTTCTAAACAGTTTGCTGTTCTGAGGTAAAATGTGTCCAATCTCTAGGTGAGGGCTGGAGATCACTCAGAATTACAACTGCTTTCCAGATGGCAGAGATCAGTTCCCCTGGAGAAAATGGTGGGCTCTGTATCCTTATATGCTGCTGAGGTGGCCCCCGTATGACAGCCAATGTGACGTAGCAGTCAGGGCTTCAGAGCACTGGAGAAGCTGCAGATGTGTGGGGGGTGGAAAGCTGAAGAGTGAGGGGGAAATAAAGGTAGGTTGATGATTGGCTGGGAAGGAGATAGGGTTGCCAACTCCAGGTGGGAAATTCCTGGAGATGTGAAGGATGGAGCCTGAAGGGGGTGAGGTTTCAGGAGGCGTGGGACCTCGGACAGGTACAAAGCCATAGACTCCACCCTCCAAACCAACCATTTTCTTCTGGGGAACCATCATTGCCAATCTCCAGGTGAGGGCTGGAGATCACTCAAAATTACAACTGTTCTTTAGGTAGCAGAGATCAGTTCCTCTGGAGAAAATGGTGGACTCAGTGTCAGTATACCCTGCTGAGGTCACCACAGCAAATTGACACTGAGTGTCCAAGGCCGGGGCACCCGCCCAGAGCCTCTTTCTAGAGGCCGTTGTATTTATTTCCACAACGAACCTTTTTCCTAGTCTAATATATGTTGCAGTGTTTTTGTGGGGGGAAATCCTGTGAAAAATCTATAAGAGTCAGAGGACAGCTTAAACTATCATAAATCATCAGAGAAGCTTTTTTTTAAGGACTTGGATGTCTCAGTGAAATAGCCTACAGAATTTGAACATGGGGAAGAAGAAAAAGAATGAGAATAAATGAGCGAGGAGAAACTCAGATATCGGTTCTCCTCCAAAATCAGCCAAGCAGCTGCGTATAGACAACAATCTGCCAATGAAAGAATAAGTAAGTGCTCTTTCCAGTTTTATCTCTCCTAACAAACACAAGGCTCTGATAGTAAACCACTACTCAATTATCTACAAATTGTCACCTCCTTAAAGCTGACAAACTTATAAGGAAGACTAGACTAGCAGACTCACAACCACGTTGTTCATCATCCCCAGAGATGAAAGATTATTCCTTCGAAAATGGGTGTTATGAGCAAGACTTACTAAGAGATTTTCTGCTTAAGTTTATAGATGACCACTGTCTCCTTAATGGCAAAACTGTTGTGGCTATTTTTAAACAATTAAATAGCATTGCTGATAAACTTGACCACCTTAGGCAAAACTTCAACACCTTAATTCCAGAGACCCTGCATCCCTTACCCCCCTCAATTATACAAGAGGGAGAGGCTTTAATTATACCAGAAATGAATAACAAACCTCCTGGCTTAAGAACACAGGGCATACAGTTTTCCACTTCAAGGGTATAAAGCTGTGTTGCAGATTGCAAAACCATCAAATTGCATTATTTATTAAACATAATTCTGTGAACCGGGAGTGTTGGATAAATAAAAGAGCAATTCTCTGCTCCCTCAGTCAACTTCTGCATGTAGACATTCATTACATTGACCTTGAGAGAGTTGAAAGTCTCCCATATACTCCCTCTGGGAGGAGAATTCTTCTAACTTTCAACCAGCCAACAAGTCCCTCAATACTTTTGAAAATGAGGAAGTTTTTATCGTCCTTTGAAATCTTTACAACCAGAGTCTTCATAGATAACACTGTTCGGACATTAATTTCAAGGACCATAAGTGAGAAACCTCCCACTTATGGCCTTGAATATGGAGCCTTTTTTAACACAGTTGGCAGCGACACAAGCCTACTCCGGAATGTGGACAAGGGATTACATATCAGTTCAAGCAAGAGCAAGGTGCCAGATCAAATAGAACAGCTTTATCCTACAAGCTCTCAGAGAACATCTCCTTTGGGGGAACCAAAAATATTCCTTCTGTACTGGAGAAACTGAAGAACCCAGTGCAGTGCCTTCGTACTTCAGTTGAGCTTTTTAATTTATTTCTCCCTGGGAGTCAACCATCTAACTATAACTAAAGACTCAAGCCTATAGCGCTTATTTGACCTCCCCTGACATAGATAACAGTTTGCAGCCCTCTCGTGAACTGGATACGTCAGTATCCATCTCCACTCCATCAAAGGTGCCAACTCAAGTTTTTCTAGCTGCCTATAAAGTTGATGTATCAAAGGAAGAACCAACAGTTGGCAGCAAAACTTCTCAAGTAAAGACCAATAAGCCCCCACAGGAGCCTCCTATTATACAAAGTAAAGACCAAAACATCTCTATGGGAGTCTCAGAGGAACAGCTGAGTCCTGAAAGCTCTAGCATAGTGGAATGTGAGAGCAAATCTGAGGCTGGGAGGAAAGCATGGTAGAAGAAACTCAAGGAGATGTTGGAGAGGTTCTCTGCAAGATGTCAGGTAGAACTCAATAAGATTAATCAGATCTACCATGGTTTATCTGTGGAAACATCAAGCAATCAGGGGTTAGACAGCTCTATCAGTCCATGAGTTCCCATTGGTGTGTGAGAGGGACCAGAAGGAACCCATCGAGATCTTCCTAGGAATGTACAACCCTCACTCTGAGCTGCGGCCCATCTTTAGTACCTCCTGTTATGTTGCCTGTACTAGTTGGCGGAACTCTTTTTTGAGGTGAGGACAATCTCTTTTGGATGGACCTGTGTTTCTCCTTCCTTTGGGGCTTGAGACAGGAAATCCCCCCTTCCTTTCTTATTATTCACTGCAGCTACTATGAAGCATAAATAACTTGCCAGCACCAGCACCCTTCTGGGTTTCTGAGGATGTTTGAAAACGCTGGGGTCTTCCAGAGTTTGGAAATCTGAGCTTAGGTTTTTAAGGAGGGATTGGTTTAGTAACATTAAGGTCATGTATAGATTATTAACATTAATCTACTGTAAAATTCCAAAACACTGGCGCTTTAGGAGAATCTTGAATTTTGTGATTTTGAAAATGGCTGTTAATATGGTAATATAAATAATCAGCTTGATTATCAGCCAATTTTGCCTTTTGAATGTATATATATAATACCTTGGTTTTCTTTGCATAAAAATTATATATTTTTATTTTATATATTAAAAGAGAGAGAAAGTGAGCTGTGGGTTCCCAGCTGCTAAACAGGCCAATCCCAGCTAAACAGGCCAATCTCAAGCCTTTCCTAATCAGTCTTTTCCCAGGCTGCTTCACAGCCAGTGCAGCACCTACCACTCTAGATAAGCAAACTGAGATGAGGCAAAAGGTACCAGATCCACGTAACATCCTGGTAGCTTCTTCCTGTTCTTGGGAACATTCATTTCATGAAGAAGAGGTGACCTGCACAGGAAGCTTAGGACAAATTGTCCTTTCGGTACTTTTAAAAAGACCAGAAAGGGGGAAAGCAAGATAACGTCAGGCCAAAAATTGGTGTCCCTAATCTTTTGCGAGCATCTGATCATACTTCAACTAAAACTGAGTAGTAGATGCTCTATCAAAAGTGTGAACAAGCCAGCTGTTCTCCCATTTAATATCTGGGTCACATTTGTCTTCTTGTGCTCCTTTAATAGTCTAGAAATGTCACTATTTCCCGTTACCAAAAAGCCCGTAGCTAACGTGGGGCCCACAGGGCCCAGCCCCCTAGCATTTCTTCTGGGCCACCTTCCTCCCGGGCTGGCCCCAAAGTGCCTCAACTCGCCACCTGCTCCACGCTGCTTCCAACTTGGCTGCCCGACAACTGAGCTCCTTGGGCTGCTTCCCCACTGGCCTTGCTCCACTACCAGCCTCAGACATGCTCCAGCGGCAGCACCCCCAGCCGGGCCCTGGTGGCCAGCAATGTCCAGAACAGCGCCAGCAGAAGTGGCGGCACCAGAGGCAGCTGCAGACCCAGCAGTAGGAAGTGCCTGGCTTGCTTGGCGGTGCAGTGGTGGTGGGCGGTTGGGAGGTCTTGCTGGGTAGCCTGGGCGGGTGGGCTGGAGAGAACATCCTGTTGAGAGCTCCCAGCCAGCTCTTCCTGCTCCCCCCGATCTTCCACCCCCCTTCCCCAGCATTCCCCTCCTGGATGCTGCTGCCCTCTGCCTGCTTCACCTTGCCTGGTTTTGCAATTTGAAAAGGGATGCTGTACTCTGGGGGAGGGAGGGCGGGCTGTGCACTGGCCTGGCAAGCATCGCAGGCTGGGGCAGGTCTAGGCCCTCAGGGATCCTTCTGCCTCTAGGAGAGAAAGAGAGGAGGACTTCCGGTTTAAGCGTTTCACCGCTCAGACATGTTCCGTCTCGCTCTGATGGGGACGCGCCAGGACCCGGCTGATGGGAGGGGTCCAAGTTCATCCTGGACCTCCCCGGGGTCTCTGTAGGAGGCCCTCAGCCTGGGGAGCTGAGGAGAGCCTCTTCCAAGGTGACAGCCAAGGAATTGAGGCTCCCCTTATCCCCGAAAGGTACCGTCGCCGCGGAGCCAACATGGCGCTTAGAGACGATTGCCGGAGCAAGCAACCACAATCAAAACCTTAAAATGCTTCCAAAAGATCTCCAGGTCTTCAAACTGTGCGTTAAGCAACGCTCAGGTGAAAAAGCAAACGACCTTGGTGGTAACTAGAAGCGCCTAAGATTGAAGCGTCGAGGGAGAGAGATTGAGTATTCCCCCCCTTTTTTCTTTAAAGGCGGGTTTAAATCGGAAATAAAAAGACTTAAAGCTAAAACAAATGCATAAGAAGTTAAGCGAAGGCAAAAACTGCCAAAATATACAAAACGGATCTAAATCGCATAACTTTTGTCTTGTTTTGGGAAACTTACTTCTTGTTGATATTATGGCTGGGAGAGGACGGAGGGTGCCGGAGAAAAAACTGGTGACCGGAAACAACATACCAATGACTCCTTCCCAGAACCAGGAAGTAACTACAGATTTTTCTTCACTGTTAGCAAATGCACTGCGCCCCCTCATGGAACAGACTAAATTGGACAGTGTCCAAAAACAACTGAATCAAATGGATAAAAAAACCTCAGTAACTGAGAAAACGTTGGAAAAAATGGAAAAAGCAGACGGAGAGTATTAACAAAAGAGTAGACGAAGCAGAGAAGGAAAGATCTTCCAATAAAACGCAATTAATACAGCTCCAGCTGGAAAAATATACATATGTTCTATGTTTCCATGGGATCCCTGAAGAGAAAAATGAGGACTTAAAAGAACTTTTGGCAGAGGCTTTGGCCCCATTAATGGATTACAAACAGGAAGACCTTGTGAAAGAGATGGACAGGATCTACCCAGATTTTATAAAAAAAGAATAAATGCCAAGGGGAAATCTACCTAAAATTTACGAAACAATCTATCAGAGAACTGGTGCTAAAATCTACAATGGGAAAAACTGTAAAAATTAAGAATGAAGAGATAAAAATACTAAAAGATATTCCCTTTGAAGTCAGGAAATGGAGGAAATTATACAGGATGCTTACTCTTACTCTGCAAAAAAAGGGAATACCATATAGATGGTTATTCCAGGAAGGACTGAGTTTCAATTACTTGGATAAAAAATACAAAATTGACTCTGTTCCAAAAGCTGAAAAATTTATGGAGCAAATGTTTAATTCGAAATACAAAATGAAAGAAAATAACTCTAAACCGGATCAGGAGGAAGAAGAAGATGAAGAAGAAGAATCCTACTCATAGGATTCAAAAAGCACTACTTCCACATCCCCAGAATCATCAGAATTGGAGAAAGGAGCAGCCGCCCCTAAACCCAAGAAAATGAAGAAACGCAGGAAGAAAAGACTCTAGAACAAGAACAATAGTTTTTAAAGGCAAAATTTGTGTTAAGCTATCAAATGCATACTCTTAAACCAATGTCGTAATGAATCAAATTGAATACCAAACTTGTAATATCAGGTTAACAAGCTTTATTTTTAATTACCAATAGATGATATAGTTTAGAATGGTAGTTTCCTTCCCCCATCAAGTAGTGTTCATGTATAAGTTTATCCTTTACCCATTTCCCATAGTCATAGTGATAGGGTATAGTTTCCCTTTCCCCTTCCAATTTTTAGTTGTAGTGTTTGTAGTTTATAGAAAATGCAAATAAAAAAATCCCCTTTGGGGGGCTAAAAAAAGAGAGAGAGAGAGGAGAAGGCCTTCGATGGCCTGGACATTGCGGGGGATCCCCCCCCCCTCTGCTTCCAGTGCTGCTCCTACAGCCACCGTCACTCCTGCAGTGTGCTGACAGTGAGTGCCCAACTGACCACCAGCTATGTTTTTTCCATGCCCTTACCGGGGAGGGAGAGAAACTGTGGCTGCTGGGCATTTTACCCCCCCCCCTGCTCTGGAACTTTTGATTAAATTAGCTACTTGTCCCCCCATGGCCCCCTCCCCAAAAAGTCCCTAGCTATGGGGCTGGTTCCCAGTGTGTACTCAGTTCCTCCTAGCCACTGTCTCCTTGCAAGCAGCCTCCTCCTCCTTCCAGGCTACAATGCCGGTTAAAAAAGAGACAAAGTTCCAATTTTGGATCTCCCACATAACAGGCAACTTGATCTACAGGAAATAGGATTCTGTATCCCACTGACATCCATGCATATTACATAACTGGTGGAGCGTTTTGAGAATAAATAACTGATTTTCATTACATGAGTGTCATTACCTATTCCACACACACACACACACACACACACACACACACACACACACACACACACTGATGTAGGACAGTACCTCCTGAACAAGCTGCTACCAAGAGACTTTTATTAGGGCAGCAGAAAGCACCTCCTTCCACCTACAGAAGTATAAATAGATCTTTTAAGTATTCCATCACTCAGCAAAGAATTCAGTTGAACAGCGTACTCTGTTTCCAGAACTGACTTGATCAATGCAAGCATGACTCTTATTTCGATAGTAAAAAGAAAATCAAAAGATCCTCTACAAGTATCTCCCTCTCTTCCTTTACACTACAAGTAGCATTTGAGGTTTTGTAGTCCAAAACCAGATGCAGCATGGGTAAATAAGACTGGGAGCTGATGTCAGAGAAAAGGAGTGTTTTGTTTTCCAGTGTTAAAATGAGGTATATTTGAATTGTAAAACCACATTTGACAATACGTAACAACATCATCAGACGATGTGAAAGAGCTGCTGGGACTGCCCATTGAAGGTTATGATGTAGATGGGACATTGGCTGCTTAGGAACGGTTGGAAACCTACTTGCAGTGGCAAGGACTTCCTAGCTGCCAGCTTTTGTTACAACCAAAAACAATGAGTCCTTTGTATCTCGAGGAGCACGCCTACAGCACCATCTACCGTTTCTGCAGTCACAGAGTCACAGAATGTTTATAAGAAAACTAACATGGGGGGGGGGGTTTCCCTCTGCAATAGTAATACCTTCTGTTAACAAATATTTTACAAAGTGTGTTCTTTAGCAACTCACTTTTTCTAGTTGTACAATGCAGCTTGGGAATGATAATAATTTTTTAAAAAATCAATGCCCAATGTTCTGCTAACAGAGGATCTGTCAAGAATATGTTGTGAAGACAATTTTTTGGATGAATTAATTTGGAATAAATGCTCTCTTATCACTATCCTCACTATTTTACTACTATCATTTAATATTTACTTAGTGCCCCAGAGCACCAAATCACCATTCCACACGATACATTGCATTTTACAGCTGCTCTGCCACTGATTAGTTAACCTTTAACCCACGTTTAGACCTGCTTCACACATGCAGAGGAACAGCAGGGGCCTTAGATGGTTGAATGGATTGCATAACTTCAGACTGCAGATGTTCAAACCCAGTTTTCAGTGCTCCTTCTTATTTGTTTTTTGCTTTATGCCCCAATGGGGATTCAAAGTGGCTTACAATACAGAAAAAAATAAGATAGAAATGAACACAGGAAAGTCTCTTACTGCAAATAGAAAATTAACACAGCTGGACAGTTTAATATAAGGGAAAGTTCCAAAATGTTCACCCACAATCTGAAATGGTGCAGTCCATGCTACCACCTCTGGTCTCTACCACCTCATTCCTTAATGTGATCCAGGCTTAAGACCACCTTGATCCTCAAACATATGGTATATTTACTGCATACATTACAATGTAACAGTCTGTTCCCTCTCTGACATCTGGATGTTCTGGTTTAGTCTCATGGGATGTAGTCCCTCCTAGTTAATTCTGTTTGTAAATTAGAATTGTGGACTCACTTGCATGATGAGCTCCCTTATCCCCTTGTTGTATCTTACTGCTAATAAATGGATGTTGTTTGGAACACGGGTGTCTCTGCTGTGTGAACCTAAGAGTAGGAACCTGAGTGAGTCCCCTCTTCCTGGCTGGCAAACAAAATGGAACATCACACTATGTCATAGGGTTGCCAAGTACCCCTGGCCTGGTGTGGGGTAGGAATTTCCTGGAGATTTGGAGGTGGATCCCGAGGAGGGCAGGGACCTCAGTGGGGTACAGTGCCATAAAGTCTACCTTCCAAAGCATCCGTATCCTCCAGGGGAATGGATCTTTGAAGTCTGGAGACAAGCCGTAATTCCAGCAGATCCCCAGGTCCCATCTGGAGGTTGGCATCCCTGTGTCAGAAGTGGTCCTGTTACTTCTTTGGGTCTCCCGCACTGCATAAGAAGATTCTTTGTTCAAGAATGGAGAATTTCAAGCTTCCATCAGATTTATCCTTTGTTGAGAATATAGGGGAAAACTGGAGGTGATGGGAACAGAAATTAAATATGTACCTAGCAGTCACAAAGGCTGCAGAACAGTCTGAGGATTATAACATTTGCAGTCTAGAGTAGGAGAAAGAGCCCTTGAGATCTGTAATAGTACGCATGGGGCATTTGCAGACACGGACAATGAAATTTTAGCAGAGGTTTTAACAGCCTTCAAATTGTACTCTGGACTCAGGAAATATCCTGTGTTGGATACTAGTTCTGGCAATTATAATGAGGCTGCTGGGATAGATTATTTTGTCACCAAGCTAAGAAAAAAAGCCCTGCAGTGAGTTTGCCCCACCTCAGGATCTTATGCTCAGGGACAAGATTATATTCAGCATAACTGATTATAAATTTTC
The DNA here is from genome assembly GCF_001447785.1 of Gekko japonicus. Classification (NCBI taxonomy): domain Eukaryota; kingdom Metazoa; phylum Chordata; class Lepidosauria; order Squamata; family Gekkonidae; genus Gekko; species Gekko japonicus. The sequence continues at coordinate 4,179,136 of NW_015165830.1, forward strand.
CTGTCGCGCCCTGACCTAGCCACAGTCCCCTCCAGATTAGACTACTGTAACTCACTGTATGCTGACCTTCCCCTGAGACTGACCTGGAAACTCCAGCTGATCCAGAATGCGGCGGTGCGAGTCCTGACGGGAACGCCACAGACGTCATATATACAATCGGTGCTGTGCTAGCTACACTGGCTTCCAGTGGAGTACCAAGTCAGATTCAAGATGTTCGTATTGGCCTTTAAGACCTTGAGTGGTCTTAAGCTTATCTTTGGGACCATCTTATCTTTGGGGCCGCCTCCTCTGGTATGTCCCTGGGAGAGCATTACGCTCTGCTGAGAGTAATCTGCTGGTGACCCCTGGCCCCAAAGATATCCGTTTGTCCTCAACCAGAGCCAGGGCCTTCTCAGCCCTGGCTCTGACCTGGTGGAACTCTCTGCCAACTTCCATCAGGGGCCTGCAGGACTTAATGCAATTCCACAGGGCCTGTAAGGCAGAGATGTTCCACCAGGCTTTTGGTTGAGGACAGTGACAGTTCCCATCATAGGTGGCACCCTCCTCTTTTCTTCTTTTTCTTTTTCCATCCTGTCCATTTCAGCCTCCTCCTTAACCTGCCCATGAGATGGAAGAACAGTCCTGAGCAAGTTTCAGATCAAATTATAAACGCCATCGGAAGACTGTGAAACTTTGGGGTGAACTGATTGTTGATTTTAAACTGTACTTTGTATATTAATGTATTGTAAATCGCCCAGAGCCCTGTGTACTCAGGGATGGGGTGATTCAGAAATTTAAATAATAATAATAACAGCAACAATAACAACAACTGAAGGAAAAACATTTAGAAAAGCCCTCTCTCACCTGTAAACAGGCTGTGGATTTTTGCAGAACGGAAGTTCTTATTTTACCACTGCCCAAGCTAGGGCTATAGCTGTAGAAGCAACACAGCAGAAATGAAACTATCCCAGCTTCTGCACAGGGAAAGTGAACTCCCAGCAAAATTTCCACTGCAAGCAACTGCTCCAGCACACAAACAAAATTTGCAATAAATGTGGAATTGCTGACAACCTCAATGAAGGGAATGGGAATTTTAAAAAGTTATTTATTGAAATATTTGTCTCACGTTTTCTTTTGGGTCAAGTGTGAAACTGTTCTCAAATCTAAGGTGGTTTCTAACTTAAGTGGCTCTTAAGGTGGAAGAAGGTTCCTTAGGCTGGAGGTAGGCTGCTTAGAGGATGGTGGGATTCATCTCAGTATCACAAAGTAGGCCTTCAGGGGTGCCGATCTCATTTTTTACAAGGGCCAGATCTGACATTAGGGTTGCCAAATGGTACTCACCTTCTCAGCGGGGGACTCCTGGGGACCTCCCGGTGCGCGCGCGCACGACGTATCTACGTCACCCGGATGTGACGTCGCACGCTGGGGGCGGGGCCACAGACATTTGAGGGGAAAACTCTATGTTTTCCCCTCAAATGGCTGTGGCCCCGCCCCTAGCGTGCCCGGCGTCATGACGTCACTTGCCTGTGACATGCCCCCCAGGCCCATTTGGCAACCCTATCTGACATAAATGGGACTTTGTGGGGCCAGACCATGCATGTCATAAAATGTAATGCCAGGTGCAGAGATATAAACTTTATAAAAGATAGAAACACAATTAAAGATACCATTTTAACTTCCATGTGTTAATCACTGTTTGGGTGAAGAAGTACTTCCTTTCATCTGTTCTAACCTGACTGCTCAACAATTTCATTGATAAGAACTCGTGGGCACTCAATGAAATTGTTGAGCGGTAAGGTTAGAAGTTAGAACAGATGAAAGGAAGTACTTCTTCATCCAAACAGTGATTAACACATGGATTAACACTGGTGGCTAGTGGCTATAGATAAGAAGGAACTCTTGGTCTCTGGGACAAGTGATGCTTTGGTACTGGAGGGGGAAACCCCCTCACCTCTTTTAATTGTACTGGATAACTTATAGGTGTTTTTTTAAAAAAAACAACTCCTGAACACCAGCCACTGATGGACCACTGCTGTGCTCCAGCCTCCATATGTTAGTCAAATTCCATCTGGAAGCTGTTCATGCCAGCCACTACCACCACCTCCTGTGGCAGTGAATTCCATGTGTTAATCACTGTTTGGGTGAAGAAGTACTTCCTTTAAAATGTTCTAACTTCTTTTTTTAAAAAAACAAACAATTTATTGTCAGGATATTACAACATGTCTAAAATTATAACTTCACATTTGTCAAATACCCATTTCCTTTTCCCCCTCCCTCCCATTCCCAGGCTTTCCGCAATGCTCCCACCCCCTCCATAATACCAATTCTCACTTTCCATATTACCCCACTTATTACTTAATCAATTAACTTCTATTATCTTATACTTATAATCTAATTCCAGGTAACCTTTCAATTATCTATTCAATTAACTCATTTTCAATTTTCTAGTTTTTAATAGCTATCAAAGCAAAGTAAGTTATTCTTTACGTCCCAATATTTTCCTATGTATTCTTTAAAGTCCATCCATTCTTCAAAAAATTCTTCATCTTATTTATCGTTAAGTTTCTTTGTCAATTTATCCATTTCTGCCATAAAAAGCATTTTCTTTATCCATTCCCATATTTCAGGTATTTTGTCTTGTTTCCAGTATTGTGCATACGTCATTCTGGCCATTGTGATCAAATACTATAACAATGTCCTTTTCGTCACATTTACTTCTTCCATTTTTAATCCCAAAAGTAACATTTCTGGTTCTTTTTTAAAAGTACATTTCAGGATTTTTTGCATTTCATTGTGGACCTCTGTCCAAAAAGTCACTGCTTTATCACAAGTCCACCACATATGGTAAAATGAGCCCTCTTTTTTCTTACATTTCCAACATTTGTTAGACATATTTTCATTCATATTAGCAATCTTTTTAGGTGTCATATACCATCTATACATCATTTTAAAACAATTTTCTTTTACATTATTACAAGTCGAAATTTTCGATGAACTTTTCCATAAACATTCCCAAGATGCCATAGATATTTCTTTATTCATATTTACTGCCCATTTTATCATTTGCTCTTTTACCGTTTCATCCTCTGTATACCATTTCAACAAAACCTTATAAATTTTTGATATCATTTCCCCCCCTTTTTCTATCCATATAGACTCTATTTCATTATTTTTTCCTCTAAAACCAAATTCTTTTTATCTGCTTTCTATAAATCATAAATCTGTCTATAATTTAACCAATCATATTCAAAGTCTATTTCTTCCCTCCCCTTAATTTCAAAACTTTTTCCTTCTGCTTTTAAAATGTCTCTGTATGGTATCCAATCTTCTCCTTTGTGTCTCGTGTGTGCTTTAATTACTTCTGCCGGTACTATCCAGAGTGGCCGTGCTTCAAAAAAGAATTTCTTGTATCTTATCCACGTCTCAATGTTCTTCTTATAAAATGATGCTTAAACAAATTGTCCATTTTTTCCCCATACCATAAATAGGCGTGCCAACCAAACTTACAATCATGTCCTTCTAACGCCAGCACTTTCTTATTGTCCAAATTTATCCATTGTTCCAACCAGGTTAGGCACACCGCATCATGATAAAGTCTAAAGTTAGGTAATTGAAATCCACCTCTTTCCTTTGCGTCACATAAAATCTTCATTTTAATCCTCGGTTTCTTTCCAGCCCAAACAAATTTTGAAATCTCTCTCTGCCATAAATTCAGTACTTTAGTGTCTTTTACTATCAGAATAGTTTGAAAAAAAAACATCAAACGAGGTAAAATGTTCATTTTAACTACCGAAATTCTTCCCAATAATGACAAATTTAAAGTGTTCCATTTTTAAATATCTTCTTGTATTTTATTCCATAACTTTTCATAATTATTTTTAAAGAGGTCTATATTTTTCATTGTCAATTCAATACCTAAGTATTTAGTTTTTTTCACCACTTCACACTGTATTTTTTCTTGTAATTCCAGTTGCTTCTTTTGTGTCAAATTTTTGCACATCACCTTTGACTTACTCTTGTTCACATAGAAACCAGCCAAGTCTCCAAATTCTTTGATTTTATCCATTAGCAATGGTAAGTTATTTATCGGGTCTTCAACCAAAAACATTACATCATCCGCAAATGCCCTGTATTTATACGTGAAACCCCTAATGTTAAGACTAATATCTTTTTCTTCTCTTATTTTCCCCAACAATACTTCTAACATCCATATAAACAGTAATGGGGATAGCGGGCAACCTTGTCTTGTCCCTTTTAGCACTTTAAATTGTTCTGTCATCTCCTTGTTTTTGTTTCTGTTCCGAATAAATTGCCTTAATTACATTAAGAAATGATTGGCCAATGTCCATTTTCTCTACAACTTGAAACATAAAGTCCCAATTTAAATTGTCAAAGGCTTTTTCAGCGTCTGTTCTAACTTCTAACCTGACTGCTCAGCAATTTCATTGGCCGAGTTCAGTCTGGCAATTTGAAGCACTAGGGAGTCATGGTAAAGAAGACCCGGAACAGACCTGGAACGGCTTGGTCACAGTATTCCCGTTCACACTGCAGCAAATGAAGCAGGAGGATGCCATGGAGGAAGCACAAGGGAGTGTTCGCACTGTTGGCCCGCCCCTGGTGGGCTGTTAGCGGCTGTTTCTGCTTGCCGTTGTCCTTTTCTTATCATTGTAGTTGCCCTTTTCTGCATTTTTCCAGTGCTATAAATATTCTTTTTTAGGTGTGTGTGGTGTGAGTGGTCCAATGCAGTTGCACCATCAATTTATACAGTGCAGGGCCTGTATAAATATTGTTCCTGTTGGTCTTTTGGAGTTTCTGTGTGGCCACTGTGGCATGTTTGCACTGCCCGTAGAATTGGACCCCCTGGTCCAGTATTCTTGAAACTTGGTGGGTATCTTGGGGAGAAGCTTCAGCAGCTACCCTGTGAGTTTGGAGCCTCTTCCTCAAACTGCCTCCCCTCCAGCCCCCAGAATATACCCTATGTTTTCACCATTGACTTCAATGGCCCATAGGATATAATGGGGTCGAAATTGACATTCAGCTGACTGAAAAACTCCGGAATTGGCTCCTACTGCCAAAATTGACATGCAGCAGCAGGAGTCTTCCTGCCAGCCAAAATTGATTCTGCACAATTCTGCCAAATCTGAATCAGGCCGAATATATTTTTTTACACACTCCTACGTCCGAGATTGCACAGTTGCATCCGCACTGAGGCAGATGAGCGTGGTTGCTTATACTCTGATCCTCCCTTCCCTGGGAGGCAACCTGCAAAGACTCACGGCCCCTCATGTTGCCTTTGCAGCAGCTGAAGTCTGGCACTCCTCTGTCTCTCCTGCACCTCCAGATGCTGGCATGCCCTGCGTCTGGGACATTCAGGTGAACTAGGTGGGGACTCTGGCTTAGAGGTGTCTCCACCTGGGCCAGGCTCTTCCTCCAACTTCATCTCAGATGCTGGAGCCTCTCCTTCCTCAGGTGCTGGCAAAGGTTCCTCTTCAGGGCTGACTCTGGAAGAGGCTGGATTGCTCTGTGCCTCTTCCTCGTCAGAGGAATAGTCAGCCTCGGCTGAGCCAGGACTCATGACACTGCCATATTCTTTGTGCTGCTATAAATTCCCAGATCTTTTGGCTTGGGCCATCAGAAGAATATCAGTGAGAATTTCACAAAATACTGTTCTACAGAGTGATGTCAGATTCACTCTTCCTGGCAGTACACTGTCTACCTGTGGCCATCTAACATTATTTGCACACACTCACACAAAAAACACATTGTAAACAGCATAATTACTATCCTCTCCCATATGCAGAACACGATCCTCCCCCACAATCTATTATGTGGAGAAGAGACATCATGCTAAGCTAAAATGAGACTAATGCAAGGGATAAACCCCATTTTTTAAAAACGGTCTAAGGTTTATTCCTGTGCAATTATTTTCTACCTGCGCACAACATTACTGTTGGAGAATACTGCCAACATATACAAGCTGTTACAAATAGGGGCCACTTTTCTAAACAGAGAGAAGAAAGATGCTGATTTCTTTTTTAACAGATAACACAAAATGTATGCAATGTTCTCATAGGCCAGATTTTGTTTCTCAGGAGACATACAAATGACAGACAGATGAAAGGAAAATCTCTCAGGGAAACTGCTCAATTTTTGCAAGTCCATAGCTCGATGCAAGTAATAATTGTCTTGTAATCCACCCAGGCAGCAATTCTAGGAAATGGCTGACAATTTTGGTTCAGAGAGAAATCACTGTGAAAATTACTGGCCATGTCTTTCAGAACTGAGCTGCTTGCTGTTGTTGGTTGAGATGAATCCAATTGTTTCTACCTGTCTGTCACATTCTTCTGTGTAGAGAAACACTTAGAAAATGATGGCTCACCCAACAGTGGGTGATGAGCAGCAGCACCCCTTCCCCATGCCCCCACTACACTGTGACTTTTAAAATTTATTTTCTTCCCTACTTTACAGTCTGAGAGTTCTCTGCTGTACTCCTCAAACTGTACTTCTCAAACTTGTAGCCCTTTAAAATCTTTTATAAGTTAAAAAGAACAATTCTACCCAGCATATAATTAATGAAATTCTGCTGAGCAAGGATCATATAGACTCTGCAGGTATTTCCTTTCACTTGGAAGCACACATTATGCAGTCTAGAGATGATAATTTACAGATGAGGCCAGACAAACAATTTGTAAGCAATTTATACAGACAATACCAGAGAGTCAATGTGGCCCAGAGGATAAGATGCCAGAGCAGAAGTAGGGGGCCTGGCTTTCCATTTAACACACTATGGGGCCCAAGGAAAATAATGTTATGCCTACATTTTTGCCTGGCTATTTTTGTATCTCTTTGGTAGTGAAATGGTTTCTCATTCTTTGACAGTGTCATACTCTGAAGTGCAGCTGTGGCTTTTTCAGGAGGCTATTTATTTATTTAATCTCATTATTTGCCTGCATTGCAGGATGTAGCAAAGTGGTCCAGTTGGGATCTTAGTACTTCAGATGCTGGACAGGAGAGGTGGCAGCAATTTCTTAAATGGGCCTCCAGCAAATTTCACCCATACAAGAAGTACCATTCCTTATGCTAAATTCTTCTTGAATGTTGCTCAAAGACACCCCCACACAGATACACACACGATATTTGTGCATTCCATCTTTCCTAGCAACTGGAATATTGATTACAGTGAATGGATTTCAGCCCCCAAATAATTTTTAAAAATGAAGATATTATAAACATATCCGCAGAGTTTTCGTTTTCCCCAAGTTTCTGATTCTATGGTTCTGTCTTTTTCTCATTCCTTTAAGTCAATAATATTTTTCTGTTGAAAATAAAAGTTTATCATGGATCATGTGTTCCTTTTGATCAGCACTAATGTTCTTTAAAATTAGTCACTTCATTTATAATCTAGCTTTGAAAACAGACACTGTTTTTTATATATATCATATTAGCTAATGCCCCGTAAGGCTGAAGTTCAAAAATATATAAAAGCCAAGAAATCTACAAATTATACAACTGTCTGTATATAATATGGTAAAAGAGGGAAGGAAAAATGTGACCCTGTATATTATTATGTGATTACAGATAGGGGTGACAGGTAGACCAAAAACCACTGTGGTAAAATGCCAGCTAAAAAAAAAAATGGACTGGTTGTTACTACTAGAAATTTAGTAATTGGCTTGCTCCTATTCAAGTACTAGCAATGGAACTGAAAGTAAGTCTAACAACTATTCTAGTTAAAAATCATAACAAAACTATTCCATTCAGCTTCATGACTTTTTCCACTCCTTATAACTATGCTTTTTTCAGGAGAATTTGACTAAGAAGAAAACAAATAAGAAGCTATACTGTTTTTAAAAAGAAACTAAGCTGAATCAAGAGGTTGACATCTTCCAACTTTACAAGACTTCTTACTCATGAGGAAGATTGGTGAAATGAGTGTAAAAACCAGTGTGCTCATTGAGGATATGATTATGTTGGACTTTGCTTTGCCTATGTCTGAATTATCTAACCATATTGTAAGATTAATAGCTTCACAAATTGATGCTCATAGAATTATTAAATCTGTCATTGTTAATTTTACCACAGTGGTTTTTGGTCTGTTGGCATGTTCCAACTGGTGAGCATGAGTTCTTTGTTTTATTATTGTGACATCAGTGCCCCCAATTTATTTAAAGCCCCCCCCAAATAAAAAAAAAAATTAAAGCAATAAAAACCAAGGCAATACCTCACCTTTCTCCCAAAATGTCTGGACCCAATGGTAACAACACTGAAAAGTATGCAGACGGAGAGTGATTTCAGCTAAGCATACCTTTATTTAGTTCAGGACAAAGACAACTGACCGGCTCGCAGGCCGGTTTATATACGTTCAGAAAACCCGCCACCAAGCATACCTAAACACACCCCCTACTCCCGATAGGCTATTTACAGTAACCGGGTGACCATTGGTCTCCCGGCTGGGAAGCTAGCCCTTTTGATAGGGCCGGCTAGGATCCTCCGGATCCTTTGTCTTTCGACTGAAGCTAACATAGGAATTGTGCCTGGCCAGCCCGGGCAAGTCCGGGCATGTCAGGCTGAATACATTACACCCCTCCCCCCTTGGTTCGCAATGCACCCACAGACGAAGTCCTTCAGGTGCGCTGGTGGCTTCCTGGGGCGAGTCGAGCGGCGAGGTTCCGGGGTGGCGATTGGTTCGGTCTCGGGGGCCCTTGGAGTCGAGTGGACCGGGCCCGGCGAGGGTTCTGTTGTTGGGGGAAGGGCTGGTTCCTCATGGCGAGGGGTCTCGGGTTCCTGCCGAAGTGGTGGCTGTGGGTCTGGTCCCGGAAGTGAGGCCGGTGGCTCCGGCTCCGGGGCCTCGTCCGGATCCTCGGGGTCCAGTTTTAGCGTGCGGCAGTGCAGCTGATCAATGTGCCGGGGGAGGATTTGGCCATCCTCGCTGGAGACCTCGTATGAACGAGGGCCCTTTACCCGAATGACTCGGGCTGGGATCCATTTGGCCCCCCGGCCGTAGTTCCGTGCATACACCGGGCCCTCGGGAAAGAACCCCCTGGCTGCCTCGTACGTCTCGGTGCCTGGGGCCTCCGGTGGGGCCCGGTCCGGGTGTAGCCGATCCATACGGGAGGCCAGACGGCGGCCCAGCAGTAGTTCGGCTGGGGTGCGGCCGGTCGTGGTGTGGGGCGTGGTGCGTTGTCCGAAGAGGAAGGCTGCCAGTTTGTAGTCCCAATCGGGGGAGTCCAGGCGGCGGAGCGCGTCCTTCAGCGTGTCGGGGATCCCTTGGGCGCTGAAGATCCTCCACATGGCCCGGATTGCGGCCTGTGAAGAGGTGGAGGACACCGGGACCACTTCCAGCCACTTGCTGTATGCGTCCACAAGGATGAAGAACAGCTGGCCCTGGAAGGGTC
>NW_015165830.1:4191820-4213206 GCF_001447785.1 Gekko japonicus
CACAGCTGGAGGAAATGGTCCTTCTTCGTTCCATCATCCGTGATTTTGTGGCAGTTGAAGTAGCTCGTCAGGATCTCGAGCCAGGCTTCCCATTCGGTGGGGCGGCTGATATCAAAAGCGGAGATGTTGCTTGGAGGGGTCGCCATTGTGCTGCAGCCACGTGGTTGGGTGGCCTCTGGAATGGCGATGGCGTCGGAAGCGTTGTGGAGGGCGCTGCTGCTCTCGGGGTCAGCAGGGTGCGGAGCAGAGCCGGGAGCGGGGCGATGAGCGGTTGCCGGAGAGCTGGGGTGCGAAGCGGTGCGGTTCCCGGAGGTCTCGGCGTCGGTGCTCGGTGCAGCGCTCGTGTTGGCGTCCGGGTCTTTGTTCATGGGGTCGTGAATCCCATCCTCGTCGCCAGTGAAAAGTATGCAGACGGAGAGTGATTTCAACTAAGCATACCTTTATTTAGTTCAGGACAAAGACAACTGACCGGCTCGCAGGCCGGTTTATATACGTTCAGAAAACCCGCCACCAAGCATACCTAAACACACCCCCTACTCCCGATAGGCTATTTACAGTAACCGGGTGACCATTGGTCTCCCGGCTGGGAAGCTAGCCCTTTTGATAGGGCCGGCTAGGATCCTCCGGATCCTTTGTCTTTCGACTGAAGCTAACATAGGAATTGTGCCTGGCCAGCCCGGGCAAGTCCGGGCATGTCAGGCTGAATACATTACAAACACACTTTTACAAATAAATGTCAATTTTAAGTTGGAGCCAATTAGAAATGCCCTTATATAGTGTGGCTTCTTTGTTAACATCTTTGGTGATGTTAATTCACAGGACTCTAAATTAGTTTTCATGATGCTTTTGTTTTGTAGGGATCAGTTCTGCCCTTTTAACCAGAGGAAAGTAGAATCAAGGGAGCATAATTGGTTTCTAAGCAGTTGTATGTTCTGCTTCATTCATGTTAGATGAAGAACCAAGGTTATTTCAACTTTCAACAAAAGCAACATTCCATAGTTTTCATCAACAGTACAATCCTAAACAAAGTTACATCCTTGTAAGCCCACTGACTTCAGTGTATTTAGAATGGTGTAACTATGTTTAGGATTACCCTGTCAATCTCCCAGCTAAAGGCCTACTAATTAAAATAAAACAAACCGGTGGAGATTGAATAATGCAATTGTGACAACGGATCAAGGTGAAATGTGTCCCTCTGCAATGACCACAGAGCCAAACTCTTAAAGGTAACATTCCTTCTCAGTGTGATAACTTGGCAATTCTGGCTGGATATATTTCATGTCCAAGTACTCTGGTCAGTGCTGGTAACAATAAATACTACTACTATTTCATGTCCAAGCAGCCTCTTACTTGGAAATATTATTTAAGAAAGATGGGTTGACAAAAACGTAAGAGAAGCCCTGCTGGATTTGACCAAGCATCCATCTAGTCTGTAGTGGCCAGCCTTCCAAGAAGCACTCAAGCAGGGCATGAATGCAAACACTGTTCCCTGTTTGTCCATCTCCCCCCCCCCCCGCTACTGACATTCAGAGGTACATTACCTCTATATGCAGAAGTTTCACTTAGCTCTTGTGGCTAATAATCTCTGGTATCTCTACCCTCTGAGAATCCATCTTCTTTTAAAGTCATCAGTTATCAGGACAGAAGAAATATTTGTCTCTATTTTCTCCACAATTTTACAAACTTTTATCATGTCCTCCCCCATTTCTAAAGTTAAAAGCTCCCTAGCATTTTGGCTGTTCCTTAGAGGAGGTGCTTCATCTCCAATATTTTGGTTGCTTTTTTCTGCATCTTTTCCAGCTATACAAAGTCCTTTTGGAGATAGAGCAACCAGAACCATATGCAGTGTGCCCAATATCATTGCTCCATAAACAGAAACTGTTTTATTTTCAGTTCCCCCCTTGTACTCCCATATATAGAACTTGCTCCCCCCCCACTGCATAATAAATTGCTGTTTTCACTGAAACATCTATCAAAGCTTTGTCTTAAACATTATTCCTCCTTAGACAAGGATAGCACATTTCAAGACAGAAAACTCATGCTTGAGCAAAATGCCTGCGTAATTCCAGGGCAAGCCTGAGGACTTTACCATCAGTTTGCAAACTGCAGGGTTATAGATTTGTGATGAAATGAAAGCCACTGGGAACTGTAACTGAGACAAAAGTGGGAAAGATTCTAGAAATGTGTAGAGCTTCAAGTCCTGATGTTCTTCAGGCATTGTCACTTGACTCAGCTCTGATCAGCAGTTTAATTTCTTTTCTAGAACTTGTTTTCCCATTTACAAACAGCTACCGAAAAGTTATGACTTTATAAAGTGAAGGGCAGTTTCTTGTTTCTCAAGCCGTTAAAGTCATACTCTGATGGCAGATGCAAAGCTGTAGCTTTACTGGATTGGCTTTGGGCCATTTAACAGCTTCTTTTAAAAAAAACCAAAACTTGCCTCTCATTCAAGGAACTCAATGTCCTGTTAGCCAGGCAATACGTCAGTGTTTCTATGGAAACCTACTCCAAAGAGTCTCTCTTCTCTGCTCCACTGCATATTGTATGACAAGCTTTTTATGCTGCAGCTCATTACAGGGCTCTGATGAAATGGGAGCAGGTTTGGCCTGGAGGAGTAAAGATTTTTTTTTTAAATCCCCCCTAATAATAATAATAAAAAATAAACCACTGAAGCTGAAGGTTTCTGAACTATTTTCATGATTGACCCAAGAACGTAATCCACTATTCTGTGTAGTTATAGTATGAATAATATCTTCCAAATAGTTTGTTTAGCTGAATACACAGAGAAGGAGAGTGAGAGAGATTACATTTTATTATTCACAATGGGGTGAAAATCCATATTGGCTTCAATCGTTGCCACATTAATTGATATGAAAACCTTTTGGATTAGAAATGGGTTGATCACAGAATGTTCTGATCTGATCTGATCTGCCATTGCTATTGTACCTTGGAGAATTGTAGCTCCTGATCTGATTTTTGCAGCTTCATCGCCATTAATGCATTTATGGGACAGCTCTGTCCTTATGGGTATCATGTGCTTCTCACAAACTGCTGTTTCTGAAGTTATAACCACCAGAATTGATCTCACAATGTCCTGCTTTAGATTTACTGCCTCAGTTTTTCCTCAATCCCCTGATTCTTTTCTTATCCCTTAGCCTTGCATCTCCACTTACATAAGCTGTACTGTTATGTCACAGGCCCATAATAGCTGAAATCAGATTGCAGCCAGGGCTGTAGCCATGAGGGGTGAGTTTGCAGGGATGTGCCTCCATCAAGAATATTTCTGGACTTTCCCTGACCTGGAAAGGCCAGTCAAGCCCGATCTCATCAGATCCTGGAAGGTAAGCAGGGTTGACTCTGGCAAGTAGTTGAATGGGAGACCTCCTTGGAATACCAGCAGTCGAGAGGTGGGGGCAGGCTTTATTCAGCCACCTCTCTGAATATCCTTCAGGCCCCCAGTAGGGGTCAGTCACCAGAGGTCGCCATGATTTCCAGGTGCACACACATTCACATATGAAAAAAATACAAAAAAACACCCAACCCCCCTCCCCCAGGATCAAAAGAATATTCCTGGACTCTTCCCTAGAGTTCAAGGTATTTTGTTTAAAAAGAATATGTGTGTGAGTGACTGACTGATAAGAGGTTTGGGGTTTTGATATATCTTATCCCATTAAATGCTAAATAAGTAAACAGTTGAAGGAGTCATTAGGGGAACAGAAGGTAGTAAAGAAAGTATCCTAACCAACAGTTCCAGTGAGCTACCAAATGGATGATCCTGTTGCATTCTGGAAAGCCTGGCTGGGGAATTACAGGGTGAATCTGATTATTTCCTTGACTCCTCCACAGATTTCTGAACACTGCCATCTAAGATCAGTGCAAATTACCATTCTGAAATGGAACCAGAACATTAGAAAATCTTATTTTTTCTTATTTCTGAATTATGCACAAAGCCCTGACTGTGTGTGGCTTGCTTCTTGACTCCCCCTTTATATTAGTAATGTGTACATGTGCAGTGACAAAACACTCCCCCCAAGTGACATAACTGTACAGATGACTTCATAAAGATTGTTTTAGTGCAACATTTTACTGACACAAATGAGCAAGGCATGCATCACACCACACAAAAGGATTTTTGATGCAAGCGTATGTACAATCACTTCAATATTTCATTTGCTGCATTTTATCTGTATAAAACTGATTATGTAGAATGCAGGAAAAAAACACAAATGAAATGAAAGTATTGGAAGTTGCCACAAAGTGTGCATGCTTCAATTCTTGAAGGGCAGAGCTATGCTGCGCCGTGCCTGCACCACGCCTGTACCATGGCAGCCAGCCACCACATGCTAGCCCAGTTCTAATGGGGATAAGTTACACGGCAGCCAGCAGACAAATTCAGTGGGTTTAGAGTATTTTATGAGCATGACAGGGTAGCGTCCATAGCAACCGCGCTGCTGCAGTCAGAGGAAGCGTCGTGCAGAGGCAGTGGCATTGTGATGGACAGGGCAACCAGAACCAATCAGGTGTCATGTGGCAAGCAGGTGGAGTCCAGTGTCTATCTCAGGCGGGGGGAGGCCTGTAGCTATGATGGGGCCTCTTGGGGCCCACCCTACAACTTCCTGCCAAGGCCCCACAACTTTCCCTCCCCAGCTCTCTGGGTTGCCCGGAGGACTCCTCACTGCCGCCCCTTCCCCAAGCGAACGTCTTCCAGCTGGAGCTGAAACGGCAGCAGCCTCAATAAGAATGGCCACCTGAAGAACGGCTTCCCTTGCCCTGTCTACTGCATGGGTGACACGGCTCCCCTTCCCCAAGCAGTGGCTGGAGCTTTGGCTTGCCTCTCCCTCCTCTGCTGTGTTTGCCCGTCACCTTTTAAAATGGTCCTAGGTTCAATCCCCAGCACCTCCTGGAAACTGTAGTTCCGTAAGGGGAGGCTCGGGCTTTGGAATAGGGTATGCTCCGTACCCTTATCAAACTACAAATCCCAAGATTCTTGAAGAAGAAAGGGTTCGGAAATGCTGTGGCTCGGTGGAAGAGCCTCTGCTAAGCATGCCCTTCCCTCCAGCCCCCTTTCCAAGCAGCAGACATCTGTCTCAGCATGCGTAAGTTGCAGGGAAGGGTGGAAGTGGGGCTGCTCGCTTGGGGCGTGTGCGGGGTACCCCCCTAACATTTAAAGGCCCCCCCAAATTAAAAAAAAATCCTAGCTACAGGCCTGGGCAGGGAGCAGAGTTCTGCTTGTCAGCAGCAACACCCACACCTGCTTTCACAATTTGTTGACTTTAAAAAAAAAACTTTTGTAAGTGAAATCCCCAGCTGCATTAAAGATATGGCCAATTTTATTACTGAGGTTGAAGACATGTCCATTTTAACATAGGTGGTATTGGCCACATTAGACATTACATCGTTGTATACCAATATACCTTTTGAAGACGTGAGAATAACTGCTCGGAAATTTTGGGATTCTTGATCCAATTTAGACACTCCCACTTTTTTTCTTAAGGAGCTTGTTGATTTAATTCTTGAAAAGAACTATTTCAGATTTCAAAATAGATTCTTCCTACAAGTAAAAGGGGTTGCCATGGGCAGCCCCTTTGCCCCTAGTATGGCATGCCTATTCATGGCTACACTAGAATCAGAATTCTTTTGCAATCCTCATGTTAATCCATATTTTGAAGATTTGTTATTATTTAAGCATTTTATTGATGACGTCTTCATTATTTTTCGAAATGAGGAGATATTGCAGGATTTTGTTCAATGGGATTTTGTTCAATGAACAGTGTTCATTGTAATATAAAATTTACTTTTAAATATGACAGACACAATTACGTTTTTGGATACTGTGATATATAGGACCAGACAAAACACATTGGCAGCACGTATATTTAAAAAAACCACAGATAAAAATAACTATTTTCATTATCAATCATTTCAATATTGCTCTAGATCTTACTCCATCAGAAAAATCATTAATAGACATTGACATGTGGTTGAGGACATTCCAGGTTGTAGCTTACCTCCTCAGATTGGTTTTAAAAGGACCAAAAGCTTACGTGATTTTTTAATTAGACCTGATCATATTCTTCAACATCAGTCATCCTCAGAACCCAATGGACATTTTGGTTGTGGATCCTGTAGCGCTTGTAGGTTGGCTTTGTGTATTAAGGAATTTATACATCCCGTTACAGGTTTGAAAATCAAACTGACTGGATTCAGTAACTGTAACAACCGATGGACCATAAATGTGGTCATCTGTCCATGTGGGAAACTTTATGTGGGGTGTACCCATAAAGTCCAGAATATTGGAGCACCACTTTTGAATACATAATAAAATTAGGGACATGCCCCTTGTGGAACATTGCATTAATTTTCAACATGAAGTACTAAATCTGGTTCTGCAATAATTATTGCTACATTTTGACTTTTTCTGCATGAATTATGGGCTTTCATTGAATGATTCTGGTATTGTATATGATTATTTTTTGTTTTGTAATATTGTATGAGATTCTACATGTTCCCTAGTTCAAATTTTTGTTGATTTGTTATTAATGATTTATTATTAATTAACTGCTAGATCCTCTTTGTTACAGTAAGTAACATACGCATTAATTAGGGATTTTAATCCCACCTCTGTTCTAGAAATAAGTTTAATGATTTATAAGAATAACATCCAAACAATTTATTATTGATACACTTTTAATAGTAATTCAAAATATACATATTATTATTATTCTATTGAATATAGTTTTCTGCACAGTTTTTTTCTAATATTGAGTTTCTGGACTGTGCAGCTACCTTCTTCTTTTTCGGTGATCCATCCACAGCAGCTCCTGCAGCTGCCGCTCAAGGCTCTGGTTCTGCAAGGAAATGAGTCAAAGGGTCACCTGGCAAGCTGGTTCACCATGTACAGTGGAGCAGCTGCCAACCTCACTCCCAAACCACTAACATGCCCTATCCTCTGCCGAGGGTGACAGCTGTGTTGGGCTGAAAATATTCCTCCCCACAGTTCTCCCAGGAAACTTTCCTGGAATCTTTTCCCATGACATGTTAGGGGTCATGGTGCTGCAAAGCTGTGGCTTGCCTTGTACCATCACTGCACTAACTCAATGCTAGGCTTGTTTGCAGGATGCACCATCGCAGTACCTGGCCTCAAGGGAGGGGAATGGGGGAGCAGGTTTGGGATCCTTGTCCTTGATTACCTATCACTGCAGAGTTTCCCCTTTGAACTGAGCCTCCAGAAGTGGGGTACCTGTTACATTTCTGAAATAGGAGAAATCAGCCACAGAGTATGGACTCTCATCCTCGGGTGTTAGCACTAAGTGCTCACCCTGTAGTGCTAAGTGCCCTCTCTGTGCTTTTCCCACCACCAAAGTGCCTTGCTGCCTGCTCTAAGTCTGCACAGCAGGGAACTCTGAGACAAGAGTCCCGTGCTGTGCACCTTAACTACTCAGTTGTAAGATGTCCTGGTTTTTGTAGGAGGGGCTTGATTGGGTGCTGGGGAGGGGGCTTGGCTGCCCTGGTGTGGGAGGTGATTGAGCCTGTAGTCAGCATCCTGAACTCCTCTGAGCTTAATTGGTATAGCTGCAGTGGGGGGAGGGGGCAGCAGGGGGGTTGATTTTTCAGTTCAATTGGCACCTATGGGCTATGCCATGTTTTTTGTTGGCATAACTTTCTGCATCTGGCAGGAGGCGATCCCATGCTGAAAAGGCTCAGGGAGCCAACTAACTCTGTCCACGCCCCCAAAACCACCCACAACCACACCGGCACAGGGGTCTGCACCTTGGTTGTGCCAACAGGCAGCTGCCACAGGCCTCCACTGGTACCCAAGAGCCATGGAGCTCGATAGCCATGGAGCCATCGTAACTGGCCCTTATGCTGAGAGCCAGTTTATGTAGTGGTTAAGAGCGTGGACTCTAATCTGGGAGAACCAGGTTTGACTCCCCACTCCTCCACATGCAGCTGCTGGTGTGACCTTGGGTCAGTCATATATTCTTTCAGAGATGTTCTCTCAAGGGCAGTTCTCAAGAGAGCTCTCTCAGCCCTACCTACCTCACAGGGTGTTTATTGTGGTGAGGGGAAGGGAAAGGGATTGTAAGCCACTCTGAGACTCCTTCAGGTAGTGAAGGGCAGGGTATAAATCCAATCTCTTCTCTGTTCTCTTCTTCTTCGTCATATCTCAAACTGTTAAATACTGGGTTCTGGACGCATTGCAGTCAACAGCTCTACCTTATTAAGTGATTTCAGGAACACTACAAGACAAACTCCAAGGCAGCTGCCCTGTTTTAAGCATGCAATCACCACGCCCCAAACACACCCCACTCCCAGTGATAGGCTATTTACATAACACTGTTTCTCTATTGGTCTACTCCAGGATCCTAGTAAGCTATTGTTCAGGGGAACAAGCTCAACCAGATCCAGGTACTAGTTCAGGGATGACGCTGGCTCAATACACTCTGGCTCAATACACAACACAGACATACGCCGTTGCAAAGGTCAGTTGCTCCCTAAGCGCTCTCTCTCTCCCCCCCCTTACAATTGTGCTGTTAATTTTAGAAATTATCCCAGTTAAACTTGAAATAAATAGGAGTGAATTGCAGGGCAGAATGAATTTCTGAAACAGCAAAGGAATGGAATGGGAGAAGTATGTTCATCCCTACTTCAGAATAAGAGAGATTTTACTGCATATGCAAAAACTGCAGATAGTTTTAGCCTTGGCTACCACACTGAAGATAAATATGATTATATTTTAAGGATGCTTCAAAAGGTAAACTTTAGGGACTTTTATTGCTTCCAAGGGAGAAAGAGAAAAACAAGAGGTTATAGCTACTCTGCTGCTGAAAAAACTAGGGGGGAATAATTTTAACAGTTTTAAAATGATTCCATCTTCTTGATGCAATGCTAAATAATCTTATTTACTTTAATTGATGTTTCTAGGCACAGGTTCACTAATTTAATGTTAAAAAGTGCCTCTGTGCAAGGAATATTTTATTCCTAGAATGAAATCCAGAATATTTTGGAATCTTGTAAACAATATGCATTTTCTTAATAACATTATTTAAACAAAGGGCGAGCCTATTACTAACTACATGGTGTTCAAAGTTATAAACTTATCATAAACCTTTGCACCTCCTCTCCTTGCAAAACTGGCACAAAGGAGAGCTCCAGCTGTTCAGTTTTGCCTCTGTCAACATTATTTTTGCTGTCTTGAACACCGTTAATAGAGTTTTAGGGCACTTCCACTGAAAGGTACATTGGCATAGCTCTTCTGAAGGTTTTAGCTCAGCATGAATACCAAGTCTGCAACAATCACCCATCATCATGTCATGAAAGTGAAACCTTGAGTTTTAAAATATATATATATATATATAGTGAAATGGAGAGGAGAATTAATCCTTCCACATCTGCTAAGTGTGCCTATAGAAGCCACCACCCAGCCCACTTAGCCATGGAAGATTATTTTCTTTTAAAAGTCAGGCAGACATTGGTATTTTTTCCCTTCTAAAGTCGATAAGAGTACACTGTATGGCCCAATCTGTATCTAGCATTTGCTCCATTGTTTTACCAAACCCACATTGGAACAGAAAAAGATGCGATTCAAAACCACATTCAAAGGTCCAATCTGCATTCGTCTTTCCCACTGTTGTGCAAATGATCTCACATCATCTCACTAATTTCTGTCTGCATCTCATGCTGCATCCACACTCCTATTGTTTCATCTCAGCATCAGCTGTCTGCATCATTTTATTGCCATTTAGTGGTGACTCCAAGGTCACTACGGCATCTCACCGCCTTATCTGGATTTGGTTTTAAGGTGGTACAATTGCTCCTCCCCATCCTCAAGCCGCTGTGAGCAAAAAGCAGACAACTGGAGCTGAACCTCCCCCCCATCTTTTCTAAGGAGATATGCAAATTGTCCCAAAGGAAACAAGTTAGCTGAAAATCCAGTTGTCTGCATTTAAAAGCAGCCAGGGGACATTTTTCTGCAATCATATTTTTTTGGGGGGGGGGGTTGGAAGCATGCCCACCCCTGAGCCATTTGTTATTTTCTGGGGCAGTCCCCAGCACGCCCTGCCTGGCAACTGCTGGGTGTTTCGTGTTTTTACCCAGCTTGTTCCGTCTTTCCTGCCCCCCCTCCACCTCCACCAGGTCACCCCCCCTGCACTTTCTGGGGGGGGGTCACAGGTGCCGTTTCCTCCCTGCAGCATAGTGCAGTGTCTTGCCAGCGCCCCTAAACAACTTGTGTCCTGATGCAAACATAGGAGAGCTTTATACTGAGCCAAATAGGAAGCCAGCGTCACAGCAGCACAGAACAGCTTTATATAGCAAATGCAGATTGGGCCAAATACCCCAGGCCAATGCCATACTGACTGCAGAGTCACCCCTGAATGGCCATAAAATGGCCATAAATCTATGCAGACAGCTACCATAAAATCAAGAGATCAAACCAAGTGAAAGCAGCATGCAGTCTGGACACCGCTATAAAATCCAACAATCAATCAAAGTGAAAGTGGCATGCAATGTAGTGGGGAATTTCTGTTCCAGCGTGGGTTTTGTAAGACAGTGGAGCAACTGCTAGATGCAGATTGGGCCTATGTATGTGTGTTTGATAGCCAAGCGTCAATGAGAGAGAGATCAGATGTCTTCAGCAGGGGATCAGATGTCTCCCTCAGAGAAACCTCTTCAGATGAGTAATCCAGACCAGGGCAGTACATCCAGCACTTTGTTATTGGTTTACAACACAGGTCAGTTTGACCTGTGTTGTAAGAAAACCTGATAAATCATCCCCTCTCACCTTGTTTTATGAAGTTAGCATAGAAACCAAATGTGAGAGGTAAGCGTGGGATTGGGGGTAACTGTGTACATTGTGCTGCAAATAACTGGAGACACCAAAGGAGCAAGATGCCCCTTCAACAGGATATGTTCAACATTTTGTTAAAGATAACTGTATTATGCATGCAATATGTCAAATTTAAAAAAATAATAAAATTTTAATTTTAAATTTAAATTTAATTTAAAATTAAAAAATACAGCCTTTAAGGTAAGTACAGGACAGTACGACACCTGGCATGATGGGATAGCACAACATCGGGCACTCTCATATACTCTCCCCATCCCTCCTAACCCCTCCCCCCTAGGGGGGTGGGGAGCAGAATTTTTTTCCTGCCATCTTGAAATGTATATGGTTTTATTTATTGATCTGTTCTATATAGTTTTAATGTTGGTTTTAATTTAAATCATTTATTGTACACTATATTGTTGTAAGCCGCCCTGAGCCCTACTTGTAGGGAAGGGCAGCATAGCAAATCTAATAAAGTAAATAAATAAAAATAAATGAAGGTGAACACTGATATTTCATAGATTTATGATATTGGATTTATATCTTTCTATTGGTGTAACTCTTGAATGACATATTTTATGCCTTAGTATTCTCTTTCTCACTTTTATGTAATGTTTTATTCATATCAATGAAAACAATATAAAACGTCTTAAAGGAATAGGAAATTTTATATTCCAATGTTCTGTAAATAAATAAATCCAATTTTAATGTCTATTTGATGAATGTCCTTCTTCCTCCCCCTTATAATTTTAATCATAAGTGCCACAGTCCAGATCTTCTTGTACCAATCCAATCTTGATGGTGGATTCCTTCATTTCCAGCCACTTGCTATATGCATTCTAGCAGCAGTCCACACAGATTTAAAACAGTTACTGTATTATCAGGTCCAAAATAGTTTTTAAATAAATTCCAGCAAAAACATTTGACAAACCTTGCCATTTCATTTTGTCAAATTTTCAACATAATTTTTGTCAAGTTTTCCAACATAAAAAACTCTCCCGACTGTTAATTATGACAGGACAATGGAGACTGAACTAATCAGTTAATTTTATAGTGAAGTGAAAAATATTTACAGCTAGCTAGGAAGAACTAACTTGCAAGAGAGGATTAAAACAACTAAATATGTATAGCTTCACAAAGCAACAACTTGTGTGTGTGTGTGTGTGTGTGTGTGTGTGTGAGAGAGAGAGAGAGAGAGAGAGAGAGAGAGAGAGCGAGCAGCGGCAGCAAACAGCAGTGTGGAAATGGCAACTACACACCCCTGTTCCTGCAGCACTCACTGCTTTTGCCACCTCCAGCCCCCTGCACCTGAATTTTTGCTCACAAGACTCCACAGCTTAGAGGGAGCGTTGGTCCCCCCCCCCTGACATGGATTCCAGTGCAATAAAGTCTATGTTGTGCCACAACTGTGTCTCTTCTGCTTGGTTTCGGCTACATGACAGGAGCACCACACCACTCTCTGCCTCACTCCTTCCCCACCCCATCTGCCACTCCCCCTACAGGCTTCCCAAGGAAATGTCTAAGAAAAAGGGCTGTGGGTGGCTGGGGCAGGTTGCGCAGGTCTCACTGTAGCAGGGGCCCAGTCACACAGACAGGTTCCCTCGCTCATCTTGCAGGCTTCTGTGTGAAGAGGGAGGGGTCAGAAGGTGGTCTGGGTGAATAAGCCGGCTTACCACAGTGGCTAGGGTGTGAGACTGGACCTGGGAGACCCAGATTCCGGTCCCCACTTGTACCATGGAAGCCAGGAGGGCGGCCTTGGGCCAGATGCACACCCTCAGCCTGACCAACCTCATGGGGTCATTGTGAGCGTGAAACAGAGAAGAGGGGAATGATACAAGCCACCGGGGGCGGGGAGGTTACTAATAAAATGAGTGCATGGATGAGGCTCTTAACTGTGTGTCTGCTCCAGGAAGGGGGTCCTCTGGCACCCAGGGGGGAAGGTATCTGTGCAACTAGCACTGGGGGGGCAGGGGATCATGGGGGTTCCCTGAGTCAGAGGCAGGGGGAGCCAGTGCAGTGGGTAGACTTGATATATTTGGGTGGTTGGCCATGGAACATGCTGGCATGTAGGAACAACAAATGTCAGTGACCGCATGGTCTCTGTTGGGTTGTGGGGTGGCAGAGGAAAATGGGGCTTTCCTGAGCCACCCTTCCCCACCCCCTAGCTGTGATGTGCAACAGCATCTGCCCCTGGGACTGGCCACTCCCATTGATCCAAAGTGCCCTGCCCCTCATGCCACCCCCACCTTGACGCTACACCGCAAGGTCACACTGCAGCGGAATCACCATGAATGTGACCTCGCGACCAGCCAGCTACACCTTCCCCCCACTCTGCTGCAGTGTAACTTGCCCCTTAGGGAGCTGACTAGCAGTGGCACCCATGCGCCACAGCTGGTGTGGCTCAGGATTGCTCTGTTAGGCTTGCAGTTTTGGCTTCACATTTGTCTCATTAAAGAGGAGAGAGAGAGAGAGAGAGAGAGAGAGAGAGAGAGAGAAGTGTTAAATGATGCAGGTCAGATTTTTCAAGTTGGAATCTGTATCTAAATTCTTGAAGCCTTAAACAATTTAGGTAGCTAGTTTTGACCCACCTACCTGTCTTTTTTGTGCATTTCACTTGTGCATGTAGCAAGAATCTTACTTCTGTAAAACAAACATGGAATATGTAATGACTTAATTACATTTAGCATTATTTCCCATATATAATTGAGCTCTGGTGCAAGTTATATAACTGGACTCTTTTTTACACTGGTTGAACTGAAATTAAAAAAGGAAATTATTCTCCTGATACTCAGTTCTAATCCCCATCTGTCTGTGTTTTTGATTTTCTGTGCTTCCAAAGCTCCCCTGATCAAAAGGTCTTGAAGAGATCCCAGATTTTCTAATCTAGTGTGCTTATGCAACCAAAACTATAATAGGAATTTTCCCTGGGGGTGATTAAGCATGTATTTGAAGTTTGTCTCATTTTCTTAGTCCCAAGAATGCTATAAATAGAAGAAAGCTTGACTTCAGTCCATTGTATTAACATGACAGGCAACATTAGTACGGTTTTAAAAAGAGGCAGGAAAGAGATAGCCTGAGGCTCGGCAGAAAGCCAGTGTGGTGAAACATAAAAGGACAGGGTGAGTTAAATAAAATTTATCTTTACTTTCAGACCTGGCCAAAATACCATCTTAATTCATTCACAAAAAGGAAAAGCAAAGATAAAGACTTGGGGGGGGGGGGGCTCATAAGTACACACTTGTGGTTTATAGGCAATGTTGTTGTATGGTAGCTAAGGTAATCCGGCCCCGCTGGCCGATGGCCCAGCCGTATGGCCAGAGGCTGCCTTTGCCTCCTTTGAAGGAGGAAGAGCAGGCACTTGTGCTAAGCAGGGAGCTCATGCCCTGCTCAGGGGGCGGACCCGGCCTGGTAACGGCTGGCTCTTCACCCGCCCTCCTTCAGTTGCCACCTTGAGCTTGGAGTGGAAGGAGCTCTTTGCTCCTCCTCCCAAGCGCTCAGTTAAGGCCTTCCTGTGGGTCCTGGGCTTTGGGCTGTGCTCAGCAGCGGATCTGGAGGCAGCGAACGGTGGCTGAGGACTTGAGCGGTGGCAGCGGACTCCAGAGGAGGCGAACAGTGGTGGCTGAGCCTGGAGGTGGTGTGCGGCAGCGGAGCACAGAGGCAGCCTTTGGGGCCCGGCCCGGTAGTGGTTTTGGCTTTCGCCCCCTCATGGCGGCGGTTTCAGCAGCAGCAGGATCTGGCGGTGATGCGGGCCTACAGCAGTGGCTCGGGGCCCTGGGCCAGTGGCCTCTCCCCTGTGGCCCTCGGGATCGGCAGTGCAGCCTGGGGGAGGGCAGTGGCTGAGAAGTCCAGGCAGTGGTGTTGGGCTGTGGTTGGGTCCTGTCAGACTCGGGTGCCCACTTTGGCGGTTGTGGGGGCAGCTGCCTCTGGTGTGGCACAGCAGTGGCTGTTGTGGGCCGGGTTGCTTTGGGGCCCATGTGTGCCCGGGCCATTCTAGGGTGGCATTGCTGGGGCCGTGGCCTGTGGTGCCTTTCTGGGGCTTTTCTCGCTGCTGGGCTGGGCTTGTAGCACTGTACCCATTGGCCCTTCGCTCCCCCCTCTTCTCCCCCCCCCCAGTTTCATTTCCTAGCTTCCAAGGGGGCTGGGGAATTGTGCCATTGCCTCGCCACTTTCAATTTCTTTCTGGGAGTTCAGCCTTGGGGGGCAGTTGAGGGGTGGCCATGCTTACTTTCTCTTTCCATTTCAGTGGCTGGCCCTGGTTCGGATCGGGAGCTTTGCTGAGCTATTGCTTTTGAATTTGGGTTAGCCTTTAGGTCCCCTGCCTCGCACAGCACTAGCTTGCTGTCATGGCCCCGAAGAAAGGAGCAGGCAAGTCTAAGGGCAAGCAGCCTGCTCCTAAAGCTCCCCCCGAGCGGCCCGCTCCTCTACCCCGGATGAGGAGGAGGGGGATGTAGTACAACAGGCCATCTTAGAGAGACTGATGGCTTTGGAGCAGACCACTGGTGTTGCTCCTTCTGCAGCACCCGCTAGTAAGGACATGGGTGGTGGTAGGCAGACTCGGTTTGCTTCTAATGCACAGTGCCAGGTTTCTGTTCTAACGCGTTTATCTCTCCTTGAAGGTCGGGTTGCCAAGACCTGTGGATTGGGTGGAGAGACAAGCGCAAGCGGTGCGGCCACAGGGGCACCTCCTGGATCCAGTAGACCCATGCAGCAGGTTGGTGCAGAAGTGGCGACGGTGGCAGAGAAGACTCAGGAACCATCTGGTGAGTCAGGTAACACACCACACTCTGGCCACTCATGGCCATGGGGGTCAGGAAGTCAGGCATCTGCATCTGGGTCTTCAGCATCATTACAGCCAGGCAATCCAGCAGGGGGTACCACCACCACCCAGCAGCGGGCTTAGTCTTCAGGACAGTTCCCTCCTTCAGCAAAGTGGGGGGGGGGTACCTGGGGTATGGCCCACCAGCTCCTATGGCACCCTGGGGGTGTTGGGGCTCGCAAGCTCATTGAGGTGGTCCGGCTGCTTAGGTGCTAGCCAAGGATTTGCCCTTTGGCAACACAGCCTTGCCATTGGGTGACCACCTATTGCCAGCCACCTGGGGAAAAATATGCAAAGGAGAGTTTGTGGATGTCTTTTCTCTCCTGTATCAGGAGTTGGATAAAAAGGACAAGGAGGACCTCAAGGAGAGGGACAAAGAAAAATTGAAAAGGAGGACCATTGACAGAACTTGGGCTAATTGGCTATCAGGCTTTTATATATATGCTGGGGTTATAGCTTGGGCACAACCCTATCGGGGCGCATCTTTGATCCAATACATGGATATTATATACATGCAGCCAGGCAGCAGCATGACAAAGAGTTCTGTATGCAGGCAGCCCAGAACCCCATGCTCCCTTGGGACCAGGTTCACCCTCTGTTGTGGATAGAGGTCATAGTCCCGGCACGTCCAATTACGAGAGAGCACTCTCAGACTGGCCATCTGGTCCAGTGTGCTCAGGCCACAATCAGTCCCCACAAAGCCACGAGGCAGGCGGTTCAACCTCACTTGCTATGTTGGGAATTTGGGTCACAGGGGGTCTGCAACAGAAAGGTCAGTACAAGCATTAGTATCCCCTGTGTAGCGGACCCCATGCATTCACCAACTGCCCTAGAGCCAGATCGTGGTGTGGGCAGAGGAAACAGGGCAGGAGTGGAGGAAACCAATCTTTTGGTAAAGGGTCCCAGCCCCCTAAACCTGGGGGTCCTCAAGGCATGGTTGGTTAATTACCCCAATGGAGTTGATACTAAGTATTTGTTAGAGGGTTTTCAGTTTGGTTTTCACATTCCATTTAAGGGCCCAAGGGGCCCGTTTATGGCTAACAACCTCTGTTCAGGAAATGGAAGATGTCATTAGGTCAACGATCGATAAGGAAAGGGCTGAGGGAAGGGTTTTAGGCCCCTTCCCTTCTCCTCCAGTTCCACATCTCCGGGTTTCACCTCTGGGGGTGGTACCTAAAAAGGTACCAGGTGAATTTTGCTTAATTCACCATCTATCATTCCCGGGGGGGGGGTGTCCCCATTATACAACTAAGGAGGGGTCTGGTGACCCCTGGCCTGGATTGTGCCACAGGTCACATTTGGCCCTTGCCATTGATTTACAGGTTGATAAGTTAAATAAAGTGGCCCATAGTTCATCCAATCAACGTGTCTGACTCTTTATTCCGAATAAGGGGGCAAATATATTTTCATTCTCTTATTACCACAACATCACAAACATCCAGAGTAATAACATTCTTGTCTCTCCTAGACAACAGTAGCGCTTTTTAAAGAGGAGTATTTTATGGCACTCACAGATACTGAATTGACACACTCGACACCCATAATATTGCTGGGGATGTGTTAATTCCTGTGATGATTACTGCTAATCTAGTCACATCAGAAGACGTGGTGCAGCAACTACAGTGCAAACCCAGTAATGACAGTATCAATTCCTTATGTAAGTATCTCCCCTGTGAAATATTTCCTGTTTACTTGTTGCAGGGTAAGTTGCCAGATGCAAGTATCTTTATCTTGAACTCAAGCAAATTACAGACAGCCATACTGTCAGACTGGTCCTCAAGGACATGACTGGGAAATCACTGATTTCTTTATAACCAAGGCTGTACCTACACATTGTTGAATATTGCACTGCTATAACTGTCATCTGCAACTGGATTATCATAGGAAGCTCTATTCGCAAATGATTGCTATAGTGCAACAATAGCACAATATCCAGTAATGAGTAGATGTGTCCCAGTATCAATTCTTTGACCCTAGTTACTGAATCCCAGTAGCTACATGTATTTTAACACCAATGAAATATTAGTATCAGAAACTGAATGAGTCCAGTTATTTTTAAGGTCAGACATTTCTACCCATTTATAATGTATATCTTATTTAAATAAATAATGACTTCCTTTGCCCGTTAACCAGAATGCTTACATTCCGCTATGCTCACAGTCATAAAATCTAAAGGGAATTTTTCCCCCCAGTTCTCAAGCATGGTAATGATGATAGTGATCTTGAAAGCTATACCATTAGCTATCGGGAATCATGAATGAGCAGAGCTTCTTAATTGTGGAATGCTGAGAGTAATTAACTGAGACTCTGTTGTTACACTCCATCTGCCTCCTCCCAAGCATGGAGGTAACTAACAACACCGTTTTCTTTAAGGTGGGGTGATTGGTTCTGCAGTGTTATGTCTCCTGTGTCACCAGATCAGAGAAATACATTCCAAACTACTATTCATTGCATTACACTACAATCACTATAAACAATCTACTTTTCCAAATAAGAAATACGTTAAAATAAAGAGGATGTATAGCCCTTCTTAAGGCCACAGTGGCTCAGAGGTTAAGATGCTGAGCGGCAGACTGGAAGGGCTGTAGTTTGGCAGTTCGAGACCCTAGTGCCGCATGACGCTCCCATTTCTGGCCCTAGCTCCTGCCAACCTAGCAGTTCAAAAGCAAGAAATCGCAAGTAGATAAATAGATATCACTTCAGTGGGAAGGTAACAGCATTCCGTGCACCTTGGCGTTTAGTCATGCCAGCCACATGACCATGGAAACGTCTTCAAATAACGCTTGGAAACAGAGATGAGCACCACCCCCTAGAGTCGGATTCGACTAGCTTTCAAGCAAAGGAAACCTTTACTTTTACTTATAGCCCTTCTTGGTGAGAGTCCAGGTGTAAGGACTGAATGAGATTAGCATATGTAGTGAGATAAGAAACCAATATCCCTGTTAAGTCCTGGGGTGGGGTTTTTCCAAGTGTTGTAATAACTTGTAATTCAGCAATTTCCCTTTCCAGTCTGTTCCTGAAGTTCCTTTGCAATAAAACAGCTATTTTGAGGTCATCCACTGAATGTCCTGGAAGGCTGAAGTGTTTTCCTACAGGTTTCTCAGTCTTCTGATTCTTAATGTCAGCTCCGTGCTTCAGAGGAGACTAGGGTTGCCAAATCTGTTTTGGCCGGGAGCGCGGGGCTCCCGGCCGGCGTCTGAGGCAGGCGCGCGCCGCGTGCGTGTCACCCAGAAGTGACGTCGCACGCTGGGGGCGGGGCCACGCCATTTGAGGGGAAAACTCTTTGTTTTCCCCTCAAATGGTGTGGCCCCGCCCCCAGCGTGCGACGTCAATTCCGGGTGACACGCACGCGGGGGTGGGGTTTCCCCTGGGCCCGATTTTCGTCGTGTCAAAAATTGGGCCGTCAAAGCGGGGGATTCCCCGCCCCCGGCGCCATTTGGGAACCCTAGAGGAGACTGATGGAGCGTAAGAACAGGATCTCAGTTAATTACTCTCAGCATTCCACAATCAAGAAGGGTACATTTACACATCAATCTCCAATATTTGATATATTTATTTGCTTAACTACTAAATCCAAACAAAACCATGTAAATGAAGCTTGTTATTCCTGTTTGGTCCTTGCATCTGTTAAATGTCTTTATTACGTTATATGCTAATTGCTGCTCACCCTCTATCTATATGTAGAGACTGGTAACTTCCATTTCAATGTATCTGAAGAAGTGTGCCTGCACACAAAAGCTTATACCTTGAATAAAACTTTGTTGGTTTTAAAGGTGCCACTGGACTCGAATTTTGTTCTGTTGCTTCAGACCAACACGGCTGCCCCCACCTGGATCTATCAGCAGTAGAAAGGTTTCCTTCATGGCTTTGACCCTTATTTGTTCCTCACTATGGTGCACCTCTTGGTATTTGGCTTGCATTTCCAGTCCCCAGATCTTGGTCTCACTGCTTACAATCAGCACTAGTGAGGTCATAACTCTTTCTGTCATATGATTTCCTCCTGTCATGTACTTGTAGTTCAGTGGGTCTCAAACTGCCATCTGGGGGTTAAAGGTTGATCCCAGGTTCTGAAAAGTTGAAGGCCATTGCTGTAGCATACTAGGCCATAGTGACATTTATCAAAATCCATCTGTTAGCCAATAAGGGCAAGATGTCTTGTGGCCCCTATTTAATGACAACATTCCAGTGAAGGGGTAGGAAAAGCTTTAGAAAAGGGCTTGCTCAATCTAGACTTTTAAGTATGCAGAGTCCTCTTTCCAGGATCATCAACATGAAGTCTTTTACTAGCACTAAATTTAAACAGTTGTTCCACCTAGGCCTTAAAAACAAACAAACCCACACAAAAATACACCCAGACCCACACAAGGCCCTGAGGAAATAATTAAGCCAAGGGCAAGACATCAATCCTGTTTAAGGAAAGGAAAATAAATGTTACTAGTTGATTATTTGGACATGAATGAATGATGTCTTAGAGCAAACAGCTGGTGTCTTGTCTGGATTTTGCATTTTTTACCATGTTAGATTTATCATTTATGCCACTGAGTTGCAGCCCCAGGACTTGCCCCTTCTCACACTTTAGTTCTTCACTGATGTGCTGAAAGCAGGCAGTTGGTAAACCACTAGTAATCAATATGTGTCAGTGCCCCCCCACCCCCACACACACCCTTGTGTCAAATGTCACTGTTCTAAGTGGCAAGCACCTGGTTTATAAATAACTCCAGATAGAGTTACTTCCTGGCCTTCGTTTCTCAGTTTTGGAAAATCAAGAGTGGGCCAATGAAAAATTATCATCAGACTGACCAAACAAGTAATCCTCTGTGTTTTGGGCTCCAGTTCCAACATCCCTGATATCAAGTGCCTTCTGTAGGGAGCCAGAATGTTTACATTAGCACTCTGCATGGCCTACTTGATCTGCCACTAGCCATATGTAAGCAATAGGAAGAAGTGCTTCTCCATGAAATACTAGCTTTTGATTTAATCATTTCAACACGTAGTTGACTTCCATGTGGGTGTTTCAGTCCAGCTTGGATATGAAAGTGCAGTGGAATTTTTTTTAGAGCTTCCACATGGCATTATACTGTATTTGTGCACCTTCTGGCTTTTCTCTTACTTTAGTGTAATCTTTCCTAAACTTTTACTACATTTTTTTTAAAGGCTGCATTCAAAGTGGAGGCTTCCGGTCGAGCTAAGATGGAGGACTGACGCACTTTCACTTTTGTGCGAAGTGGGCGACGGCCGCTTTCGACAGTTTGGGCAGTTTTTAGCCCAACGCATCGCTCCCCAGCGAGGGGGGGGGACAAGCAGGCAGCAGCGCCTAAGAGGGAGTGTTAGGTTGGCGTGATTCCGCTTCGGAAGAAGCGGAAACAGGCTTTGATCTCCTCCCGCGAAGAAGGCAAGTGCCGAGCAACTCTCCAGCAGCCGTTCGAGCCGGTGTACCGGTTTAAATTCTCCATCAGCCGACCTCTTGAAGATGGGCAACAACAGTGAGTGAAAAGAAGCAATGCGAAACCCGTTTTGATCGTGTAGATAACAATAAACGTGCCGCTTACCTGAACTGTGATAAAAAATAAATTGAATCAAGCGGTTGAGCGGATAAAGAATTAATATTCCCAGAACTCTGATTCCAGTAAAGAAATAGTTGATTGAAGGCTATAAAATAGCAAAAAAGCATATTGTTTAACATTCCTGCGGTGAGACCGGAGATGTGCGCGCAGCTGAAAAACCGAAACTGACGAACAGTAT
>NW_015165830.1:4213680-4213830 GCF_001447785.1 Gekko japonicus
GCGATGGAGAAAAGGATGATGGAGGCGATTCAAGCCATGGGGGAGCAGATTGAGAAAAGAATGGGGGTGCAAGAAAAACATATGGAGAAGCAACTGGAGGAGCAAATGGCAAAGCAAACTCAGACTCATCTGAAACAAATCGAAGAAGCC
>NW_015165830.1:4217228-4236484 GCF_001447785.1 Gekko japonicus
TTTGGGAGAGTGGAGGGGGAAAAAATATCTCTAAAATGTATAAAGTGTTACTAAAATGGTATACTGAAGATGAGACTGTAAAAGGGCAAATGATAAAATGGGCGATAAATATGAATACGGAAGTGGCTATTGAAACCTGGGAATATTTGTGGAAAAATTCTATTAAGATATCGCCTTGTACCAATGTTAGAGAGAATTGTTATAAAATGATGTATAGGTGGTACATGACTCCGAAAAAAATTGCAAATATGAACCAGAATATGTCAAATAAGTGTTGGAAATGTAAAAGCCATGAAGGCTCATTTTACCACATGTGGTGGACTTGTGAGAAAGCAGTTGACTTTTGGACAAAAGTCCACAATGAAATGCAAAAAATTTTGAAATGCTCTTTTAAAAAGGCACCGGAAATTCTGCTTTTGGGATTGAAAATGGAAGAAGTCAATACAACTAAAAAGACCTTATTCTGGTACTTAATCACAACAGCGAGAATGATTTATGCACAATTTTGGAAAACAGAGAAAGTACCAGAAATTGAGGACTGGATACAAAAAGTTCTGTTCATGGCAGAGATGGACAAAATTACGAAGAAGTTGAACAATAAAGAAGACGACGTGTTTTTTCAAGAATGGTGTGACTTTAAAATATATCTGGAAAAGAACTGGGATGTGAAACAAAACTTAATATGTTTAGATCAATATTAAGTCAAATGATGTTATCTTTAGATTGTAATGATAAGAAATTGATATAGTTAATGGTACGAAGTAATTTGGAGCAGGGGTGGAAGCATTGCGGGAAGCCATTGGAGGGAAGGGAGGAATTGGGAATGGGGTAGACAATTGATAGAATGAAATGTTTTAACTGTATACGTTGTATTCCTGAGAAAAATAAAAATTTGTTTACCAAAAAAAAAAGGCTGCATTCAAAGTGGATGCTGTGTGAATGGAAACATTTTCTATGGAACAACATTGTAAGAAGTGAGGTTCTTACTTCGTGGCTAATTAAAGCTGGCCATGAAGGGTTCTGATGTGCCCTAAGAGAGATTATTACTCTGGGGCACTCAAGGAAGCGGAGGTCTGTCCTTTCCTGAAAAAAACCATCCTTGCACCTGGCCAAATTGGCAAATTATTGGCTAGTCTCCAACTTGCCCTGGATCGGGGCTGATTGGCAGTGCTGTTGTTGTTGGACCTGTTGGCAGCGTTCAACATGGTCGACCATCAGCTACTGATCCATACTGCCTCGCCGACATTGGAGTCCAGGGGCTTGCCTTGCAATGGCTTGCCTCCTTCCTCAAAGGTTGGGGACAAAGGATGGCATTAGGGGAGAAGCTATCCCAAAGGCACCTACTGGACTGTGGAATGTCCCAATGGACGGTGCTTTCCCCAATGCTATTTAACATCTATATGTGCCCCCTTGTCCAGATGACCCGGAGGCATGAGCTGGGATGTCACCAGTACGCTCTATCTGTTGTTGGATGTTCCCTCTAAGCTGTGCAGCCTTGTGAGCAAAAATTCTACCTTGTGAGCTACTGGCATTAAAGTTGTGAGTGAGCAATTTGGCTACTGCATAAATGAGTTTGCTCTGGAGCCATCCTTCATGAGCTGAGACAAAAATGTGTGAGCCGGAGGCTAAAAAACTGTGAGCTAGCTCACACTAACGGCTTAGAGGGAACACCCGGTCTGGACTGGGCATTATAAGCCACGGCTGGATGGCTTAGAATTGAGCCCACTAAAATTGAATCCAATGAAGATGGCGGTCCTGTGCCTGAGTTGGGGTTGGCCGAGGGTAGGGATCTCTCTCCTGAACTTCGCTGGAGCTCTGTTGGTGCCAGAGCTGGAGGTGAAGAGTTTGGGAGTGCTCCTGGATGCTTCCTTAACAATGGATGCCTAGGTAGCAGCCACTGCCAAGTCAGCCTTTTATCACCTTTGGCCAATCAGGCAGTTGGTTCCCTTCCTCGAACACAACGACTTGGCAACAGTCACCCATGCAATGGTCACCTCGAGACGACTACTGTAATGCTCTCTACATGGGGCTGCCCTTAAATCCTGAAGCTACAGCTAGTGCAAAATGCAGCAGCCAGGCTTCTAATGGGTTTCCCTAAGCGGGAGCACATCCAGCCTGCACTGAAATCACTGCACTGGCTACCGATAGCAAACCAAATCTGCTTCAAGGTGCTGGTTCTTACCTTTAAAGCCCTTTATGGTCAGGAGGCAACATTAGGGTTGCCAAGCCTGGGTTGGAGACTTTGGGGGTGGAGCCAGGAGAGGGCGTGGTTTGGGGAGGGGAGGGGCCTCAGCATAGTACAATGCCATAGAGCCCACCCTTCAAAGCAGCCATTTTCTCCAGGGGAGCTGATCTCTGTCGGCTGGGGATCAGTGGTAAAAGCGGGAGATCCCCAGGCCCCACCTGGAGGCTGGCAACCCTAGGCGACATACCTGAGGTCTCCTTTCCCCACATGTTCCTCAGAGAGCACTGCAGCCAGGATCCCAAAATTGACTGACCCTCCCGGGTCCTAAAGACTCCAGGCTGGCCATAACCAGGGCCAGGGCCTTCTCAGTGGCAGCTCCACACTGGTGGAATGACCTTCCAGAAGAGATCAGGGCCCTGTGGGACTTTATGCAGTTCCGCAGGGCCTGCAAGATGGAGCTCTTCCACCAGGCCTTCAGCTAAGGAGTCGCCCCCAATAATTGTAAGTCCTGTCCTTCAGAGTCACCAACAGCCTGTGCCTGCCACATAAGAAACAGAACAAGGAGCAGATCAATAGGACAGAACATTGAATTGTTGCCACCGTCACCAAACAACATCTTTATTATTACCAGACCTAAAATGTACTAGCACTTTATGATATTAGGATTGTTTTTAGAAGGTTTTGTGATTGTTTTAACTGTTACCTATGTGTTTTAATCCTTTCTGTGCAGAGAAACAGAATAGTATTATCCTATAAGGAAATGGAATGAGACTCCCAATGGTTGGTAAGATTTAATGAGACTCTATGCAACAGTGATAATAGTATAAGGATGTTATTAATTTAATAGGACTCTTTTGTATTATTGGGAACTATCTTTTTGAAATGCTGTTTTAAAAGTAATATAAGTAATATTGTTAAAATGGTATTATTGTATTTTGTACTATCACAGTTCTTTGTTCCTGAGGAAGGACCAGAAGTCTGAAACACTGAAAACTACCTAGGAAAA
This sequence comes from Gekko japonicus, assembly GCF_001447785.1. Classification (NCBI taxonomy): domain Eukaryota; kingdom Metazoa; phylum Chordata; class Lepidosauria; order Squamata; family Gekkonidae; genus Gekko; species Gekko japonicus. The sequence continues at coordinate 4,220,420 of NW_015165830.1, forward strand.
GTGTTGGATGTTTACTTTGGAGTCTGTATTTTCCTGTTATGGATATTGTTGGCTTCTGTATTTTCCTATGAGGGATTCTATGACTATAGATGCATTTCACTTCATTGAAGTCTCCTTTTGTATAGATTTTTTTGCGGGATATTCAGTTCACAGTTGTTTTCTGTTTTTCTTTGCTATTTCCTACTGTGAGCTATGCTGTTTCTTATAATAAAGATTCACAAATGGTGTTCCATTAGATCCTCTGGTAAGTAATAAGTTTCTGGTATGATTTCAAAATGTTCTAAACAGGGGTCATTTCGTTGAAAAAGAGCTAGGGGAACTCATTAGCATAACTCATTAGCATATGCCACACCCCCTGACATCAGGGGCCCGGCGGTGGACCTGCAAGGCCGGCGGGAGTGCGAGGAAGCCCCGCCAAGGCCCTCCCTGGCCCAGGCAGGCAGGGGTGGGGAGAGGCAGGGAGGAAGCAACTTACCCTCCCTCTTCTCCTGCCTCCTCCTGGCTGAATGAGGGCCGGAAGCGGGGCGGCTGGAAGCAGGGGGCGGGGCTTCATCGTGTGCCCCACCCCCGCACCTCACCCGGGGGAACTGCGTTCCCCCGCGATCCCCCCCCGAAATGACCTCTGGTTCTAAATACTTCATTCATATATATATATCACTGGAGGTGATGGTTCTGCAATTAATCAGTAAATGTAAGAAATAGAACCCAGTTTATCTCTTTAAAGTGTTATATTTAAAGTACATCCAAAAGTGGAAGTATTATATATGGTTTTGGCCCACAACAACTTTGATCAGTGTTATATTCTGTTTTATACCTTTAAGAAAGAGATATCCAACACGCGGCTGCATGAAATTACTTAGAATAATTTTCTTTAAATAGAGTTAGTTTCAACAAGCTCAGGACTGGCTTGCTCCTAATATAAACACTTAAGTGGCATTATGACTATGAGGTAAGTTCTTAATAATATTTAATAATGTTAAAAATTATTCCGTTCCATTCAGCTTCTTGTTGTTTCTTGTTTCAGTGACCATGGTTTGTTCCAGGATGATAAGTTTGAAGAAAATAAAATACACCTGAGGTTTGCAGAGAGCATTTTGCCAGCCAAATTCAGAAGGCTTTTGCATCTGTTTAGAGAAGAGGTTAAGGACCGGTTTGCTCCCAATATAAACACTGAATGGTAATAAGAGGCTGATAACTTTGAAGACAATAGGAATACTCCTGAGGAAGACTTTGACTTAATGAGCTTACATCCATGTGCTAGTAACATTATGAGGATGTATCATCATGAGTAGGGTTGCCAAGTCAAAATATCTTACCGGCGGGGGAGCCTCGCCTGGCTCCGAGAGCTGTCCTTCGATGCGCGCGCACACACCGCTAGCACGTCACCAGAAGTGACGCGTGACGTCGATCACGTTGAAGGCGTGGCCCCGATTGTCGCAACATGGCCCCCAACGTGATTGACGTGGCCATGCTGCGCTTCGAGGGGTGGAGTCCCCCCCGGGGCCTGATTCCACAGTGGCGGAAATCGGGCCTCCGAAGCGGGGGTTTACCTGCCCCCCGCCCCCCCTTGGCAGCCCTAATCATGAGGATGGACTTCTCTTTGTAATAGTATAAGGATGTACTTCTCTATAATGTGACATAAGATTTATATATCGATTGTTATTGTTTTACTAAATGTGTTAATGTTATCACACTGTTTGTATTTTCTGTAAGGGAAGGGAAAAAGGAAATACTGTGGGAGGGGATAAGGGGAAAATGAGATGCCCTCCACAAGTTGTTGTGGTTCCCCACTTATATTTAAAAAAATCAGCATGTTAGAATAACATGGAGATTTGGGGGTGGAGTCTGGGGAGGTCAGGATTTGGAGAGAGAGAGACCTCAGCAAGGTAAATGCTGCAGATTTCACCTTCCAAACCATTTTTCCAGGGGCACTGATCTCTGCAGTCTGGAGATCTGTTGTAATTCTGTGAGATCTCCAGGCCCCACTGCTTATGATGTTTTTGTTGTTTCACACTGACTGACAATGTCCCATCTCCAGTGGTTCTCTAGGTGCCACTATAAAAGATTTTAGGTACAAGCATAGAGACTGATGTTTATCCAAAGGCTGAAACAGCAGTGAAAGGCTGAAGAAGTATTTCCCTCCTCAATCTGGAGTCAATGGGCTAAACCATGAGTAATTCTGTTTAGGACTGCAAGTCACCCCTCTGAAGCCTTCAACTGTTCAAGGGAAATAATTCAGGTAAAGTGAGACCTTTTCCACACCTTATTGCTGCTGCAGTTACCAGGCAAGTTGAATCCCCAGCTGATGCTCTGACTTTGTGGCACCCCTTCTGCAAAAGGATGTACAATTTCAAATTTTGTTTCCCACCACCCTTTTGTGTCATCAGTCTTGCGTTTTCACCCCCTCCTGCCCCCTACTCCTGCCCCCTACTCAGGCTGTCCCCTGAGCAATCCGCTATTTTTAAAAGTTTAATGTTGATTGCGTTACAATACAATTTTTTTCATTATAATATAGCAGTGTTATAATGTTGGGACAAAACAGGCAGCGAGGTTTCATGTAGCCTTCTCCGTAAAATTACCTGTCCGTGAAGTTCCTTTCCTTTCCTTTCCTTTTTTTTTTTTTGGGTGGGGTGGGTAGGTTTTGACACCATGCACTTATGTTGTTTCTTCATTCCCCCCCCCCTTCTGTTCCCCTAGAGCTCGGGTTCTGTTTTCTTCTTCTTCTTTTAACAATGTTATAACATTACTGCATATGCAAAAAAAAGGAGGTTCCATTGCTGACGAAGTACAGGAAGACACAGAGCTATTTTTGGGCAGGAACGCACAGGAACGGAGTTCCAGCTGGCTTCAGGGCTGGCCACACCCACTACAGCCAAAACCTCTGCTTGCGTGGCTACAGAGGGAAGGCCTGGAGAGTGACACACACCCTGGCGACTCCGAGGCGGGCGGGGAGGCCCCTGGAAGGATTGGGGAGGCATTTAAATGCCTCCCCGTGCCTTCCCTGGCCGGCTGGCCGGCTGGCCACAGGACACTCGGGCAAACCAAGGGAAGGCATGGGTGTGGCCTAATAGGCTAATGAGATGTGCAATTTTGTTCACATTAAACATGGTGAAAGAGTATTTGAAATCTGTTTATGCATGATATTTTAAGTATCTGTGTTGCTGTTTAAAAGTAGGGCCAACCCTATTATTAGACAGGGTAACAGATTTTAACGTACTTAATAGTAGTGGCCAGGATGAGTGATTTCTAAAAATCAAATACAAAGTTCCATTTTTATTTATTTATTTATTTATTTATATTTCTATCCCGCCCTCCCCGCGAACGGGCTCAGGGCGGCTCACAGTTTAGGGCACAATGTGCCAAATATAAAAACATATAAAAACACATAAACAAAACAACCATATTTTACAATTATAGTGCTCAGTGATGTTAGTCCTTCATCAAATTTATATGGCATAGTGTAGATGCAATACAAAGTCCCGATTCAGCGGTAATCAATCTGTCATGATGCTGTGGCTCAATCTTCATAGGGCCAGCCAACTACCCCATTGTTACTAATGATATAGTTGGTGGTAGTGGTAGTGGTGGCTCCTAATTAAAAGCCTGGTGGAAGAGCTCCGTCTTACAGGCCCTGTAGAACTGTAAAAGGTCCCACAGGGCCCTGATCTCCTCCAGGAGCTCGTTCCACCAGGTAGGGGCCACCACTGAAAAGGCCCTAGCCCTGGTTGCAGCATGTGCCATTGGCCGGGGGCTGGGTCCACTCCCACCCACCCACCCACTGCCAGCCTGGAAACTCGTCCCTCACAGAATAAACTATCAAAATGGCTGTCTCTCCTGACAAAGACACTTCTCCTTCTTGGCTCCTGTGGGACTAACGTTTCCCTCAGTGGCTGTTGCTAGGCAACCAAGATTGGTTCTGTCAGTAAAAAGGCAAAGGAAGGAAGCCCTATCCAGGCCTTTGTGGGGAACTCATTGAAGCCAGTCCTGACTAGGATTGCCAGCTCCAGGTTGGGAAATTCCTGGATATTCTGTGGTGGAGTCAAAGGAAGCCAGAGTTTGCGGAGGGGAGAGGCCTCAGCTGAAAAGAATACCATAGAGCCCACCCTCCAAAGCAATTATTTTCTCCAGGGGGGGAGAGATCTGTTGTCTGGAGTTCAGTTGTTATGCCTAGCGATCTTCAGGCTCAACTTGGAGGTTGGCTACCCTAAGCGTAGAAGTTAGCGCTTCAGAGCAGGATCTGCTAGACCCAGGTTCTTGCTGTGGAAGTTGAGGGGGTGATTTTTGGACCAGTCACAGACTTTCAGCCTAAACTACCTCACAGGGTTGTTGTGCAGATCAAAAGGGGAAGAGGAGAATGATGTAAGCTTCTTTGGTCTCCACTGTGGAGAAAGATTGTACTTTTCCTCCTGGGGAACCATTGCTGCCAATCTCCAAGTGAGGGCTGGAGATAACTCAGAATTAAAACTGCTCTCCAGATTGTAGAGATTAGGGGCACATAACAGAAGGTTGATGATTGGCTGGAAAGGAGATAGGGTTGCCAACTCCAGGTTAGAAAATTCCTGGAGATTTGAGGGGTGGAGCCTGGAGAGAGTGGGGTTTGAGGAGGGGTGGGACCTCAGACAGGTACAATGCCGTAGACTACATCCTCCAAACCAGCCATTTCCTCCTGGAGGACCATTGCTGCAAATCTCCAGATGAGGACTGGAGATCACTCAGAATTATAACTGCTTTCCAGATGGCAGAGATCAGTTCCCCTGGAGAAAATGGTGGGCTCTGTGTCATTATACTCTGCTGAGGTGGCCCCCCAAGACAGCCAGTGTGATGCAGCAGTTAGTGCTTCAGAGCAGGGTCTTCCAGTCCCAGGTTCTTCCTGTGGAAGCTGGTTGGGTGATTTCAGACCACTCACAGACTTTCAGCATAACCTACCTCACAGGGTTGTTGTGAAAATCAAAAGGGGAGAAGGGAATTATGGGAGCTGCTTTGGTCACCATTGTGGAAAAAGACTGTACTTTTCCTAGGTAGAGGCTATTGGGGGGGGGGAGAGATGGAAACATGAAGTCAGAGGGGGCAGATAACGGTATGTTGATGGTTTGCTGGGAAGGAGATAGGGTTACTACCTCCAAGACAGGTACAATGCTATAGAATCTACCCTCCAAACCATTAGATTGTGCCCTGGAATGCAAACAGCAGATGACCAGTCAGCCACTGTTTAAATATTCATGGTTCTTTATAGACTCCACCCTCTAAACCAGCCATTTTCTCCTGGGGAACCATTGCTGCCATTCTCCAGGTGAGGGCTGGAGATTGCTCAGAATTAAAACTGCTCTCCAGACAGCAGAGATCAGTTCCCCTGGAGAAAATGGCTGCTTTGCAGGGTGGACTCTGAGTCAGACCTGGTGAGTTCGCTTCCCCTTCTGCTTGGGTCCTCACTAAGGAGGAGAAAGACTGTACTCTTCCTAGGTAAAGGCTCCAGGTGTGAGGGGAGATGAAAAGCCGAAATCAGAGGGGTAGATAATGGTATGTTGATAGTTGGCTGGGAAGGAGATAGGGTTGCTACCTCTAAGACAGCTACCCTCCAAAGCAGCCATTTTCTCCTGAAAAACCAGTTGCCAGTCTCCAGGGGAGGGCTGGAGATCACTCAGAATTACAACTGCTCTTCAGATGGCAGAGGTCCGTTCCCCTGGAGAAAACGTAAGCTCTGTGTCATTATACCCTGCTGAGGTCACCACAGCAAATTGATGCTGAATGCCCAAGGCCAGGGCACTCACCCAGAGCCTCTTTCTAGAGTTTGTTGTATTTATTTCCATAGTAATTTAATAAACCTGTATACATTTTTACAAGTTCTGGTTTTTCTTGTGTGCATCCAACCTCAAGGATCCACAGGTCTGGAGTTGTTCAGGTGTTCCATGCAGGGACCAGGAGCAATAACCCAGGGGGGCCCAGGCTCAGGTCTCTGACCCCAAGTGAAATATGTCTGCTAAGAATTTGCTTACTAATTGCCTACCAACCTGGTTGCTGAATTTGCAGGCTGGAAGAAAGGCTAGTCATTTCATTTTCTGGAGTGAATACTCCTAGAACAAACAAGTACATCGCTTTAATATATACTCTCACATTCCCTTTTATGCTCCCACAAACATTCCTGTTGGCAAGCTACATCAGTAGATTGTGCCCTGGAACGCAAACAGAAGATGACTAGTCAGCCACTGTTTAAATATTCATGGTTCTTTATAGTGCTCAGTAGTGATTCTACAAGTAAAATAAAGGGAAATTTTAAAAAAAGAGGGAGGGAAGTTAAGGTCCTAAAGGGGATAAAAATCCAAAGGGACTACAGTGATCTCTGGTTGACAGAGCTGAAGTGCCTTCACACATACATAAGTAGAATATGGAGCAACCTCTGATGAACAATGCTGCTATCTCTTTGAGTAGCACCTGGAATTACTTCCAACAACATACCTAAACCAATAGGCCATTGTTCATTATTCCATTCCATTTATCCCTGAAGCCTGAAATTGTCTGCTTTGCAAATTCCCTTTGTTTGAGAATTATTCTATCACTCTCAGTGCTTTGTTATTCCAATGGATATTCCTTTGTTCCTAACATCACCATCATCTCATGCAACATCCAGGATTGCTGAGAACAAATGCATTATCTTCACAATATTTAAAAGTAAAATGGCTGGCTCCTACATGGGTGATGAATCTAGTAGGGCACACATGTCCTTCTGATTGGCCAGTTCCTAAGGCCTGCTTTACATATGCTTCCTAGCCAGGCTTGAAGAAAACATATAGATTGCTGGCCTTAGTGAAATAAAAGGCTCTCTAATAATGCAATCCTAAAAACACCTTCCTGGGAGTTAGCCCCATTGAATAGACCTGAGTGAGATTCCAAGTAAACCTGCTTAGGATTGCTCTCATCATAGCTGAATGTCACATCCTCAGTGAAAAACCTCAGAAACTTTTAGTAAGAGAAATTATTGGGGCCCTCTGGAAAATACCAGTAATTACATAGACAGGACTTGATTAGCTCTAAATGATAAGAAGGATTCTGTTTTATAAAACAGGAACTTGAAAATGGGGGGAGGGCAGAAAGACTGGCATTAGAGACTGCTGGATGGAAGAAGCAGTTCAGACACCATCAGAAGTAGGGAGAAATATGCCCATTAATAGGCATGTCACACCAAAAACTGGAATCCACTTTGTTGGTAGGTATCTCATTTCCATCTTTTGGTGTAAGTTTAAGGTTTTGGGGGTGTTTATTCCATACTTACAGTTCTTCTTTTGCTGAACGGGTGGAACTAAACATTTACTTAGTCATTTTTTTCTTTTGTAATCAGAAGCTTTTATGTGCTCAGCAAAATCTAAATTATAACCTTTTCAATTCAATCTGTGTGGGCTTTTGGTCTGTCTGTATCCTACTAATTACCTCACCCTAATCGAGGAGGTAAGGTGAAAGGAAGGGACCCATTTCTGGATATACAAGTGCCAAGACATGTTTGACTCCCAAGCATTTGCCCTGTGCTTACAGTAAACTGGGGTAATAGACAAAGAGGGAATTGGAAGGGACTATATATGGGAATATGAGAGGGGGGTTAAGATCTATAGAACTTCAGCAACAGCTCCTTTCTGACCTCTATGGTGGAAGCAGAAAAAAAGCTGTGGCTCTTGTTGGGTGGGGTAGGCTGAAAGAAGTGTCTCCAAACTGAAGTTTGATCACTTGAGCCCTGAACACTATGGCATTTTCCAAGATTCCCTTTTTTCATGATTGGTGGTAGCAATGGGATGGAACGGGCACCACTGAATATACCCCACCAATGGAAAGTCGAGGGGAAAAATGTTTTGTTTTTCCATTTGAGCACACTGGTCTGACTAAAGAGTTTCTTTTATTTTGGAATCACCTAAAGAAAGGGGGGGGGGGGGAGAGAGAGAGAGAGAGAGAAGGCTGAATTAATCGTAGTGTCAACAGAAGGAGTCCAAGTGTAAGAATCCAAGGGCAGACAAATTATGAATTCTCTTTGTCAGGTGCAGCAGCCTACTAATACTCAAAGTATTATGCTGTAACATTACCTCTTCCAGTAGTTTATCCACAATAAAAATGCTAATTCATAGGTTGTTGCCAAGGAAACAACTGAAGGTCTTGGTTGTACAGTAGTGAACTGTATTCTACATAGCTGATTAAATTTCTGCAAGGTATTCTGGTGCAACAAGACCTCTTTTTTTTTAAAGCTAGAAGCAGCTTTCTCATACAATCCAACAACAGTGGTTACCAATGTCACTGGTAGTGGATGAGTAACCCTGCAGCACTAATGGCAGCAGTGACTCCCTGACAGTTACCTCTGTACCACTGAATATGACCAGCAGCAAGGTGTTCCCCAGCACATCAGAGTTACATTAGAGAGATGCAAAATTTTAAAGGTATTAATTTGGAAGGCTGCATAAGTAAAAGAATGTCAGTCATGCTATTTTCAAAGCACATGAAAAATCTGGGTATAAATTGAGTACAGTTGTAATTTTTATTACAGCCTTTTTGATTGCTCTGGAAAAATCACTGTCTTGCAATGGCACAGTAATATTTAAGAACAGGCCATGAAATTTTCTAACAAAATATTGTTAATTAGTGCTGTTTCTATTGTAAAACATTTCTTAGAAGGTACACCTTTTTAAACTCAAAAACTGTCCAGTGGGACCAAAACGCAGGCTATTGTGGATAAAACACATGTTTATTATTTTGGTTCATGATCAGTCATGCAAATATCCTGGTGCATAATGGGATTTTTTATTTTTACTCAATGAATAATACTTTCCTGTGCTCTGATGGGAAAAAAATATTTCTGAGGTACAATATGAGTAAAGGCTGGGTAACAATCATGTTTGGTGCACAAACCCACCCACCATCACACAGCTGTATTTTTAATTTACATTATTTATTGTCCGCTTTCTCACTGGGACTCAAAATGGATTACACAGAGTTAGTCAATACAATCAACAGGATGAGACCTTCAGTAAGCAATTAAATGGGATTTGGGTTGTAGAACCAACCAGGAATCTAAAAAACAGAACTGAAGCAAAACATGTGTGAACCTGATATATTAGACCAGGGGTGTCGAACTCATTTGTTATCAGGGCCGGATCTGACATAAATGAGACCTTTTGGGGCCTGGCAATATGTGTCATAATATGTAATGCCAGGTAGCAGAGATAGAAACTTTATAAAGGACACAAACACAGTTAAAGATTTTTAAACTTTAAATAAAACATGCTTAAAACACTAGCAATCTTGCAATATTTTGTCTGTTTAATAGTCTCTGATAACTGACATCTTATAATTGCTCTGAATTATTGCATCAAAATGTCTGTGTTGTAGCGATCTTGAGTGTGTGTATCTGTAAGTTGCAAACCTACTTTTGTTTTATTGACATTCATTACAGAAATCTCATGCTCAGTGTTCCTAGCCTAGGACCCAAGAGAAACCATGAAATGGCTGGGCTTTACAACCTTTTGTACATAAGTTGTTTCATGTGCTGGTCAATAACATGATGGCATCCTCACACAGACTGAGGGCCATGTGTTTGTCAACAAAATTATACTCTTCCCCAGAGAAATAACTACAACTTCCTTCAAAGGGGGTAAACTTGGTCTGGACACACACTCTCAGTCTAATCCACCTCACTGGCTTGTTGTTATTCCTCCTCTAAAATAGTTCACATTGCTTTCTTACCGAGGAAGACTGGATGATGAGGGCATGAATACAGTGAAAAGGGGGAGGGAACCCAGTTGTACCCAGGAGAGCCCTGGCATAAAGAGCCTAACAAAACACACAAACACACTCACTCACACTGTAGCAAGGCACACAAAAGCTCATACCTTGAACAAAACTTTGTTAGTCTTAAAAGTGCTTGCTATTTCTCCCGTGTGATTGAGGCAGCCCAGCAAAACAAACTCTCCCTCATTCCTTCCCTCTCTTCAAGGAGGAGCCTCAGCCAGTGGGAGAAAAGAAAGGCTGCCCTTTGTCTCCTGCAGCCTGGCCAGGAAGCCAGCCCTGGCTGTTCCCTTCCTCCCCAGGGAAGGAGTGGGGGGAGCCTCAGCCAGTTCTTTACCAGAGTCTCTCAATCGCACAGGAGAGCCTTGCCTATCGATCTCTCCTGTGCGATTGAGAGGGACTGGTAAATCAAGTTGTAACATGGCAGCAGCAGAACTGCAAATGGAAGCAGGAAACAGCCAGGGCCCTGCAGGCCTGATTGGGGCCCTCCGAGGGCCTGATCCAGCCCACGGGCTGCAAGTTTGACACCCCTGTATTAGAAAATGCAAAATTACATCATAGGGGCCAACTTACAGCAAACTGTATACAGTACTATAGACCACAGTCCTTAATAATTTGTCCAAGTAACTTTGTGAATCATTTTATACAATGCCACCCTATTGCCTGTGTAGAAATGCCTTCTTGAATAATTTAGTTTTGTTTGAACTACAAACTATATAAACTTGGATATGCAGAATAAATATTTTTGGTTTATTTTTCTTTTTTGAATCGTTATCATCATTATTTTACCACCACTTCCTACCTCACTTTAACACAATTCTTGTGCCATCCCAAGAACCCAGTGCTATTTTTGTAAACCAAAATGATGCCAGCCCTCATAGATAAGGTTGTGCCAGTTTCCACCAGCTGTCCCTTCAAGACTTGGGAAAGCCCCCTAAAAGGTGCCAGTACTCAATACTGGTTGGTACTTCCACAAAAAAAGTCTTATAAGGCCTCGTCCACACGGATGAATTTGGGCCGGTAGAAGGACGGTTCGGGGACGCAGCAAACGGGCGCGATCCCACCACAACATCTGGGAAGTGTAGTGCTTCCGTCCCCGAACCAGCGCATCAACTTAGAACCACCTACCTAGGTGGTTTACCTAGGCTGTTGGATCGCCGGCGCGTCTTTGCGCCGGCGCATCCCCGGCTCCTTGCCAAACTGCGCATGCTCCGACATGTGCAGTTTAGCAGGCTCACGTCTGAACTGTGTTTTCTCCCCGGCATCTGATCGTGCCGGGGAGAAAAGGCGCCATGGCCCAGGGGATCCGTGGGATCCCGCCGCGGCGTCTCAAGTTTGGTGCGGCTCTGATTAGCCGCATTTCAGCCGTCCCGTGTGGCAGGGACCTAAGGAGCTATTGCTGGGAGCAAACCCCACAGAATAACATGGGACTTACTTCTGAGGAGACATGCTTAGGATTGCACCCTGTCACAGACTAGCACATGAATTTGTACTTGGAACACTATTTAGATAGCTTGCTTTGCCAGGCATCCAGTTTTTAGCTATTTTGTTTTTATGTCACCCTTCTCCTTTTTTCCAGAAATAAAACCAAATCCTTGCCTTTAGAAGGATTTTTTTTAAAAAATCCTTCACACTTCTGAAATGAGTCTCATAAATCCTCCACTCAACAAATTCAGTGTGTGCCCCATGGCCATAAAAAAATTAAATCTGCATTCTATTTAAATTTGCATATAACATTCAGTAAAGTGTAATCCGGTGGTAGAGTTTTATACCTGCATAAATCAGATCAGTTACAACTTCTCATATGGGTCAGTCTGAAGGCAGTATGTCTGGGTGCTGGTTTAGCTGTAAGAGTTGTGTGGTTGTTTTTGTTTTGTTTTTAAACTATTTATTATATAGATTTCCTTATGGTTATTACCCACCTTAGGTCCTACCTATGACAGAAGAAAGCCACGCATATAAATATTTGAAAAAATAAATAAATTGGACACACAACATGACCAATGTTCCCTCTAAGCTGTGGAGTCTTGTGTGCAAAAATTCTACGTTGTGAGCTACTGGCATTAAAGTTGTGAGTGAGCCATTTGGCTACTGCATAAATTACTTTGCTCCGGAGCCATCCTTCCTGAGCTAAGACAAAAATGTGTGAGCTGGAGGCTAAAAAACTGTGAGCTAGCTCACACTAACTCAGCTTAGAGGGAACACTGAACATGACCCATTTAACCATTTCTGACTGGATGTCTAGTGGAATGGGAAATAGGACACACACTCTCTCCAGTACACAATACTGACCAGGGAACTACTGACCAATCCAACTGATAAAGGGATTCGAGAGGAACCACTGGAGGGCACAACTAGATATGATGGTGCCTAACAGGGGACATTTGAAAAAGCTGCAAAAGCCCAATTCTGGTGTGGTGGGAGCCGGCATTCTTGACACATCCCTGCTTTTCAAGTGCTGAAACAGCCATGGGGGGAGACAAGAGTGACTGGTCCTGCCACTCTGCCCTCTCAGCTTTTTAAAGTCTCCTGTCAGGCACTAAAATGGCAGCAATGTCTTTGGGTGATGCAAGCTGGGGACACTGTCATGTCTAGCTGTGCCCCGTGTAGGACTGTGTCTTCATTGTCATCATAAAGGGCATGCCTTCAGTGGGCCAATGGGGCTGTGATTAGACATGGGGAAAGCATAGGTATGTTGTGATATGAGGGGGATTTATTTTAGGGTTAAGGACAGGCATGAATATGTCCAAAACAAAGACAAAATGTACTTCGTCAGTCCCCTGGAGTTATTAGCATAATTTAGGAATGGCTGTAAAATTCCACCCTGGCTCACTGCAGCTTGCCGTAGCTATGGTGGGGCATCTCGGGGCCACGCCTCCTTAATTGCATGCCATGCCCCACAAAACTCTTTCTTTAAACCCATAATGATATTTTTAAAAGCTTTAAAAAGTTTCAATGTAGCCGCGCCGCTGCGCCTGGGCCTGCTTGCACCGGCTTCTCCTCCTCCAGGCTCCAGCTGGACAGTCTGCCATGTTCTCCAGCTGGCCGGTGCGCCCATCCTCGCCTTCACCTCCATTCATCAGACTTCTGGGCCCTCTTCCTGGGATGGGAGCTGCAGAGGAGGGAAGAGGGGAGGGAAGAAAGAGAAGCGAGGCGTCCATTGCTCACATGGCAGACTGGACAAGGCTTTGTTGTGGTTGTTTTGGGGGCCAGTGGCACGCCCTCCTGCCTGCCCGCCTCTGCTTCCTCCTGGGGCCTTTCTGCAGGCGAGGCCAAAGGCAGGTGCGGTTCACCAGTGGGGCTTCTAGCAGGCATGAAGGGAACCAGTTTGGTGGCACCGGGGGGGGGGTAGACCAAGCACTGAGCTCGACACACACCACTCAGGAAAGCCACCCACGAGGCAAGCAGGTGCCCCTCAAGGACCTGGAGCCAGGTTGGGCATGCGCAGGGGAAAGAAGGATACTGACAGGCAGGCAAGCCAGAGGTAATTAGATTTTTTTGATCTCTAAGGTGCTACTGGACTCAAATATAGCTGTTCTACTGTAGACCAACATAGTGCCCCCTGAAACTACCTGCAGCTCAAATATCCCTGTTTCCCCATCTGTAAGGTAGTAACTTTAATGCATTCCTTCCACCTGTCTGCACACCATTATCCTGTCCCAGTTAAATCTAGCCTGTTTATTTCCAGGTCAGCCAGAAGGGTATAATCTTGGAACTATGTGGCATACAAGCTGTCTATGAAATAACTCAGATGAACTGAAACTGGAAGGAGAGAAGGCAGATGTGCATTGGTAGAAATCTGAGGATCAGATCCATTGTGAGCTGCATCCAACTGTCACAGCCTGTGCTGTACGCAACCTGATCTCCTTCTGCCTAAAGAAACGCTGCATGGATGGCTACCATTGCCGGTCCTGCACAATTGTAGACATATATACGGATTTTTACCCATCTTTTCTCTCCAGTGGGGATCCAAAGTGGCTTACAAATAAGTAAACAAACAGGAAAACAAAAGATACAATATGACATGTTTTGGGCTAGTCCTGGATCTGCTGGCCTAGTACACAGGCAACCAGCCAAGAGTTCTTTTGCATGGCTAGGCTAAATACCTGCAACAGAAGAGGAACACGAGCTCAGCACAGATCTCAATCACCTGTGGAAAAAGGTTCCCAACTTTCTTCCCCTGGTAGAAATGCCTCTGTTAACACCCATGCTTAATAGCTGCAGTGTTATTATGGAATTCTTAAAGAATATTTATTTAATTTACAATTATATCTTGCCCTTCCTCCCAGGAATATGGTGGCACTCTTTGGGTTTTCCTGTTTTTATCATCAAACAACCCTTTAAAGTAAGTCACAATGAGAGACAATGGCTAAGAAACGATTTTAATCCAAGTCTCACTAGTTCAAATGTAGTCTTCTGCTTGGTCTTCTGCTTTTGCTCCTGGTTCAGTTTCAGTTTTGTGGTATGTAACAGGTGCACAAGAAATCACCAGGCTTTTGCAAACATAAACATAAACAAATGAAACCAACAGTGTAAGGAGCACTGTGTGAAACCTGCCTGCCTTCCCCCAGCCTCTCCTTATGCAATGCAGGGATGCAGCCTGGAGGAATTTGATGGAAACTACCACAGACTTTTAAAAAACAAAACTGTAAATCTAGTAGAGTTCACACAGGCTTATTCCTTAATCTGCTTTTGGTTACATAAGGAGCACTTTAAAAAAAACTCAAAAGCAAACCACACCAACCATATTGTCGTGTTGCAGTTAATCTTACTGCAGCCTATAAATATCATGTAACATTCACTTTTATCTGCTCACAAAACCCTGCAGTTAAAACCCCTGCCAAAAATTTTACATTGCAGCTGGCAAATATACTGCAAAAAGGCAAGTGTGTGTATGCATATATAATCAGACCCCTTTAGGGGTGTGTGTGTGTGTATTTCTTTACAAATAGGAATTAAAAAAACAAAAAGGGAAGGAGGAAAAAACAAGAACTCAATGCTTAGTATCTTTGAAAGCACTTAACAGTGCAATCCTAAACAATGTTACACCCTTCTAAGCCCACTGAATTCAATGGGCTTAGAAAGGTGTAACTCTGCTTAGGATGGCACTGCCAATCTGTTATAAATAGCTCAGCTTTTCATTTTCTTCTCTTAAGGTCAAGACTGCAACCAACATCAATATACATGTCAATGTTCTGTTGGTTTTCAGGGACACTACAGCTTGTAAGGTAAAAAATAAATGCACTCCTGTGTAGTGCTGCTAGAGCCAATCCAAATACCTCCAGCATCTCTGAAACTCATGGAAAAACCAGTTCAGTTAATCGGAGTGAGAAAAGTTAAACACAAACTTAATCTGTATCAAGTCTGTACTGTTTCTTCCTACCATCTTTGAATTTCTTTCCTCTAAGGCAGCAGAAAGGTCACATCTGACATTGGCACAACTGAAATAAGCTGTTCTTTTTTTAAAGACAATGGACCCACTCTGACTAAAGTTAAAAGCATGTCGAAAAATTCCACTGAAACTAATGGAAGTAGCTAGTAACAAGTTTAATGAGCTTAAGTCCTCTTGTTCTGAATTTGGACACAAAGAATCACAAGCTCTGCTCTGCTTGCGTTCTCCTGTCATCTGTATCCCTCCACCAACCCCACCTGATAAACCTCTGGAGAGGGTTTGGAGACCCTTGAAAATATGTGCAGCTCAAGTGCGAAATCAACAAAAAAATATACCCCTCCTCTCATGATAAGCACATGATCCAACCCATAGCTGATATACAGTTGTCCTCACTATGGGCATGCACGGGAAATATAATCATTTTAAATTTGTATTGTAATTTTTAAAAAGGGAAGGTATAACGATTTTAAGAATTCTCAGAAACATAGTTGTTATATTGTGAAGACTCATCTACATATCTAATAGCCAAGTCGCCCCCTGGTGTGCGGATACTTATTTCCGCACATCGGGGGCACCTGGGGGGGACGGGGATTTTTGTGCACACTTGGGACGGTCCCCAGGTGTGCACAAAAATCTTAAAACCTGGGAAAAAATCGGGGGGATATTTAAATCCCCCCAAAAGTCACAGAGCGTCCCCTGCGCATGCGCAGGGAACGCTCTGCGAACTGCCTCGGTTCAGGGGGGGAGGGGAGCGAGCGACCGGTCACTTTGAGGAGGAGGCAGCGGCGGCGGGGAGGCTTGGCGAGCCCCGGCGAGGCCCAGCGGCTGCAAGCCGTGGCCCTCGCTTTGAGGAGGAGGAGGAGGCGGCGAGCCCCGGTGAGGCCCGGGGGCTGCAAGCCGCAGCCCTCGCTTTGAAG
>NW_015165830.1:4236576-4261340 GCF_001447785.1 Gekko japonicus
GGGAAGAGAGAGAGACTGGGGGGGGCCTGGCAAGCCGGGGGTGGTAGTTGAGGGGGGGTGCAGGAGATGGGGGAACCGACGGGAGGGGGGAAGCTTACCTGCTTCTTCGACCTCCGCTTGCTCTGTGTGGAGCTCCCCCGCTCCTCCCCCAGCAATTTTCGCGGGTCCCCTTTCTTGTTGGGTTCTATTTCCATTTTTATTAAGGTATGAATGGATGTTGCCCATTGTTTTTATGCATGGAAAATGGCAACTTTTTTTCATCAAATGGCATAAAAATATCAAGAAGCCTAGTTTATCTTCTCTTCTAAAGACTCCCCAAGTTTCAAGTGAATTGGACAAAGGTGTCTGATTTTACAGCCCCTGGAATAAGCTGCCCCTAGCCATCCTCTCTGCATAGTGAGAAAAGGTGCAAAAGTGGCCACTGGTTTTCTGCAGCAACCTTTTTTTAAAATCAAACTTAGTGACTGCAACTAAAAGTAGTTCATCCAGGGTGTCTGTCTAGCAAGGCACCACCTGCCACTCCGATCATGTTGCAGACTTGAGAAACACCATCCAGGCAGGATCCGGCTGGCCAGGATCTCTCATAATCCAAGCAAGGTGTCTCTTCCAAGATGCAAGAAGTAGCAAACACAGCA
Source organism: Gekko japonicus (assembly GCF_001447785.1). Lineage (NCBI taxonomy): Eukaryota > Metazoa > Chordata > Lepidosauria > Squamata > Gekkonidae > Gekko > Gekko japonicus. The sequence continues at coordinate 4,237,212 of NW_015165830.1, forward strand.
AACATGCAGTGTAAAATGGCCAACATAATGAACCAATGCAGTTTAAAATTTTATTCCCCTCGAAGAAAGACTGAGGAGAAATATTGTTTTGTTTTTTAAGGGGGGCGGAGGCAGGCTCTTCTACATTCCTGATAATTAATTTACGGTGTTAAGAGATCTGGGAGTCATTTAGGAAAGCCTTTGATGCCTTGGATATACCTTACCCAATCCAATGCTGGGTGAACTGAATGACTATTAGGGTCAGCAGTATCCAACTGCACACTCGTAGTTCTTGCAATAATCTTTACAACAATCCCATAAGGTAGGTCAGTATTATTACACATATACTACTGTGTGTGTGTGTATATATACTGTACTATACATATATGTGTGTGTGTATCTCTATCTAGCTATCTAGCTATCTAGCTATCTAGCTATCTAGCTGGAGACTGAAGCTGAGAAAGAGTGGCTTGCTTAGGGCAACCAAATAAGCTTACAACAGATGAGATCATAGAATCATAGAGTTGGAAGAGGCCATACAGACCATCTAGTCCAACCCCCTGCCCAATGCAGGACCAGCCTAAAGATTCAGACTGATGCCTTCTTGGATTACAACTCAGACTACAGAAGAAGACTACAAGAGAGTCAGAAAGCTAGATAGGCAGGACACTGACCACCCTTGCTTTTACTACTCTCTGATACTATCCCTTTGAAGTGTAGATTGCTACTCTTAGGGAAACTTCCTTCCTTCTGGCATCTCCCTTGCTCTCCACACAGTGCCATGCTTCTCCATCTTGGCAACATGAGAGCAGGATGTCTTTCCTGAATCTCCATCTATCAAGCTAATTAGACCTCTATCCTATCAAGAGTGGTTCCTTATGAAAGGACTCACATTAGTTTTGCAAATACGAAGTGGCTGTGTGTAACTTTGTTTCTTGCTTGCACACACACTGTGCCAGATGGCTTCACTGTGCTTATGCACTGTGCACTCTGCTACTGATATATTCCAGTAGTGACATCACTCTAGGACTTCAGTTTCTCTTACATTTTATGGTATACCAGAAAGTTCACCTTCCAAAGCTGCCATTTCCTCCTGAGGAGCAGATCTCTATAGTCAGGAAATCAGTTATAATTCTGGGAGAACTCCAGGTCTCGCCTTGTGGTTGGTAGCTCTAATTCACACATGTGCTCCTGCAGCTCTGGCTCACAAAAGCAATCTTCAAAGTGCCTGCTTGGTTATGTGTATGTCTTTTCACATTAAAGGCAATCTGCAGAAGCAGCCTTAATTGCTCCAATTGTCTATATTCACAATTGATCAAAACAGTCCAGACTGTGCCATCTCTGTAAACAACCAGTAACATCCAGTGGACAGTCAAGTGTGGCTAGATTTCCTTAAAGATCCACCAAAAGACAAGTAACTGTCAAGATGCAGTTTTCTGAAATGACAGTGCACATCACTAATATCTATTATGTGATGCTCTCTGGTTCTTGGGCATTTTGAAATTAGAGACCTACATACATTCTCAGAGCCACAGTGGTCTAGATGCAAAGGTTTTTGACCTCTTCAGCCTATTTTCAAAGTAATTTGTGAAAGTAACTGAGTTTTCATCACTTTGGGATGAGGATTTGCAGCTGACTTCCATTTTCAAATTTGATTCTTAAGAAGTGTCAGACAGGCTTGGTTCAGACATAACAACAAACTACAGGTTTGCTGCTGTGCTTGGGAGGGAGATCCTTGAGATTTTATGCTTCGATCTGACAAAATGTAGTGTGAACCTGCCCAGCAAACCAGGATTCCAAACTGCCCAGCAAACCGCCCAGCAATCCAGGATTCCAAACTGGGAAATAGCCATGGTTTTATTATGCTTTGCTTATCTCACTGCGGGCGGGGGGGGGGGCCTATATGATCCCAAGGATAGTCAGATTTGTTCTCATAGGTTCACTGTGTCACAACCATGCTTTGTTAGACTCATTTTTATACCTCTCTTCCAGTATGGCTAAGTTTGGAAACTTCTGATTCAGAAGTTGTTTTCAAGTAAGGCCTCTGAGAACCCTAACATGTGAAGAATATTTTTAATTGCCCTCCCACAAAATGACTTTGGTTTATTTCCTTTACTTTTGATGCTGCTGAGTATTCTTAAAATGATTTTGAGGCCTGCTTTTACTGATTATGTGATGCATGTTGCTTACTTCTGGTTGAATTTTTTTTTAGAAAAAGTTATGCTCACTTTCAATATGGTACTTTTAATTTTAATTCTGAAGTGGGAGCCATCTTGGGACGTTTTGTTGCTAAGCACCCAGGTCACTGGAGGAAGCAACCAGAGTTTCAGCCCAAATCTTATTTTACATCCAAAAACTCCTGCCAAGAATATCTCTTGTTCTTTGTCCATACCTGGGAACCCCATTTAGCGTTCCCAAACACATGGTTTACCTTTTAGGTAATCTCAGCAATTCTTTGTTTCATGGAGCAGTCACATTAACAGGCCCTCTGGTCCATTGCTGTGTGTCTTGTCTGGGCGCCTAGTGACAATGCATCCCCATACTGTTTGGGTCCTCCTGCGAGATGCTGGTTTGCCTCACATCTTCTCTCTGTGGATTTCTGCTCTTCCCCCAATACCCTCCTTTATTCCTGCTACTTCCTTTATTTCTAAATTGAACTTGTGTGTGTGTGTGTCTTCTTGCTGCCCGCCGAAATAACAGCTCATAATTCCCTGGGGAAAGAAGACACCAGGCTCTGCTGGGGCTCAAGGTTACTTGCCTAGGCCAACTAAGATAACAAGAGCAACATAGAAGAGGCTAAAAGCTAAAGCAGACATTCTTCACACTCCCCTCTGTCTCCATGGCAACCAAGCCCTAGAAAGCGGGCGTGAGGTTGACATTCTGCCACCCCGAAGACCCTACCCCGCCGGTTTAAGAGGGTATTTTTAATTGAAGGCCTGCACGAGCCGAGGGGCATTATTGTGATCCCTGCACACCCATTCATTCTGAGAGGGGTCAAAGTCGAAGGGGCGGAGCGCCGCAGATGTGAGCGGATGCAAGAAACGAGAGCTACCCACCTAAAACCTACTTTAAATCGAACTGCCTCTCATAAAATGACTACAAAGAGCTTATAAAGATAAAACAACTAAAAGCCAGCCACAAGAAACAACAGTTACAAAATATTTTACGAGAGAAGCCGTGGCTAAAACTTTGGGCCCAAACACAGACGGGGACGACAATATGGTGTCCGGAAGCTTGACACCAGATCCGAAGGACCAAGATGAAACCATGCCGCTTACTAGAAAAGACCTACTCGACCTGAAAACAGACCTACTGAAGTCTTTCTCTTCGCTACTCTCGGAACTGCTTCAACCACTTCAGGTACAGCTTAATGAATTAATTAAAGACTTGTCGGTAACAACTAAAATAGCGGAGGAAAATGCTGAACTAACTTTAACTATGCAGGAGGATATGAAAACCCTACAATCTTCAGAAAAGCAAAACAATGCACGGATTTCGGCACTTGAAAACAAATGACGCCAACTCAATTTAAAATTTTGTGGCTTGGAGGAGGGCGTAGAACAAGGGAAAGACATGGCGCAATTTATTTCACAATGGCTGGCTACAGTTCTGAAAATGGAAGAGGGTAAGATGCCTGGCATGATCTGGTCCATGGGGTCGCAAACAGTCGGACTCGACTGTGCAACTGAACAACAACAACAAGATGCCTATTGTCTTAAAAGCTTATAGACTAGGTCCTCTTGCCTCGGCAAAAAGATTTCGTCCTAGAGATATCCTTGTACAATTCCTATACCCCAAAACATGAGACAGAGTCTTGAGAGAAGTGAGAATTAACGGTTCTCTTACATACGAAGAAGGAAAGATGAAAGTTCTTCTAGACCTTTCGATGGAAACACTGGACAAACGCCGCTGCCTTAAAATTTTTGCTTCTAAACTTTTTAAAGCAAATATCCGTTTTGGATGGAGCCCGGCATCAGACATTCATGTTTACAAGAACGGAACACTCTACCAGGCTACTGATATTCCCTCTGGGAAAGCCCTTCTTACGTCATTAAACCTTCAACTTACTATGGAAGAAGAACAAACCCTACAGAATTCTTAATGAACTAATAATATAGATGGTAGACTTTTGCTGATTATAAAAGGTAAAGGTAAAGGTTCCCTTGCTCAAAAGCCAGTCGAATCCGACTCTAGGGTTGCGATGCTCATCTCCGTTTCAAAGCCGAAGAGCCAGCGCTGTCCAAAGACGTTTCTGTGGTCATGTGGCCGGCATGACTAAACACCAAGGTGCACGGAACGCTGTTACCTTCCCACCAAAGTGGTACCCATTTATCTACTTGCAATTTCTTGCTTTCGAACTGCTAGGTTGGCTGGAGCTGGGGCCAGAGACAGGAGCTCACTTTGTCCCACAGGAACTTGTGCACTTGTAGCAAGAAGAAAGCCAGTTTTTCAGGGTTGCCATTGAAGGTGGTGTCTAGTAGTTCACAGGGCTGCTCTAACCCCAGTGGTGGGGCAGCCAGAGTTGACGGCCCTGGAGGAACTGCTGGAGGCACTTGGCTGGGGGTACTTGCCCCGGTGGAACTTGTCCGTGGGGTACTTGTGCTGGCAGGACTTGGGCCAGGGGTGCCAGCTACCACTGGCCTCAGTCTGGTCTTCCTCCGCCATTGGGGACCCAATCTCTCAGCTCATGTTGGATGGCTATAGCGATGAGCCTTGGTAGGTCCAGCATCATTTCATGGAACTCGCGCCTCAGCTCCTCGGTCTCTCCATGGAACTCACGCCTCACCCACTCAAGGTCCACTTCTTCCACAATGGGGAAGTGGCCCAGGTCATTTCGAAAGGTGCTCCTGTAGCACCTGTAATAGGTGATCCATCGGGGATCGTGCATCAGCACCCAGCTTGCCTCAGTCCACGTGGGTATGTGAGCCCATGAGTCTTTGGGCTTTGTCCTGAGGTCTCTAGGCTCTCCAACAATCAGGGGAGTAGCCGTAGTCTTTGATTCGGTATCATCTCCGGTGGTAACTGGGATGTCCCCATTCTCTTCACCAGCCATTGTAGGGTGCAAGGTAAAGGAACTTTGGGGAGTTCTAACACTTTGTCAGACCCCTGGAGAAATCAGTTCCCAACAACAGTCATTCAAAGGAATATAAAGTTTATTGAGACATTGATAGGATCCAGACTCTAGACGTTCTGTATTAGAACTAGGGATGATATGATGTATACTGAAAATTATAAATAAACTTAAAAAAAAAAGAACTAGGGAAAAGCGTGCGAAGCAAGCAATTATACCTAAATCAAGCATCACCCTACTGGCCTGGAGCCAATCACACCTAAGAGTGAGGCCCACCAAAATAACGGCTCATAATTCCCAGGGCAAAGAAGACACCAGGCTCTGCTGGAACTCAGGATTACTTGCCTAGGCTGACTAAGATAACAAGAGCAACATAGAAGAGGCTAAAAGCTAAAGTAGACATTCTTCACACTCCCCTCTATCTCCATGGCAACCAAGTCCTAGAAAGGAGGCACGAGGTTGACACTTGTTCGCTTATTGGATGTTAGTATCCTCCTTTTTCTCATAAACAACATCAATCTCTAATTTACCTTGGACTGGTTATTTCAAGAGTTCTCTTAAAAGAAAGATCCCCGTAAAACATAGGTGGGGAGATCTCGCTAGATTACCCCTCTCTTGCAACCTCTGTCTTCTCTGCTAATTCCCCAACAAAAGCAGGAGACAGCCCCTTTTGGGGACAACACATAGCATTTGGGGTAACAGCTCCAGGTTGGGAAATTCCTGGAGATTTGGTGGTGGAGCCTTGGGAGGGTACAGGCTGGGGACGGAGGCGACCTCAATAGGGTATAATGCCATACCATCCTCCCTCCAAAGCAGCCATTTTCTCCAAGGGACTGGATCTCTGTCATCTGGAGAACAGTTGTAATTCCAGATGACCTCCAGCCCTCACCTGGAGGTTGGCAACCCTAGTTGCCATGGAGGAAATGGCTGTTTTGGAGGATGTAGTCTATGGCATTATACCCTTCAGAGGTCCCTTCCCTCCTCAAACCTCACCATCCCCAGGGTCCACCCCCCAAATCTCTTAAGAATTTCCTAACCTGGAGTTTGCAACCCTTATCTCCTTCCCCCCAGCAGTCAACCTACCTTTACCTTTCCTTCTGTCTTTAGCTTCCCCCATGCATGGCACCCTCTACCTAGGAAAACTGTGGCCCAGTTGTGTGGTGCAGGCCACTGGGCCAGAACCACTTTCATGGTAGGAACCAGTTGTGTGGTGCAGGCCACTGGGTCAGACCCACTTTCATGGTAGGAACCCTCAAGGACTTGTGGGGTGGCATCTCACTTTCCCCTGTATCCCCCTTTCCACACTATTTCATCTTTCCCTCCCACAGGCAACCTCCATATCCTCTCCCCTTTCCCTGCATCATTCTCCCCTCCTCAGCCATTCACCAACCTATCTTTTATCTGTCTCCGATCTTCAGGTATATTTATTATTTACTTACTTCATTTATACCCCATCTTTCTCCACAGTGGGGGTCAAAGTAGCTTATATTAGAAGCAATGTGGGAATTGGACCATGAGTCTCCCAGACCCTACTCTGAATCTCTAACTGCTACAGCACACTGGCTTTCATAGGGTGGCTGCTGTTGAACAGCAGAAGATAGCCAGGTCTAGGTGAGTCATGGAAGTCAGGTAGTATCAAGTCATCAGAGGTATCGAACCTCCACGTGAGACCTGGAGATCACCCAGAATTATATCTGAACTCTAGGTGCAGACATCTGCACCCCTGGACTGCTTTGGAAGGTGGACTCTATGGCATAATATCCAGCTGAGTGTCACAGGCTGGGATGCCAGTCAAAGGGAGTGCAGAACAGGCCAAGGTCAGGAGCCAAGAAGACAGTGCAAAGTCCAAAGCCAAGCTGGGGTCAGGAGCGAGAAACACAGAGCCAAGTCCAAAATCACTATCCAGAAGCATAGTTCCAAAGCCAAGCCAGGGTCAGGAGCCAGGAACACAGAGCCAAGTCCAAAGCCAGGAGGTTCAAAGGTCTAGGTGCAAGAGCTGAGCCAAAGTGGATGCAAGCAACATGAAGCTGACTCATTGCTTCCACGAAGAGTACTGCCCAGAGTGTGGAGTTAAATGCTGCTACCAATTAGCCAGCTGCACAATCGCCCAGGCTCCTGTTAGAACTCTGGGCCGGCCAAGCATCTTCCTTGTCACCTGGTCTCTCGTTGCCTGGTTGCTAAGTTTTGCCAGTCACTCCCTTAAATGAATCACACGTGGGGGTGAGTCAAGAGAACTTTCAGCTTGCAGTTCTTTCCCCTTATCTGGGCCAGGTGTGAAGACTGCTGTTACGGGCAACTGCCAGCTATCCTCCTTTGCAGCTTCAGAGGGGCCAGCTGCGGTTTCTGCAAGCTCTGGCAGCTCTTCTTCATCCATGCCAATGAAACAGGCCTCTCCCCTCCCTAAACCCTGTCCTCCTCAGACTCCACCACAGAATCTCCAGGAATTTCCCAACCCAGAGCTGGCAACCCTAACCCAGCCTGTCCTCAATATGTCCTCCTTCAAAGGCCAAAATAGGCCTGGAAAGGTCCCTGCCCCCTCCCCCTGCCTTTTACTCAGAAGAAGAAGATATTGGGTTTATACCCTGCTCTTCACTACCCAAAGGTGTCTCAGAGCGGCTTACAAACTCCTTTCCCTTCCCCTCCCCACAACTGAGAGAGCTCTTGAAAGAAACTGCTCCTTTTCAAGAACAGCTCTTATCAGAACTACCGCTTGACCAAGGTCATCCAGCCAGGTGTAAGCGGAGGAGTGGGGAATCAAACCCGGTTCTCCCAGATTAGAGTCCGCGCACTTAACCACTACACCAAACTGGCAGAGAAACCCAGCCTGGAATGCTGTGATTGCCTAGCAACAGCCATGGAGGGTCAGAGCTATAGGCATTCTTTTATCATTTTTGGCTTTTTTAATATACTTTTTTTTTCCTTTTCACTTTTTTCTGCAAACCTGGGGCCCTTTTCTGGTTTGTAGAAAAAATCTGTCTTGCCCCTTCACAGCTCTAGTTAACGGAAGTAAGTATCCAAAGACTTCTCTATTAGAAGACAAGTGGGCACCCGCAAGAGACTTGCAGAGAGGATGCATCCCACCCACACCCACCTTTGCTCCCCTCCTTAAATAATATTGCACCTCCCCTTTATCCCCCTCCCCTTCCCTGACAATCTTACCAACCTCTTTGTCAATATCCCTCCTATATTTCTCCACCTCACCTTCTCTGACAATTTACCCCCTCTCTTCTCCCCTACCCTTCTCAGTCAATATCCCCCCACACCTCTCTTTCTCCCCCTCCCCTCACTGGTGAATGGGAGCCCTCGTAGGGTCGGGACATGTCTCCTGGCAGGCCAAGCAATGCTGTACCCAGGCCTTGATTTCATTGTCCATTCCCGGCCACCACATGTAGCTTCTGGCCAGTGCTTTCATCCTCATGATTCCCAGGTTGGTCTCATGCAGGTAGGGTTTACACAGCAATGGGGGAATCACTACCTGGCTACCCCATAGGAGGCACCCCTTGTAAGCTGAGAGCTCATCCCTGTGGGACGCAAACATTGTGAATTCCGGGCCCACCCATCTGGTGAGCCATCCCCTCCCCACCCAATCCAAAACACGGGAGAGGATGCAGTCCCTGGTGGTGTGACAGGAAATGTCTGTAGCATGCAGAGGGCAGGCCTGCAGGTCCTCCATTATCAGGATTTGGTGTGCGGCGGCTGGGGCTGGGGCCGGGGCCGAGTCGATGGAGCTGAGCAGGAGGCTGCTAAGAGCATTCACATGTCCCAAAGACTTCCCCAGCCAAAATTGCACAGTGTATTGGTAACCCCCCAGAAATATGGACCAACGCAGGATCCTGGGCAACAGCATTTGTGGTGTCTGGTGGTTGGAGGCGAGGAGACCAAGCAGGGGCTTGTGGTTGGTTGCGATGGTGAAGGAGTGACCATACAGGTAATTGTGGAACTTCACTCCAGCCACGATCACAAGGGCCTCTTTGTTGATCTGGGAGTAGTTCCACTCAGCTGACGACAGGGTCCTGGAGTAGTAGGCCACCAGCACCTCTCTCCTGTCCAGCAGCCAATGGCCCAGAACTGCACCTATGCCGTAGAGAGAAGCGTTGCATGCCAAGATGACTGGCAGCTGTCAGACTCCTGCAACAATCAGAATCAACAACTCGCTTCTTCAGAAGGAAAGTTTATTGATACAGTATTGGCAGAGCATCTCTACTTCAGGTTCTGTGTTAAGACTAAAGCAACAAGTGCGAGGTGGATAGATATACACAGTTCAAAGGGGTAACTGGGTGGCATGGAGCCAATCAAGGTAGAAAACAGGGCCCGCCAGAATGTAACGGTCCCGCGTTCCCAGAGATGATGTTACAGCTAGGAACCAAAGTCAGGCACATAAAACATATAGATAAGGCAGTAACACCAAGACAGCCGGAGAACAGAAACTAAAACATTCCAAGCAGCTCCCCCCTCTCATACCAGCCGCTATGGCAGGGAGCTGACATCCTACCCTTCCAAGGCCCCCCTCCCTGCCTTCTCTGGGAATTTGCTGTGAAAGGCACAAATGAGGCAAGGGGCATTAACATGACATTCACAAACCCATTCATTTTGGGATGGGTCAAAATCTTTCCATTGAATCAAATAGAACAATACCCCCTTGCGGATTTTAGAGTCCAATATTTGAGCAAATTCATGATGGGGTTCACCATTCACTGTCAGAGGAGGAGAGGGAGCAGGTCGAGGCTTCCACACATTCGGTCCCGGATCCCGTTTGAGGAGACTGAAATGAAAGATGGGGTGAATTCCTTTTAGATTTTTAGGCAAATCAAGTTCAGCAGTCACCTCATTGATCTTGTGCACCACCTTGAAAGGTCCCACATACTTCCACCCATCACAATTGCTTAGCATTCAGATGGCAGGGCGTGCGCAAAGCCTCCAGGTTTTTATGATCGGTCCAGACCTGAAATGGCACCCGTGCCCCCTCCAACCAATGACGCCAGGTGCTCAGGGCTAACTGGATCGCAGCAGCTTCCTTATCCCATACCGCCCAGTTCCGTTCAGTTGTGTTGAACTTTTTTGACACATAGGCTAGGGAGCGCAACTTCCCATCACTCCCCTGCTGCAAAATGGCCCCTCCCATGGCAACATCCGACGCATCCACGTGCACCACAATTTTTTTGTATTTTCATCAGGGTGATGCAAAATGGGCTCGAAGGTGAACAGCTGCTTCAACCTTGTGAACACCTCTTGGCATTCATCTGTCCATGCGAGGCGAGCCCCCGGTTTAGCCCCATCCTGTCCCTTCCCTTTAGTCTTAAGGAGGTCAGTGAGGTGCAGAGACACCTGGGTGAAGTTGGGGATGAAGGGCCTATAAAAATTAACAAACCTGAGGAACGATTGGAGTTGCCTCCGGGTTCTGGGGGGTTCCCACCCTAATACATTGGCCACATAGGCTGGGTCCATTTACAACCCCCACCGCGAGATACAGTAGGCCAAGAAGTCCACCTCTTCCTTTTGGAACTCACACTTCGACAACTTGGCGAAAAGTTTCTGGTCATAGAGGGTTTGCAGCACCTCTCTCACCAGGGCTACATGGGAACTCTTATCTTGGGAATAGATCAAGATATCATCCAAGTAAACAAGGGCCCCCTTGAATAGGTGCTTGTGCAACACTTCATTGATCAACTTCATGAAAACCCCGGGCACCCCTTACAACCGAAACGGCATCACCAGGTATTCGAATTGCCCCAGTGGAGTATTAAATGCAGTCTTATGCTCATCCCCCTCCCGTATGCGCACCCGAAAGTAAACATCCTGAAGATCTAATTTCGTAAAGCTCTTCCCCTTAGCCGCCTTTGCCAGCAAGTCTTTGATCAATGGGAGGGGGTAGGCATTTGAGGTAGACACTGCATTCAGCCCTCTGTAATCTGTACAAAGGCACAATACTCTGTCTTTCTTTTTCTGGAACAAGACGGGGGCTACAAATGGGGATGAAGCGGGGCATATGAAACCACAAGCCAAGTTCTTATCAATGAACTTTTTGAGCTCCTCCTTCTCCGCTAAGCTCATGGAGTACAATTTCCCTTTGGGCATTTTATGAACCCGGCAATATTTCGACCACGCAATCTGTGTTTCGGTGTGTGTGGGGGGGAGTTCATTTGCCTCTCTTTCTTCGAACACCCTCACCAAGTCCCGATACTCTTTAAGGATGGAGCAGAGCTCCTCTTGGGTGTGGGATCCTGCACCCATCATTATGGGCTTCATTTGGTACTTGCAGGGCTCTTGCATAGGGGACCCATCCATTTGTGTAAATATCAAAGGTTCTGAGAGCCTCTGGGTGGCTACCCTCAGAATGGTAATGATGGGTGGGCTAATAATGTCACGGGCACAGCCTGAATCTATCAGAGCCCAGACTCGCACTTGAGTGCCCAGTTCAGGGTTGACCAGTGTCACAGTCACAAAGAATAAGGGAGGGGGGTTGCTCACCACTTTTGGTGCCGTCTTTGGGCAGACCTGCCTGCTCGCACCATTCACAGCAGGTCCCAGCCTTTTCCCGCTGGCTGAGGTGCTTCTTTCTCACTGGAAGAGGACCCAGTTGCTGCAGTCCCCATCTGCAAAGTGCGCAGTTGTTTGGGTCGTGCTCCTCCTCCTTTCTTTGGCTCTCCTCTGGGGTTCTTCTTCGCCGGTCCCTTCATTCCACCTTGCAGGGAAGTCGCAGGGCAGGAGGCGGCATAGTGCCTGGGTTCTCCACATCGGAGGCACAGACCCAAGCGCAGGCGTTGCTCACGGGCTGGTTCCTTGGGCTTCGGGTGAGGGTTCTTCAAGAAGCCTCTGGTCTGCTTACCCATGCTTTGGACCCCTAGCACCTTCATCATCTGGAACTGACTCTCCACCTCCTCAGGTTCGTGCAACCACACAGTTAGGGTTGCTGGGTTTGTGTTTTGGAGCACTGCCTCCAGGATTTGGCTATTAAGCCCTATCCGGTACTGCTCAACCAACACGGTCTCAGCCCATTCTTGGATCTTGGAGGCATATCTTTTGAACTCATCGGAGTATTCTCACACAGAACAGGCCCCTTGCTTTAGTGCCTGAAGGTGGTTGCGGGCTTTCTTCATTCCCTTTGGATTTTCATACTGCCATCTCATAGCCCACATGAAGGCTTGGACATCCCTCAGTTCGGGACTTTGCACGTTGTTCAATGCCACAAACCAATCGGCCACTTGCTTACACAGCTTCCCTCCGATGTAGTCTACGTGATGCTCATCGGTCGGGAACAGGTGGCCCCAATCCCTTAGGAACTTCCTCACCAGCAGGGTGAAGAAAGCCAGCTTGTCGGAGTCCCCATCATACATGGCATCCAGTAGCTACTGAGAGTTCAGCCCAATCTGCACCTGCTGGTGCCTCAGTGTCCATGTGAATGCATTTACACTCATTTGGGTGTTAGCTGAACTGCTTTATCTACAGCAGTTGGCAAATTTTAATCTGGGTGCTTGCCAACTATACCAAGGTCCAAATCCCGCCCAGGGGTTACCAGTAGAAGGAGTCGAGGCTGGTGTTGTTCAAAATAATTGTCTTTTACTTAAGAATATATAAATCACATACACACAATACTGATGCTCACACACATTCAATCAAGTTCCTTAGAAATACAGAGTTACAAAGAGTCACTTTTGCATTAGTCGGTAGGGTGATGGAGAACGATACTTATCTGTCCTGAAGCTTGTCAATTCCAATGAAGAATGGAGGGGAAGAAAATATCATGCTAGGGGAGTTTAACACACAGCTAGAACCAGCCAGCTTGTGTGGGTCTCTTGGCTGCAGACCAAGAGCTCAAGTGGAGACAAGGGTTTGGGTATAGGAAGCTGGACAAAAGGGGAATGAAAGCAGACAGGGGGTGCTGAGGGGATGTGGCTAGCAAAGGCCAGGCGACTGGTTCTTATCTTTTATAGGTGGATCTTTGGGTGGGTGGCATCTGAGCCGACCTGTGGACCCACTTACCTGTTAGTCTGTCCCAAACCTAATCCCATTGGATGCGTGTAGTGAGGAGTGGCAACCTAAAAGGGTTGACCATTATTGTAACTTAAGATCTAACTCAGAAGGGATGGCATCTGGGCAAGTGTGAAACTTGGCGTCAAGGAATCTCCTTGAAGTGCAGATTAAGCTTGGCCATTCCCTGGTCATCAAAGGTACATCTGGCCGGAAATGCTGATTCATATGTAAAGCAGAGATGTGGAATACGTGTCTTTCAACCGTCCAGCAATGGGGGCTGCTCCCATTCAAGTTGTTGTTTGCTAACCATAATGGAGATGTGTGCTTTCTTCATTAGTCTGATGGCTGTGTATCTGAAACCTTATCAACATGTAAGGCTTAGTGCAGGCACCTTCTATGTGTAATGTCACAACAGGTGATTTGTACAGCTTTCTTTGAGCCTATGGGTGTGTGTGCACAGTCCATTGTGTGTGTGGCAGCAAATATAAAGCAAATATCAGTCTTATTCTCTAACACAGGGGAGAGGAAAGATACACGCATTCACCAACCAGGGGGTAACATTCCCAACAATATTTCAGCACTTAGCTTCCCAAAGAACATGACATTTTTCAAGGACTGATCAGGCTTTCTCTGATGGTACAACAGATGCCTTGGGAATGGCATGCACCTCTCATACTTAGTACACATGAAAAGGTAAAGATTTGCCTTGCTTGAAAGCCAGTTGAATCCGACTCTAGGGGGCAGTGTTCATCTCCGTTTCAAAGCTGAAAAGCCAGTGTTGTCCGAATAATTCTCTGTGGTCATGTGGCCATCATGACTAAACACCGAGGCACACAGAACGCTGTTACCTTCCCACTGAAGCAGTACCTATTTATCTACTTGCAATTTCTTGCTTTTGAACTGCTAGGTTGGCTGGAGCTGGGGCCAGAGACAGGAGCTCACTTTGTCTCACAGCACTAAGGTCTCGAACTGCCAAGCTACAGACCTTCTGGTCTGCAGCTCAGTGTCTTAACCTCTAAACCACCACAGCCTACTTAGTACATACCAGTACCCTATTCACTTCCTCAGCATGTAACAAACTTCCCTATAAACAGGAAAGTTTTAACTATTTGATCACTCCCTTCCCAAAAAGTTGTAGAGCCTTCTGGATGACGCCCATATACTGAGCCCATTCCAGTCCGGCTTCCATCCAGGTCACAGGACTGAAACAGCACTAGTTGCCCTCACGGACAACCTCCGGAGGCATCTGGATCGGGGTGGATCGGCGGTACTGCTGCTGTTATACCTGTTGGTGGTGTTCGACACGGTCAACCACCAGTTACTGATCCACTGCCTCACTGACATTGGGATTTAGGGGTCAATCCTCCTCTTTCCTACAAGGCTGGGGACAAAGGGTGGTGCTAGAGGAGCAGCTGTCTCAAAGGCACCTGCTGGTTTGTGAAGTGCCACAAGGGGCTGTTCTCTCCCCGATGTTATTTAATATCTATACGCACCCCCTTGCCCAGATTGCCCAGAGGCATGGGCTGGGTTTTCACCAGTATGCAGATGACACCCAGCTCTATCTGTTGTTGGGCAGCCAGTCTGACTCAAGACCAGAAAATGCAGACCTGGCGTTACAGGCCATGGCTGAGCCGACTGAAAGTAAACCCAACAAAAATGGAGGTCCTGTGCTTGGATCAGAGCCAACTGAAACTAAACCCAACAAAAATGAAGGTCCTGTGCCTGGACCAGAGCAGTCTGGGGTTAGGGATTCCACTCCCGACCTTCCCTAAGCTTGGGAGTGCTCTTGGGTGCCTTCTTGATGATGGAGGCCCAGGTAGCAGCCACTGCCAAGTCGGCCTTTTATCATCTCTGGCTGATTAGGCAGTCGGTTCCCTTCCTTGAATGTGATGACCTGGCTACAGTGATCCATGTGATGGTCACCTTGAGATTAGACTACTGTAATGCTCTCTACATGGGGCTGCCCTTGTCCCAAATCTGGAAGCTACAGCTGGTGCAGAATGTGGCAGCTAGGCTGTTATTGGGTCTCCCCTTGAAGGAACACAGTGAGGAATTTCAGACAGACGATATAATCCGGAAGAGGAACGGTTCCCAAATGGTTTCTGGTCTGTCATTTCAGACAGAACCATATTAGAACCGGTTCCCTACCAGAATATATTTGTAATTTCATACACAAACACTTCAGTCCCATTTAGGAAATGGGGCTGAAGCGTTTTACCTGTCAACCACTTCCAAGTAGTCTTCAGTTTCCTCTCCTGGTTCCGATGCACTTTTTCCTGCCGTTTTTCACCCGTGTGGGTGATCTCCGGCTTTTTTTTTTTTTACGTTCGCTTTATAGTGCTATAACAGTATAACGCTATGACGCAACAGCATTATATCAATCCTATTGGAATGCCTGGAGTGTTGTGTTATAGAGCTCTAGCGCTCTAAAGTGAATGTTAAAAAAAGTGCCAGAGATGGCCCACGCGGGTGAAAAACGGCGGGGGAAAAGCAGTGCAGTCTGAAATGGCAAACCGCTTCAGATCCAGCTCTTTACCGGAAGGGAAAAGCCATGTGTGAAATGGCAGCCCTATACCGGTTTACTCCACGACGGATCAAAAACGGCTTCAAAACGGGTTGAAAAGGGTAATGTGAAATTCCTCATTCAGTCTGCGTTGAAAGCACTGCACTGGCTACCTATAGCATACCAGGTTCATTTCAAGGTGCTGGTTCTTACCTATAAAGCCCTATATGGCCAGGGGCATGCATACCTGTGGGACCACCTTTCCCCGTATGTTCCCCAGAAGGCACTGCATTCTAGATCACAAAATCTTACTCTTCCCGGCCTCAAAGATATCAGGCTGGCCATGACCAGGGACAGAGCTTTCTCAGCAACAGCACCACTCTGGTGGAATGAGCTCCCAGAGGACATCAGGGCCCTGTGGGATCTACCACAATTAAGCAGGGCCTGCAAGATGCCAAGCATTCGAGCAAATGGGTTAACATCAACCAAATAAGCTAGGCCCTTAAATCAACCCTGGCCACTTGTCCTAATATCCTTGCTTATAAGGAGGAATGATGTACACAGGAGCCAAATACCAGCAATACAGCTAGCGCTGCCTCTACGGCGGTTGATTAGAACAGTTTCCGCCATCCTACCATACATAGCACCTTATATTTTTGATACTAGTGAGTTTTTATGGTTATTGTTTTACTGTTTTAAAGTTTTATTGCCAAATGGCCTTGTAAGCCACCTTGAGTCTGCTCTGGCGGGGAGGGCGGGGTATAAAACAAATCAATCAATCAATAAAAACAATTGACAAACTGATTCTCCCTTCTCTCACTGTCCTTTCCTCTTCAGAAAGTAAATTTAATTTGCCACGTGTCAAGATGGCCTATGTATAAAGGGCTTGCTTGGCAAAGACAAGTCCAAAGCATTATCAACATCCCGCTGGGTGGAAACCAAATCCTCAAATCCCTGGGATCACCAGAAGTTCAAATTGCTAGGATTTCCCTATTTTGCTGTCTGCCTGGCTAGAGTAAAGGCTAAAGCTTCAAGGACTTAGCTGCAGAAATTGCTAGCATGGTCCTAAAATTATGAGCTCTGTACATTTTTTTTTCGTTTTGAGAGTATGCTTTTAATCAGCTTACCACATGGCTACTAAATTAAAGGAAGCAGGAAACGCAGAGCATTCAATCTGGTCTGGCATATGAGTTTGTTTCCTTGAATACAATGGCAAAACTCCTCCAAATGTCAATGAAAGGAGGATTTTACCCTGTATAGTTTAGTTTTAAAATGCCTGTACTTTTATGATCACTATGAAGAATATTTGAGCATTGGCAGTGTACTTAGAGATGTATAGAATGGATTTAAACACAGGCATTGCTTTATAGCAGAGCAGGGACATATAAAAAGGATTTAATATATATTAACAAACAAAGCCTAATAAGTATCTGAAACATTAGATACTCTCCTTACAGACAGATCAACAGTACTGTCTAAATTATGCCAGACTTTAAACATTAAAACCAAGTTAACTTCAGAAGGAAAGTCAGTGTAACCACAAATGTCAAGCCCACAGTGCGGGTTACTCTGCTTTTACCTGGTACAATGTTAAGTCTGCCTTGCTTATAGAATTTTTGTGTGTGCTTCTTTTGAAGTTCCATTACTCAAAATGCATGGTGTGCTTGCATAAATTGCGTTATTATAACCTGTCACCATAGAATATGCAGACATGAGTTGGTTTGTGTCATAGTGCTAGGTGTTTCATGTGGCAATAGTGGTTCGATCCAGAGAATAACTCTCAGTTTGACAACAACAGTGACTTGTTTTTGATGACAGGAGGGTGGTCTTGTCAGATGAAGAGAGAGGAGATTTCTGCCAATTCCCTCCTTTCACTTCAAATTCTCAACTTGGCCCCCATGCGGTTCATGAGGTGCCACTGTATCCAGGAACAAAATATAAGGGGTGTTCAGTGGGGTGCAACAAGAGGGGGAGGTAGATCAGTCCTGTACAGGACACAAACCAGTATGTTTTATCAGGCAGGAGAAGGCAACCCCTGGGCATGTATGCCACAGCACACTGAACTGTTTTGTTTGGCACCCAAGACCAGAGCTCTAAAGTTCATGATGAATTTTGGGTGGTTCGTGGTTCACAAACTGACATCCATGACAGGTCAACCAGCACAAACTTTCCAAGAACTTTCAAGTGGTTTGTGAAGGACATGTCCCCCAAAAGCACTTTTCTGGGGGCATCTTCTTCAGGGGCCCATAACTCACACCTCCTAAATCCAATCTGCACATAATTTGGATGACATGTAGAGGAGCATCAGGGGGAGGTCCCCTGCAAATTGGATGTCTCTAGCTTGCACAGGGGCTGTGCTGTGCATGCCTGAACCTGCACCTGTCATTTCCCCAGAAAGCACTTTTCCAGGGGCACCTTCTTTGGGGGGCCATAACTCAGACCCTGTAAATCCAATCCTCACCAAACTTGGAGGGCAGGTTGAGGAGAGTTAGTCCAAGATCCCCTGTGAGTTTAGTGTCTCTACCGTGCCAAACCTCATGAACAGTTCTGGTCCATTCAGTGCCTAAAAATTCGTGATGGTTCATGACTCACAAACCAGGCACACCACAAACCACAAAATGAAACAAACTGCATTTTCACAGCTCATGGCTGTTCCTAGCTGGCAGTGCTGTTGGGGCTTGGCTTAATCTAACTGTATTTCCAAGTACAATCCTTTTATCTACCCTCACACACACACACACACACCACAAAAATATCCTCAGAAATATGCATTGCATTTTTTTTCAGCACTTGGGCAAAAACGGTTGCCTATCCCTGAGGTAGAATGATCCAGAACTACGGCAGACCATGCCACTCAAGAAAAACTCCTCCCTTAGGAGGGGTGCCCAGAGAGTTTATGATGCCTAGGGCAGAAGTGAAGTGGCTGCTCAATACAATGGGCCATGTGTGGGTGTACAAATATGGGGAACCACATGTACAGTTTATATGAATGCATCAAAAATGTTGGTGAATAGGACCAACTGTAATCATAGGAGCTGAGGTAGGGGAAAGGGCTTTGCTTTTCTGGGATCTGGAAATGTTGCCCAGTTGCCCTCCATTCTCAGCAGCCCCATCCCTCAGTTTCCTCACTTCCTGTTGCTCCTTCAAACTCTGTCCCGTTGCCACTGTTGCCTCTGAATTCCATACCTATTGTTACATGAGGTGTCTGATTCATCCTCCAGTTTGAAAGATCTCTTGCAAATGTTGTGTGTTGCGGGTTATAGGACCTCAGACCAGTGCTCTGCCTAGTGGCTCATTTGGCATTGCCATCCCTTGATCTTCACTAGCCAAGATCTTGTACAAGCTCTGCTCTACCCAGCCTGTTCCTAGGGTCCCCAGCCCATTATTGTGCACCAACACCCAGCCAGTTCTACCCCCCAGTAGTCACTGTAAGGACTCACACTGCTGCAGCATACGGAGTTCTTTAAATTTAGAGTCCCCACTCATACCTTGTGGTTGAGCCTCCTCTGGGGTTCCAATGGCTCTACTCCTTGGTGATGGTAGATTGAAGCCTCCTGTTTAGGATGAGCGGAGCCCTTCTGCCATTGTCACTGATCCTATTCTTCCCCTAGGCATCAAGCTCTTGCCTGCTTGCCTGTTTCCAGCTGCCTCAGCTCATGTCGCTCTCCTGCTTCCAGCTGCCCCAGCTTCTGTCACTCACTGGCTCCTTTGTTTGCAGGTGCAGCAGCCTCCCAGCTCCCTCTGGTTCTTCAGCCTTCAATCTTCCTGCAGTAAGTATTTCATCATCTTGCTTCCTCCATCCCACTACAGCAGAATCCTGTTCAGGATCTCCCTTTTTAGCTTGCACAACAGGTCAGCTGGGTCCCACCCTTCCTTTGGCGGCTGCCAACTGCCTACGGCCCGCGAGTTCTTACTTTTGCCCAGGCCACCAGCAGGTACCCACCACTGGCTGGACCTCCTGCCCCATCGGGAACCTGGCGGAACACTGTGATACAACATTCACATTTTCAATGTCTTTTACTGTCGTGGGGTTAAAGCAAATCAGTTTGCATTATTATGCAATCACATAAGATTTAGATAATCACACCAAGCTTGCCTTTTGAAGTAGGTTGAATGGACAGTAAGCAGAAAAACAAGGGTTGTGAGAAACTCCATCCATAGTCCACAGTCTTCATATCGAGTGCACATGAATTTTCATTCTTACAAATATCTTAAGCACAGTAAATTGAAATTTAGAAATGTCTCCCTTTTCAAAGCAATGCAGTATGAAACAGCAAGAGCACATCTACACACATATCCAAGGGATTGCAATACTAAATAGATGTGGTAATACGTGTGTCAAATAATCAGCCATATGGTAAAATTCTACGCAGAAGAGCCTAAGTACCTTCAGATAGGGACTAAATCAGATCTCTTAATCCATATTCACCAGGATTGCCAAACCTGATGCTGGGTGGTGTTCAGAAGCATAGATCAAGGGGTCAAAGGACAGAGCTTGACAAACTAACACAAAAACGGCCAATGATCTAACAACTAGTTTTGCACTGTGACTGCCTTTGCTCATGTCCATCTTATGTTCTTCTAAACCCTGTACAGTGCAAACCTAACTCTGCTTAGAATTGCACTGTCAGAGTCTCCTTCGGTCCTGTGGTCTACAAGATTCTAAAGGAGGCTCCTCATCCCAGAGTGGTTAAAGTTAGCTCAGAAGTGTTGTCATAGTTCAGTCTTTCATGATATGTTGCTTCCTCATTTAGCCTAGCTCTTTTTTCAGGGGGAATCCCAAGGCTATTTTAATCTCACAAGTGTGATTTAATTGATAACAGAATGGTGTCTTGATAGAGATGGGATATGTATACCCTTGGTGGCTGAGAGTGATAATTTGCTGCAAGGAGAGAGCATTGCTGTTATTTGACATTTCAGTAACAACTATTGGCTACATGGTGCTCTTCAGCAGTGGTTAAGTTGTGCCGGAGGCTAGGTAAGAAATTTTTTAAAACCAAAAACTGAAACAAAATGTTAATAAAATAGTGCAGGCCTAGAAGGAGTGTCCATGGAGTTCTGTTGCTCATCACACAAACTGCAACACAAACAACATCCATTTTCCCAGGAACAATATGTTAAGTTTTGCAGGCTCAGAAACTGAGAAAGCCTAACAACAAAAGTGCTGCTCTGAGCATCAGTGGATGTGACATCTTATAGTACTTAAAAAAAAAAAAAGCTCTCCAAGGAACTTGCAAGCTAAAATAAATGGGGGAAACAACACACAGAGAGAGAAGGGTACAGTGGGATTATTGTGGGAAAATACTGCTAAGCCCACTTAAAATTTGGTTACACAGCTGAGGATGATGAGAAGGAGTTAAGACAAAGTTCTGCAAAAAACCCCGCAGAAGTCTGTGATCCAGGAAAGGCACAGTGGTTTGTCCTTCCAGTGTCACAGAGTACATTCACCCAGCTTCTTAAAACTTAGTTTGTTCCTTTCATTCTGCTAGCTTTATTTATTTATTTATTATATTTTTATCCCGCCCTCCCCGCGAATGGGCTCAGGGCGGCTAACAAACAAGACCACCATGTGCCAAGTATAAAACATTAAAACACATAAAAACAACCATTTAATCAAAATTAAAGTGCTCAGTGATGTTAATATTAATCATTTAGTCAAATCAGTCAAGTCAAGATGGTGATCAGTAGATGTTACTCAAGCCCGAATCGGCAGTACCGCTCCATCAGAATACTGTAACTTGATTTTACAGTGGGCCATCAATCTTATAATGGGCCATCCCAATGCCCCATGTTCCCATGAGGCAGCTGTTGTTGTTGGTGGCGGCGGCTCCTAATTAAAAACCTGGCGGAAGACCTCCGTCTTGCAGGCCCTGTGGAACTGTGAAAGGTCCTGCAGGGCCCTGATCTCCTCTGGGAGCTCATTCCACCAGGTAGGAGCCGCCACTGAAAAGGCCCTGGCCCTGGTTGCCACAAGCCTGGCCTCCCTGGGGCCTGGAATCACCAGTCGATGTTGAGCCCCCGACTGTAGTGCTCTCTGGGGTATCAATGGGGAAAGGCGGTCCCTCAGGTATGTTGCACCCTGGCCATATAGGGCTTTAAAGGTAAGTACCAGCACTTTGAAGCGTACTCAGAAAGCTATAGGCAGTTAGTGCAGCACTTTCAGCACAGGTCGGATGTGCTCCCATCTAGGGAGACCCATCAGAAGCCTGGCCACAGCATTCTGCACTAGCTGCAGCTTCTGGATTTGCGACAGGCAGCCCCATGTAGAGAGCATTACAGTAGTCTAATCTTGAGATGACCGTCGCATGGATCACTGCAGCCAGGTCATTGCAGTCGAGATAGGGGACCAACTGCCAAATCAGCCGAAAATGGTAAAAGGCCGACCTGGCAGTGGCTGCCACCTGGGCCTCCATAGTTAAGGTGGGATCCAGGAGCACACCCAAACTCCTAACCTCTGACACAGGCACCAAAGGCACCCCATCAAAGGTCAGGAGAGGGAGCCCCATCCCCCGACCACTCTGACTTAGGCACAGGACCTCTGTCTTCGCTGGATTTAGCTTCAGCCGACTCAGTCTAAGCCAACCAGCTATGGCTTGCAAAGCCCAGTTCAGATCTTCTGAGCTGGAGTCCAACCGGCCGCCTAACATCAGATAGAGCTGGGTGTCATCTGCATATTGATGACACCCTAGCCCATGCCTCCGAGCTATCTGGGCAAGGGGGTGCATGTAGATGTTAAACAACATCGGGGAAAGCACAGCCCCTGAGGCACACCGCATTCAAACGGGTATCTCCAGGATTGCTGTTCTCCTAGAGCCACCCTTTGTCCCCGACCCTGGAGGAAAGAGGCGAGCCATTGGAGAGCAAGCCCCTGTATCCCCATGTCAGCGAGGCAGTGGGTCAGCAGCTGATGGTCGACCGTGTCAAACGTGGCCGACAAATCTAACAACAGCAATACTGCCACACTGCCTCAATCCAGATGCCTCCGGAGGTCGTCAGTAAGGGCGACCAGTGCTGTCTCCGTCCCATGCCCCAGGCGGAAGCCAGATTGGAAGGGATCTAGGGTGGAAGCGTCATCCAGGAAGCTCTGTAATTGTATCGCCACTGCCCTCTCAATTAATTTGCCCAAATAGGGCAAATTGTAAATCAGCCGATAGTTGGCCAATTCAGCCGGATTCAATGATGATTTCTTAAGGAGGGGGTGGACCATCGCTTCCTTGAGTGCCCCGGGGAACCACCCCTCAGAGAGGGACTTGTTGACAATCTCCCTTAGGGCACCTCGAAACCCCTCATAACCTGCTTTAATGAGCCAGGAAGGGCACAGATCAAGGCTGCAAGTGGTTGGGCGCACAGATACAAGCAATCTGTTGACTTCCTCCAGACTGAGCGGGCTAAAACAATCCAAACCCAGCATCGAAGACATGCAAGGGGCCTCGAGTTCACTCACTGTTTCAACTGTGGCGGGGAGGGCATGGCGGAGCACCAAGACTTTATCCACAAAATAGCTCACAAATGCCTCACGGACAATATCCAATTCACTAACGTTTTGCCTGCCCTGCGGCAGCACTGTTAAAGACCGAATATGATTGTCATGAGATTTATCCTGCTCATCTTGTGCTTTATCCTGCTTGTCTTGTGCTTTGATTTAATAATATTCACCTATAAGTCTGTACTCAGAAGAAACACCTCTGAGGAATCCAGCTGTAAGGCTGTAGAGTATAGCCTACCCAGTTTATGACAGCACAGCTCAGTCCACTGGGTAATAAACTTTCTTCATGGGCTTTCAAAATAACTGAGTACATCAAGCTCTTTTAATTATTTATTAGGCCTTCTGCAAATCCTACAAGATGTAGAAGAGGAACAAATCATGTTGCTTTTAAATTAATTTAAGGACAAAAGAAGCCTTCACACGTAGGCCACTCAAGCCTCAAGAGGGAATTATTGCAAGTCTATGGGGTGGGTGGTAAGGCTCCCTGATGAGTGAGCTTGGGTCTGCATAGTGGGAAAAGTACATGGCCACAAAAGAATTTTTAAAAACAAATGCAATTTTTAAAATGGAGATCAATGCATCCATTTCTCCAGCCCTTTAGTGTCAAGGCAGAGCTTCTGGGTCAGTTACACCTTTATTGTCAATGCCATCTCAAATGTAGGATGTGTTCTTTTTAAATTCTTTGCAGTCTGTGTGTTTCCCTTTCCTAGGAGTGCAGTAGGAGGGAGGAGGGAGGGAAGTTGTGCTTCACAGAAGGAAATCCCTCCATCCAGGGAAATTACCAGTGGATCCAAGCCAGTATATCAAATTAGACTGTTGGAGACCTGATTGTCAGTTATCCCAGTGGCTTTGCACTCATTGGTCAGAGCACTGCAAGGCAGGAGCAGGTTTGTTTCTTACAGACGAATTAGGTAGAGTAATGTCTGAATACAGTCCCAGATTTATCCACCAAGAAAGGGACTAGAGGACTTTGTTAAAGGGCAAATAAAAATTCAAGGAGGGGGCTGGAATACTCCTGAAGGTGCCATATTTTTATTTTTAAAGAGCCATCCTGAGGCTTCCTGGGACATGTTGGTGAGATGAAAACAAACAAACAAACAAATGCTCTCCCTCCATGAA
>NW_015165830.1:4261374-4272421 GCF_001447785.1 Gekko japonicus
CAGAATATTGTCCATATTTTCAAACAGGGTGAGTGGGTAGAGTTTTCTGCATGCCAGAGGAGGCCTCCAAGGAATGCAGTGAACACAAATGTAAAAAACCAAAACAACAACATGCTTTCCAATGCCCAAAGCCTGAGAGGAGCATACGGGTTCCTATTATTCTGAAAGAAAGAGCAGAGCACTTGGCAGGAGCTGGGAGTTCCAGTGAAGGGAAGGAAATTGGCCATCAAGCAGACATTTCATTGAAAGCAATGTAATTCAGATATGCCATCTGCATGCCCTTGCAGATGTGCATCAAAATGCAGACGCTATTTGTTTATTAAAACATGGTTCAAGGCAGCTTACAGCAGTAGTTAAAACATTTCCAATTAAACCAGAATAAAATAACAAACCCTAACTTTTTCTCTGTCCCCTGCCTTAAAAATGCTGATTCAAAAGCCCTCAAAAGCCCTGGCAAACAGGCAGGACTTGCTGCACCTCCTGAAGATCTCCTAGGAGGGGTTCCTCTCACCTCTTCAGGGAGCCCATTCCACAGAGCACAAGCCACAATGGAAAAGGCCCAGGCGCTGGTCAATGCCAGACAGGCCACCTGTAATATATCCAGTCAGACCGCGTGGCCGGCTAGGGCTCCACGCAGTCAAGTACAAACGTCGAGGTTCACTCTTAGAGACAACAAGTGGGGGACCCGCGATACTCGCGGGAGAGGAGGACCTCCGCACCTATGAGGAAGAGGAGGAAGCAGCAGGAGGAGGTAAGTTCCCCCTATCCCGCCGGTTCCCCGTCTCCTCCACCCCCTGGGTTGATCTTCCCCTCCCCCTGCCCTGGAGCACCCCCCCCTCTGGAGGCTGGGTCTCCCCACCCCTTCCCATTGCAGGGGTAGACCTGGACTCCCCTGGAGGCCAGGTCTACCAACCCCTTTCCATTGCAGGGGTAGACCTGGCCTCCAGAGGAGCCCAGGTCTACCAACCCCTTCCAATTGCAGGGGTAGACCTGGACTCCCCCGGAGGAGGCCAGGTCTACTCACCCCCACCCCGCCCCTTCCCCTTCCCACATTCCAAGGGGCGGGGCCCGCGGGAGGGAGGAAGAGGAAGCAGAAGGCAGAGGTAAGTACACCCCCGTCCCCCTCGGCTCTTCCCCCCACCCCGCCTTCGTGGCGAGGCCTCGGGAGGCTTCAGCCGCCCGGGCGTCGCTGTTTCCCCCCCCGCCGCCCTGCTCCGCGGCCGCCCGCCCGGCGGCGGCGGCAGCTCCCCCTCCCCCCGGCTCCAAGCCGAGGGCCGAGCGGCTGGCCGCTCGGCCCTCGCCGGTCAGCCCCCCCGCTCGCCGCTTGCCTTCCAAGCGGCGGCGGCGGCGTTGGCGTTCGTAGAGCGTTCCGTGCGCAGGCGCACGGAACGCTCTTGCACTTTCGGGGGGATTTAAACATCCCCCCAATATTTTTTTTTAGTTTTTAGATTTTTGTGCACCCCTGGGGACTGCCCCAAGAGTGCACAAACCTCCCCCTCCCCCCCAAGTGCCCTCGGAGTGCTGATTTAGCGATCCGCACTCCGGGGGCCACTTGGCAATTAGATATATAGATAGACTATGTGGATCCTAGCCCGCACCAATCAGGGGGCTAGGTCCCGGCCGTGAGCCTATGGAACTCTCAGCCCCTGTAAATAACCTATTGGGAAGTGGGGGGGTGTTATGGGTGGCGGTTTCACGGGGAATATAAGCCGGCCTGCGAACCGGCTAAAGCTGTCTTGTTCCTGATCGAATAAAGTACGCTTTGCTGAAATCACTCTCCGTCTGCGTACTTTTCACCACCCTAAGTGGTAGGATAGACAACAAATGGCAGCCTAAAGACTGCAGCTGACACACAGGGACATATGGAAGGAGATGGTCCTTCAACTATGTGGGTCCCACATAATGAAGAGCTTTAAATGTCATAAACAGCACCTTGAACTGAACTCAAAAACAGACTGACAACTAGTACAGCTGTTTCAAAATGGGCAACATATGTTCTTAGTGGATAGCCCCTGACAATAATTGGGCTGCTGTATTCTTTAGCAGTTGTAGTTTCAGGGTTCTCTTCAAGAGCACTCCCATGTAGAGCTCATTGCAGTAATCCACCCATGAGGTTACAGAAGCATGGATCAGCATGGTCAGCTCTGCTGAGTCTAGGTAATGAGAAAGTCAGCGAATCAGATGTAGCTGATAAAACTTGATGGCGGCTACCATGCCAACCTGCTTTTGAAACAATAAGGCAGGTTCCATGAGCCCCCCTAAGTTCTTAGCCTGCTCTGAAAAAGCTAACTTCACTCCATCCAGGACAAGTGCATTCAATCCCTCTAGAATATCAGCCTTCCCAACTAGCATTACCTCCTGTAATACACCCTGCAGTCCTTTAGGAAGAATGGAACTTCAGCTGTGTTGTGTACTCCTCTCCAAATATATATGCCATTGAGAGCCATACACTTCAATAAGCTACTCATGCGCATTCACAAACCTATGAAAAATTTTCTTGGGTCTTGTTACTGAAATAAATTAATTTCTGCAGTTCTTGAACAGGGCTTGCAGGAAGGCGTATCATGCACAAGAATGAAATACAATTGTGGCATGTTTTTAAAAAATATTTTTATTGGTTTTACAAATAGAAACAAACAGATATATTTCATCTTTCAGTATAATTCGAGTTTATCTTTTTTCCTTGTTCATCCAACTATACACCCTCGACCATCACTTTATCTTCCGATAAATTTCATCATCTTTGCCTTGCATTAATACATTTACTTTATCCATCTCTGCTAAGTTTAACAATCTATTAGTCAATTCTTCTTCATTTGGAATTTTATCTGATTTCCAATATTTAGCCCACAAAATCCTAGCAGATGTTATTATCATTATTATTAAAAATACATCACATTGTCTAATTTTTTCTGGAATCATATTCAACAGATAACATTCAGGTTCTAGCTTCAAATTCACATCAGTAATTTCTAATATTATCCTGTGTACCTTATGCCAATACTTTTGTAGTTTTGTACAATTCCACCACATATGGTAAAATGTACCAACTAGTCTTTTACATTTCCAGAATTTATTTGTAGAGTTCTTATAACATTTTGTTATTTTTTCTGGTGACCAGTGCCATCTAAAGATCATCTTATAGATATTTTCTTTATATGCTGTGGCCCTCATGAGTTTGGCCGTCTTCCATATTTTTGACCAGGCATCTATATCTAAACTATGGCCAATATCTTCCATCCAAGTAATCATAGATGGTTTTATTGTCTCCTCTAACATATAGTCTGTCAACAATAAATCATATAATTTTTGAATCGTTTTGTCATTGGAGGAGAGCCAGATCTTACAGGTTTCAAACCCATGTGCTGCATCTTTAGCATATCTAGATTTTAATGGCATATATTGCCACCAGGATAGATGTATATTGTGTTTTAGCAATTCTTCTTCTGTTTTTAACTTATTCTTTTTTAATAAGGCTTCATATGGTTCTCTGTTTTTTGGCATGATTAAGGATGTTTTTACAAATGCCTCTAAAGGTGCTATCCACTTAGGAATTTTCACATAGTATTTTTCTTTTATGTTGTTCCATACTTTAATTAAAGCTCCTCTTAATAAATGGTTATGGAAGTTGGAGTGGATTTTGTCTTTCTCATACCATGTATAGGCATGCCACCCCATAAGCAAATCATAACCTTCTAACTTTAATGTTCTTATATTTTCCACACAAAACATGCCACAATTGTCACACAAAAAACAAGAACAATTGTGGCATGTTTTATGTAATTACCTTCTAAGGCACTTAATTTAAAAATTCCCACCTCACACAGGTGTTTATGAACACAGCAAAATTTAAACCCAGTGGTTTAAAGGGGCACCGCAGTAGCTGTAATCATTAAGCTTGATACATTTTTTACAAAAACAGAAATAACAAATGTGATCCATAAAAGTCACTAGAGAGACTTGAAACAGTCTTGAATTTCCTTTGGGTGTATTGGGTCAAGGTCTAGCTCTGAGTTATGATTTTGACTATTTCTTAAATTAATTAATGTATTTTCACAATTTGCAAAGGACAAGACCTGAGAAGAGGTGAGGAGGCAAGGGAAAAAGATCCTCATCCCAAATATCCTTCACCACTACTTGTTACCCCATCAACTGTGAAGTAACTGAATAGCTATGCGAAAGCACATCCCTTCCCCTCCTAGCTGTGGGCTATGTGTAGCTGTTGTAAATGGAAATAACACAAGTTAGGGCCAAACTAGTCATGATATTTTACATGAGTTCACCATGGGAACTGACAGCCATAGGACTGCTAGCTACCAGCTGGCAACTGGAGGGGGCACCATCAGCAACAACATTACATCACTTCCAGTGAAAACCTGGAAGTGATGTAGTGTCTCTCTAGGAATTGATTCCTAAAGAGGCATGACATCTCTTCCTAGTTTCCCCCAGAAGTGATGGAATGCCATCAAGCCAACAGTGATTCTTTTAGTTTATTGTTCTCACACTGGCCAACAGAACAGTGGTGGGCAGGGAGAGTTGCCACTGGAGGTCTCCCACCATAGCAGGAGACATGGCAACCCTACTCATAGAGCCCTGGCCCTTGGTTTGCTATTGACAGCCTCTGCCTGCCGATTATATATGGGAAGGATCAGCAAGCTGAACATCTAGATAATCTATTGAATGCACTCATATGGTAACTCCATTACTATGAAATTAAAACAACACTGCTAGCACTTTATCATACTGCACTGTTTTATAATGAACTGTTTTTAGATGTTTTCATGGTAACTTAATTGTTATTTATGTATTTACTTTTATGTAAGCCGCCCTGAGCTTGCCTTGGCGGGGAGGGGAGGGTATACATTGGATAAATAAATAAATACTGCAGCTGCAAGTTCTGGTAGCAACTCCATTTAGTAGCATTGCAGTGGCCAAGTTTGGAACAGGACTGTGCCCACAGAGAGGAGGGCTCTTGCCTTTCGCCTTTCATTTTTGCCACCTGAAACAATATTGGGGAGGTCAGGAGACCCTCCTTCCCCTGTGCTGTGGTCCCAATCCAAACTGGGCATCTATGGTGCTTCTAAATGGACTTGTCATCAGAACCTGCAGCCACAGTACAGTTGCTAAGTTCCCTTGGCAAACTCATGTAAAGTGTTGCATCTAATTTGGCCTTTTCTTAATACTGAACAAGAGTCTAGTGGCACCTTAAAGACTAAAAATACTTTATTCCAGCATAAGCTCGACCATGAAAATTTATCCTGAAGTAAAATATTATTAGCCTCTAAGATTCCACTAGACTCCTGTTTATTTTTTCAGCAATAGTCAACTATGGCTACCTGTCCGGAACTGATATTGAACATTTAACTGAATGAGGGACCACCCCTACCTAGTCACCTGACCAGCTACATGGAATGTTTGTTGCCTCCCCTCCCCCCCCAAAAAAGAAGAAAATCCTCTCAGTGTTCAGCTATAGGCAAACTGTTAATTAGCTAACTAAGGAAAAGCTAAAAGTCGAACTGCCAAGAGGGATCATGGGGGGGGGGATTATGCTGTGAAAGTGCTCATGGGCTAATAGGGCATTTAGTCCATGTGCCTGACACCCACAATCCATGCCAATGGTGTGCCACTTGCCAGGCTGATCACAGCCACTTCAAACTATATTTGAGGAAACATTATTATACACTGGGGGGGGGGGGGCAATGAGGGGAAAGCAAAGGTATAAAATAAAAGGGCATTTCTTCCTACCTTGTTCTTTACAGCTGCAATGCTAAGTGGAGTTTCACAAAGGACTGCAGAAAATTTTAGGGTGGTTCTTTGGGGGTTAATAATGAAATTGTGAATACTAAAGAATGGACAGTGATCTTTGTTAAGCTGGAAGGAACAAGAGAAAAAAAACAGAAATGGAAGCTATTATAGTCACTTGCAAGTAGGGTTGCCAGCCTCCAGGTGGGAACTGGGGATCCCCCGGAATTCTAGCTCATCTCTAGACTACAGTCAGAGATTCTATTCTGCTAAATTTCAGCAGTTAGTGCCTAACCTTTGCTTCACAGCCAGCCTACAATTTTCTTCATGTAATTTGCAATTACTGTCAGAGGTAGGGATGCCGACCTTCACAAGGGACCTGGGGATCCTCTGGAATGACAGCCCATCTCCAGACTACAGAGATCAGTTCCCCTGGAGAAAGTGGCTGCTTTGGAGGGTGGACTCTATGGCACTGTATCCCACTGAGGTCCCTGTCCTCCCCAGGCTCCATCCCCAAATCTCCAGGATCTGGCAATCCTACCACCCCATCCCCTGCCGGTGGCCAGGGGGGGGGACCTGACAATCCTAATTGCAACAGAGAAAATATTTCCATATCACTTAGCAGAAGCAGAAATGGGGCACTGTGATGGACTGCACTTTTAAAAGCTTATCTGTTTGCTGTCCAAACAGATAAAGGACTGTGAAGGGTTAATTCTTCATAGAGCCAGAGAACTTTGAGTGACAGGCTGCTCAAAGGAATCTAATTAGTTAGCATCAGTTGAGCAGAGAAAGACTTCTGAACCGGATGCTGAGGAGAATTCAGCCCTGACTGAGAGACGTTTAACACGGATGGAGAACTGGGGAAAGTTGGCAAGGAAGAGTGGGTAGTTAGGGGAAGACTCCCATTTCGGCCAAGGAAAGGGGATAGATCTTCTAGTGAGAGAAGAATTTCCCTATCCATTCAAAACAGGGAGATAGCTTTGAAGAGTGGAAAGATCCTTGGTCTGGTGTGGTTTTTGAAACCTGAAGGGTCAGTAAAGCTCAAGAAGAGTACTGGTGTGTTTAGAGAAGGGGTTTGGGTACCGGATAGAGTGTCCCAGCCTTCTGGAAACCAAAACAGTCAGTGAATGCTCAAAGAAAGTGTATTGGAGTGTTGAGAAACACTGGAATAAAAGTCTCTTATCTTAAAAATCCTAAATCACTGTGAAAAGCTTATGAAACTCTCAATAACCTGAAACATATGAACTAAAGACTGTGCATATACTGATTTACATCAGAGTTCTATATTGAATTACCTCAGAAATTTACCCCTGATTTCACCTGACTTTTCCTCTCTACATTGAATAAAATATTTTGTTAATTTGGAATTTCAAAATGCTTCGAGTGCCATTTCAGTTGTTTAAATTAAAGGGGGATCTCGAACCTTTCTTCAGGTTCCTGGGCTGCGCCAACAGCAAAAACATCATACTGTAACAGGGTGGGACAGCCAGAGTTGTTCAGGAAAGAAGAAAACAGATACCTAGGGCGGCTAAGTCAGAAAGGGAAAGAAAAACAGAGGGGAAATCTTGCCTCTGAGGGAGGGAAGTGGACAGGGACGCCATAGGCACCAAAAGGATGATGCTATCTGAAGGTGGAATTTCTATTCCTCTTTGATGTTCTAATAAGTAAAATGCAGGCACAGTGGTTTTCTGACGTGGTAACCAATTCTGTAAATAACCAATGTAAATAACCTTATAAACTAGCATGGCCAGATTTCTTAGTGTCGAAATACCCACGCCCATTTTTTAAGTTGCAAAGGAATGGTGCTGGCTTTTGTTTTGAGCTTTCCCCAAATCTCTCTGCACGTAGCCAACAAAGCTGCAAACTTGAGAGAGACAGGGCCTATTGTCTTTTTTTCTCAAAATGTTATATAACTCAAAGCCCCAAGAGAATGAGCTAAAACAAGGTTTGAGAAAATGTTAGCTCATTCTGGTGCTTTTTGTTTTGAGCTTTATTATTTTTGGATTTGTCCCTAGAGGACAGACAAGATGTTAGCAACTCATGAAATGTCTGCCTGTAGGCAGCCGTACAAAAATTTGGTGATGCAGCTAGACTTACACAATTTGGGTGCCAAAGGTCACTTCAACATGGGTTGTTTGCCCCAGCTTGGATGTTATTGGGTAGCAGGTTATTTTCCTGCTCCCCATGGCACCTTGGTGCTTTTGTGTACCTCCCAGGCTTTTTCAATCTTCTCTGCAATATTTCCCAAGCCTGCTTTGCTGCTAAGTTTTGGAAAAGATTGCAGCAAACCTGGGTAGTCACCCACATGGCTGGAAAAGTCTGGATCTTATTGGTGCTGCCCACATTGGTGCCATTTCTCCTGCCCCAGTCCCCAACAGCAGCCATTTCGTCACCCATCACCAGAGAGCTTTTATTTTAAATGGTAACTGGCATATCTTTATATTGTTATAACTGTCTGTCATGTTTTCTGA
This sequence comes from Gekko japonicus, assembly GCF_001447785.1. Taxonomy (NCBI): domain Eukaryota; kingdom Metazoa; phylum Chordata; class Lepidosauria; order Squamata; family Gekkonidae; genus Gekko; species Gekko japonicus. The sequence continues at coordinate 4,269,588 of NW_015165830.1, forward strand.
ATTCCCAGGTTTCATTAAAAAAAAATAAGTCAATATCTAGCCTCTTTTTTGGTGGAGATTTGCCTTTCCATTCCGCAACAGAGGGGGTAGAGACTTACTTTTTGTTTTAAATTAAACCTGGTAATTCAAAGAACCTGACAGACAGATGCTATAACAATAACAAATGCCACAGTTAAACATGAAAAAGCCCCTGGGCCACAGAGGAGGGAGAAAGGCCACTGCCAGGGGATTGGGGTAAGAAAAATGTAGGGACACCTGCCATATAGAAGCCCTGTTGCCACTGCACTGTATTAGTAGCCACAGCAGCAATGGGAAAACCACACACACTATCTATTCCCATATGGCAAAACACCTTAGCCCTACAGGGTTGTTGAAAATTTTGAGAATTAAATATAATGAATATAACATAGTGAAACTGATGTTTGCATGTTCTGATACACAAACTCTTCCTATCATCATTTGACATATTAATGAAGAATAAATATAAATGGTTCGGTTCGGTTTACCTTTATTGGCATAAAATACCTTAAAAGGATTACTATAAAAAGGAATATACATTTAAAACCATATACAGCCAAACACATAAAACATAATGTAGCATAAAACATTTACTCATTGAAAATTTACCTGATGTAGTTTTATCACTGATTGTAAAAACATGGCTATGTTCATTGATATTTCTGGATCAGAGTCATTTAGAAGACGGTGCACTTTTAAGGCATCAGAAAGCACTGGATGACAATTGAGCAATCTTACACTTCACCCTATGACCTGCAAGAGATCTTTTGGATTAAGCCAACTCTAAGACCCAAAATTACCAACAGCAACATTCTCCTGAAAACAACTATCAAAACATGGGACAATAACAAAAAATTACTCCCAACCACAGGAATATCACAACTCTCCACTTACACACATCAGGACTGGTTTGGACCAGGTAGAATCACAAATGCTTACATGGACTGGAAAACTGCCAGTTTGAGTCACCCCTATGACAGTCAGCAATGGTAAATTCCTAGACAAAATATACTTTGATCGCAAAATGGACTGACAATCTCACTGGCACTACTATCTTCATCTCATAGATCTCATAGAGTGCTTAGCAGAAGTAGGAACGTTCCAAAGAGAATTTACCAATCTGGAAAAAATAATTACTTCTTATCCTAAATCTTCAAAGAATTTGCTGTCTTTGATTTGATCAAAGGATACTCTGTCTTGAAGGTCACGACCTAATGGCCGGGTGGCATTACTTCTTAAGTGAGAGAACGGTGAAGTCCCATTCATATTTCCGGCAACATCGAATAAGGAGTAGCCTGATAAAAGTATGGAAAGAAATAGCTATAGTCCATTATGATAAAATACCAAGATGGGTGGCCCCTTTGGAGGTGATCTCTTTACCAACGCTGATGACAGAAACTCGAGCTTTGAGTTACGATGTCCTATTAAATAAGGACAATGAATTAAAGTCCCAAGAAATTTTACAATCGAATCAGATCAATTTATCTTGGTGGGAAAAAAATCAATTAATATCTAAATACAACAAAGATAAACAACTAGGTATCAGTAAAAAACTCACTGAATTAGATAAAATATTATTGGGCCCAGATACAAAAATGATAGGTAAAATATATTCCTTTCTATTAGAAAACAGGTCACAAGATAAGAATAAGAAAACACCGCTGACAAAATGGACTGCCAATATTGGGAAGACAATTGACCAAAAAAAATGGGAAGGGATATGGAAGAATGTGGGGCAGTTAAAGGCAGTCTCGCTAAAGGAGAATGTATTCAAAACATGCTACCGATGGTATCTGGCACCAGATAGGTTGGCCAAATTCCATCCTGGATACAACAATTTATGCTGGAAGTGTAAAACTCAAATTGGCTCGTTCTATCATGTCTGGTGGACGTGGAATAGGGTGAAGAGTTACTGGAAAACGATACATCAGGCGATCACCCAGGCAACAAAAATTCAACTACCACTAGACCCCGAAATATTTTTATTAAATATTTTACCTGACAGCTGGGGAAAAAAGATAAGCATGTTATGATAAATCTCCTGACGGCAGCCAGAATTTTACTAGCTAGTTATTGGAAAAAGAGCGAAACTCCAGACAGGCTAGACTTTATAAATAAAGTAACTGAGATAATAGAAATGGACAACTTAACACAGAAACTTCAAGGGAGAACAAATTCAGCATTTTTAACCATGTGGTCAAATGTTTATGATTGGATTGACAAGAATGTATAATATAACAATACGGAATCTTAACTGTAATTGTACTGAAGTAGCTATATAACTTTTTGTCTTCTGCAATATCAAAATACTTACGATGCAGGATCAATTTTAGATTTGGGAGGGTGAAGGGGGTAGGGATGCTATGTGGTGGTGGTATTTTATAGGTTATATTCCAATAAAAACTTTATTTAAAAAAAAAAGAATTTGCTGTCTAAGCTTTATAAAGTACTAATCATTGAGGACAACCCCTTAAAAATGAAATACCAAACAAACTGGGAGGACGAGCTAGATGTGTGCTGGCAGAAGAAAGATTGGGAAGCCGTCTGGGGTTCACCAGCAAATAGCTCAAAGATATACAACATAAAGTTTCAATTCTTTAAGACTGTCTCGAGGTGGTACTTGACCCCTCAGCAAATACATAAATTTAACCAAACTAATAGCCCCATGTGCTGGAAAGGGTGTGGACAAGAAGGGACCTACTTGCACTGCTGGTGGTCCTGCCCCAAGATCCAACAGTTTTGGACGAGTGTGAAATAACAAATCAAGACCATCACAGCTCAAACCATCACTCTCACACCGGAATCCTTTCTGCTGA
>NW_015165830.1:4272494-4310315 GCF_001447785.1 Gekko japonicus
CTGGGACGACTCCATTCAGGACCATAAAAGAGAACTCATCTCAACTCTCCTGGCAATAGCCCGCTTAACCATTGCTACTAACTGGAAATCCCCTGCAGCACCATCAGTAGCAGCCTGGCAGGACAAACTTTGGGAACATTATGTAATGGCAAAAATTTCTTTCTTTTTTTAAAAGTATTTTTATTTGGTTTTACAATATTTAACATTCCAATCTATAATTAACATATATTGTAGAGTCTTATACATTCAGTGTCTCAATCCACTCATACACCTTAACCCATCTTTTATAATACACTTTCCCAAACTTATTCTGCAACTTCAGGCTTAGATTATCCATCTGTGCTAGATCTAGCACCTTTGCAACTAATTCTTCCTTCTTAGGTATTATGTCTAATTTCCAATTTTTAGCCAGTAATAATCGGGCAGCGGTTATAATATACACTAATACATATTTATCCTCTTGTCCGTAACCTTTAGGCACCATATTTAATAAGTATATCTCTGGTTCCAATGCTAGATTTTTACACATAATTTCTTGGATCAATCTTCTAACCATTTTCCAATACTCCTGAACTCTGCTGCATGACCACCACATGTGAAAAAAGGTCCCTTTGTTGGCCTTACATTTCCAACATTGACTAGAGTATCCGGGGTAGCAGTTGGCTATTTTTTCCAGGGACCAATGCCATCTGTGAAACATTTTATAAATGTTCTCCTTGTAGGCTATGGCTCTCATATTCTTAAACGAGTCCCATGTTGTTGACCATCTATCTAATTCTATCTGTTTCCCCATATCTTTCATCCATTTCTTCATTACACCTTTTACTTCCTCATCTTCTTCTTCTTCTTCTCCAATCAGACACACCACATCTCTCCAACTTTGTGTCAACATGGTACCCTGTTGTCTCCTACTTACAAGCCCCAGACATTCTCCCCCCCCCCAACCCTCTCTATCTCAAGTGGTTAACTCTATAGGTTTGAATCTCTCCATTTAGATACTACTGCTGTAGTTGGATGCACTATGTTACACTGTATCTTTGCTTAATGCACTGTATGTTAAATTAAAATTAATAAAGACGATGAAAAAAAAGAAAGGTTCGTCATGTTGGCTAGGATGGGATTTAAATATCTAGCACGTAAAACCACATAATGTTGACAGTGCAAACAAATATGCAAAACAGATTCAATACATCCAGAATTGCAGGGGCAAAGTCTATCCGCATATACTATGTTATTATATCTTCCATACAAGATTGCTGATGGAATTACATTGAATCTTGCTAGAGAAAAGGCTCTACACTGTTGTGGTCAGAGGTCATTTCGGGGGGGATCGGGGGGGAACGCAGTTCCCCCGGGTGAGGTGCAGGGGGCGGGGCACATGATGAAGCCCTGCCCCCTGCTTCCAGCCGCCCCGCTTCCAGCCCTCATTCAGCCAGGAGGAGGCAGGAGAAGAGGGAGGGTAAGTTGCTTCCTCCCCGCCTCTCCCCACCCCTGCCTGCCTGGGGCCAGGGAGGGCCTTGGCGGGGCTTCCTCGCACTCCCGCTGGCCTTGCAGGTCCACCGCCGGGCCCCTGATGTCAGGGGGTGTGGCATATGCTAATGAGTTATGCTAATGAGTTCCCCTAGCTCTTTTTCTACGAAATGACCCCTGGTTGTGGTGCTTGTATATTAGCCTGATATATTAGCCTGATAACCGTATAACTTTCTCATGCATATTGTTCCATTTTAATATCAAAACACATAACATGGAGACGCAAACACTGCCCCACTTTTGTGATTCAGTCATCCCATCCTTGCTACTGACAGGGAGACTTCATAGCAGCTGGAAGGGACAGGATAAACTAACTGATCATTCATTCCAACAGAAGACCTCTAAAAATCACAACAGCCCCTCTTACTGAATGCCTTCTTCTTCTTAAGTTGGGCACTTTCACACATGCTAAATAACAGAGTTTCAATCCACTTTCAGTGCACTTTGCAACTGGATTTTACCGTGTGAAATGGTAACATCCACTTGCAAACGGGAGGCATTCCAACATTTGTTGCCCCATCTGCCATGAAACAGTACAGAAATCATGAGAAACTGCTAATCATGCATTTCAGTGCCCAAAGACAACGATCCCCTCCTCCCTTGCCTTATGATTAAACTGTAGTCAAACCAATGGAACAAGTTAGTCATATCTACATTCCCACTGATTTCAGTTCCTTAAGTATAGTTCCTTAAGTATAGTTGGACAAGCAAGGAGAGTATCCTCAGATCTCTTGTTTCATGCCAAAGTACCCAACGGTTCTAAAAGGGTGATATGTCACCAGGAGCATCCTGTGGTATAGAACTATACCTGACGCTTTCCCCATAGTATGATCAGTGAGAAATACTGTACAAATCCCAGATTTGTACAATCCCTCATTACAAAGTATCTGGGGCCAGCTCCTGGTCCATCCTTGGTCAAGGCGCCTCTGGCAAAGTCAGAGATTTCCCTGATACTGCTGGAGCTGAGCTGGACCCACTCACGTCCCTCATACCTCGGCCAGAACACACAGAAAAGGATCTTGGGCTGCAGGTACCTGCAGCAACTGGACATGGACCTCGCCACTTCCCTCTTAGGCCTCAGAGCTTCAGGCACCAGCTGATGACATCGTCTCAAGCCAATAGGACAACAAAGATGATGTCGGGGAAGAGTTAGCCTCAGACGTTGTTGAGCCAGCTGGCAAATGTGGAGGCAGCCAGCAGTAGCCCAATCGTGACAGCCTGGGCAGGGCATGGGCAGGGCCCAGCAATGCAAAAACCTGGGTGTAGCCAGACAGGAGGAGCCTGGCTGAAAGCCTCCTGGGAACTGGCCAGTCAGAGAAAAGGGGAAGGCCAGGAAAGATGGGGCAGGAGACTGGGGGCAGTGGTGCTCCACCCCCTGTCCCAGATAATGGCTCAGACAGACAACAGGGGTGGGATGGAAGTATAAATAGCAGTTCCATAACTAGGCAAGGGAGGAGAGAGGGAATATTGTACTGCCCAGGCAAAGGCAATGCTCCAGAAAACAGAGGATGGACTTGGGTGATACAAGTCTTCCCCCTCTTTCTATTCTGAGGACTGGAGAGACCCCAGGGAGTGAAAGCAGCACGACAGCTATGGGCCAGGGGGCAACACCAGCGAGGGAGGAGGCTCACACAAAGAATATTTCTGGGGGTAGCATTGATATCCTAGTTCAGCTTTAGGCCTTGTGACTTATTAATCCTAAAATTTATGATTATTTTGAACCTTTCACAGCATGCAACTACAACAATGTTAAATACAGGGAACTGAGGCTTACATCAAATTTGTGGGCTCTGGGCAAGAAGAGATCTGCAGTGCCTCCTACAAAATACGCTCTCTCTCTCTCTCTCTCTCCCTTCCCCCCTCCCCTTCACACCTGACTTCAAGTCACTGCTCCATCAATTCCCTCCAAAGTAACTGACTCCAGAAGGTAGGGTCAAGTTAGCACAAGATCTGCTAAGGAGGACAGGGGAGCCTGAAGCCTGTTCTGTCTGCTGTGGTCTCTCCATTACAGGGAGCATTAGTGAACGTTGCAAGGAGAATGGGTACTGTTTAGGCCCCATGGCAGAACTTCAGCTAATTTAAGCCTAAACTCTGTTGTTGTTGTTGCTGCTGCTGCTGCAGTCTCTTTATTCCCCTTTCCCTCTATTTCTTAATTCAGTGTTTTTGATTAAATTTGATCAACTTAAGACAAATGTTTCTTCATTAAAATCATCTTAAGGTATCACCTGGCCTGAGATGCTTTAACCTACTAGTTAGCCTAAAATACATGTTAAAAGAAACATTACAAAAAGGCAAAACTGGATACCATTCCTGTAGGAGCACTTGAAATTAAATAGCTGATGCTATTTAATTTCAATTTAATAGCTGGCAGAAAATAAATGTTTCCTGGATTTGTACGTTCATTTTGGTCCATGTGTTGTGTCATGCTCCTGGAGTGATACCCCCCGTGCAGCTGCCTGAGATGCTGATGAGGAGGACATATGGTTGTGGACTTTATATATCATTCTATGTAATCTAAGAAGCCACAGCTGACTCAATAGAAAGCCCTGACATTAACATCTCATGCATCTCTGTAAAAGAACAGTCAAAACCAAACTACTTCAGATGGCTACAGCAGCAGCACAGGAGTGGCGTTTTAAGCATCTTGCTGTAGGCAGAACACGATTTCTTAAAGCAGGGCAACCTAACACCCAGAAAAAAAAGCCAGCCAGAAGTCAATGCATGGGGACACACAGCATTTTTGTTTGCACTTATAGGGAGTGATGACAAGAAGGCAGGGATGATTCTATCTTAGTTGGGCAATACAGTTGCTACTTTTTCCTGATGAAGTCAAAGAATCATAGACAAACATTACCTATTTCTAACAAAGCCTTTGACATTAGTGCATAAAGTCATGAAGCCAGACACCAGCATCATCTCTGGATCACTGTAAGCTGGCACAGAGTAATGGACTGTCCAACAGACAGACACATCTCTGTCCATATTGCCTGAAATGGCACATTGCCAATCAGCCTTGAGGGATTCTTGGTTGTGATCCTGTGAGACCACTTTTATGATATGCAGCATTTGAGAGGCACATAGAGGCTCCTGCTGTGATTGCAACAAAACGTATGACTGATGTTCTTCTACATGCAAGATCAATGAATGAATGAATTCATTGTGGAATATTACGGTCCACAACCAGATACAAGTTCACACAGCAAATCATTTTGAAGGTATATATGTTTTTAAAAACCTCCAATTAGAAGAGCAGATATAGAATTATAACGGAGTAAAATACATATAAAAGTTAATTAAAATAATTAAAATGCATAAAAAAGTTAATAAGATAGCATCATAAAAGCAATTAATTATAAACCTAAAAGTTAAAACAGGCACTATTTGATCGAATTCCTAATAAAATCTAGATCAGAACTCAGTACTCAGAAACAGAACTAAAATTTATTACGTACTCTAATCGCCTGAGCACAGAATTTGGCTGTTGCTTTAGTAATAGCTGGTTTTTCATCTGCTAATAGTTTAAGCGTGCCCTGTGTGACAAAACGGCGGACCTATCAACAAGGGACAGAAATGTTGTGTTGCATATTTCTTTATAAAGTGGGCAGCGGAAAAACCATGTTCTATTGTTTCCACCTCGGGTCTTCTTATATCTTCCTTCCAAAAGCCTGGATGGCATGGTGTCACATCTGACCAGTACAAAAGCCCTCCTATGACGGGGGAAATCTAAGGTTTTAAGATATTTGGCCATTGTCATTATGTTTATGTATCTTGTCTCCTCAGAGGCCCTGAATTTGGGAGACTTTGTTAAATCTTGCTGGCATTCTGTGTTACAGATCCTTTGCTTAATTAAAGATTTAGCTTGATCAAAGGATTGTAACAAAAGAGCGCCAGGTTGAAGACCCACTTTTCCAAGGCCTTCCTCAACTATATGTAACCATCTTGGTTGGTAAGAATCTTGCAGTACAAGGGGGAGAAGGCCTTTTGGTATCATATATATCTCAAGCCATTGGCAGATACCAAGAAAATCCTCACCTCGATCCTCATTTGGCCAGTTTCTAGACAAAGGAAGAAATTAAGAACGTCGGGGGGGGGGGACCTGTAAAATGGCATTAAAAATTTTAGATTCTAACTGTTCAAGTACATTCAGACTTGTAGCCGAAATACCAGTAAAGGTGCCATACAGAAGTTGGGCTATTACTTTTGCCTGAAAGAGCTTCATTGCAGCAGGTATTTAGAGACCCCTCCTTAGAATGGTAAAATCTCAGTATCACATCCTTTCGGCACACTCTGCTCTCAATTTACAATGTGCAGCATAAGACCTATTTTCCTGGAATATTACCCCAAGATAAATAAATTTGTTAACCTGCTCAATTTTATTTCCCTGCATCACTTTAGTCATTATAACTGTTGGAGAGATGTTGTCACAGTATGTGGAAAAACTGTCAAGTGCCCTATGGTGTCCCAATGGAGTCCTTGATAAAAGGAGCACATCGTCTGCATATAGTAAGATCGATATATGACACGAGACAAGTTTTGGGGGATGAAAATCAGTATTTCTCATATGCTTAACCACATCACTCAAAGACTGAATAAAATAGGAGCTAGGAGGCAGCCCTGTCTTACCCCCTTAAAAATTTTAATAGGTTCTGTGAGGAGTCCCAAAGGACTGTATCTCACTCTTAGGGAGGAATCGTGCAATGCACGGATAAGGAAGAACAACCTTTTGTCCATATTAGTATCCTCTAGTTTTTCCCATAATTGTTGCCTAGATATAGAATCTAAGGCCGCCTTTAAATCAATAAAGGCAGCATATAGGGAAATAGGGCCTCTGGCAGAATATTTTTCAATTAAATCCCGGGCATAACCTGCGTGTTTCGAACAAATCCGGGAGGCGTGTTGCTAGGCCTGCTTGCTAGCTGAATCATTTAATGGGAAAATACATCTACTAGGCTTGCTTGCTAAGCTGAATCATTACAGTGAGAAATACAAGCTGCCTGCTAGCTTTACCCGATGGATCATCACTTGGGAAATGTACGATAGGTTGCTGCATTGTTCGGTACAAAATCCAGGGGTGGCCTGAGCCTGTGCTTGTGGAGCAATATTGTCTGAGCCTGAACCACCAGATCCAAGAATCAGTGCTGCAAAATGTGAACCCAGTCTCCCTGGGTGAGGGAAGCAGGGGATGTGGAGAACTGCCTCCAGCTGATCAAGATGACCTCCCCTAAAGTGTACCCAAAGACCTCAGGGGCAATCCCAAAGAACCCACGCCTCAGGCCAAAGGAACCAGTGCGTGACCAGAGGATGTGCCAAGGGCTCTGCCTTTGCTGCAGAGAAGCTGGCCACTATGCAGCCTTCTGCCCCTTGACAATCATACCCCCTACCTCCAAGGCTCCCAAGCAGAAGGGGCCAGAGACATCTGCAAACAAGGGGGGCCCTGCGCCCAAAGTTACCCTGGGCCCTCCAACTGGGCACCCTGTCTGGGGCCGTGTCCTCCAGCGGAGATGAGAACCCTCAGCTGGCGGGAAGAGGCCAGGACCTGCTGTAAAAGGCTCAAAACAGCAGGTCTGAGAGCAGTCTGCACCACGATTGGTGAGCAGCCATCCCCCTTTATTTTTCGTGACTGTCAGTATTTAACCCAGAGATGGGGACCCAGGTGCGTGTGAGGGCGCTCATAGACTCAGGGTGTGCTAGAGACTTGATTAGCCCCTCCATAGTGATGGGGTTGGGGGTCCCGGTGCAGCGGTTACCTGAGCCTCTGATTTTCACCCAGATGGATGGGCCCACCATGCGTGAGCCCTGCAATTATCAAACTATACCTGTCATTATGGGAACGGGGTCTCACTGGGAAACCTGGGTGTTCATTATAAATCCCATGGCTCAGTTCTCCATGGTGCTGGGAAGCCCGTGGCATCCAGTGGAGTGAGGGGACTGTGAATTTTGTGGCTCCTGGCTGTAAACACCACACTTGGCTGCCAAAATGGGGGGATGAGCCTCTAGATGTCCCAGCCCGGGCCTGTTTGGCTAAAGAGGAATTAGAGTCCATCCCTGCGGAGTACAGAGACTTGGCCACGGTGTTCAAAGAGAAGGAGGCCAATGAACTTCCCCCACACACACCGGAATACTGACTGTGCCATCGAGATTTTACCGGGGCACAAGTTGCCCAAAGGGAAGCTGTACTCCATGAGCCCCAAGGAGAAGGAGGAGTTAAGGAAGTTAATTGACAAAAACTTGGTGTGAGGGTTCATCCGTCCTGCCTCCTCCCCGTTCACGGCCCCTGTTTTCTTCCGAAAGAGAAAAGACAGGGGCCTCCAGCTGTGCACCAACTACCAAGGCTTGAATGCAGTGTCAACTACGAATGCTTACCCCTTGCTGTTGATCAAAGACCTCCTGACGGAGGCTGCCAAGGGTAAGATCTTCACTAAGCTGGACTTGAGAGACGCGTACTTTCAAGTGTGCATCAGGGAAGGGGATGAGCCCAAAACCGCCTTCAATATCCCGTTGGGCCAATTTGAATATCTAGTGATGCCATTTGGGTTGCAGCGGGCCCCCAGGGTGTTCATGAACTTAATAAATGAAGTGTTGCACAAGCATATTTTCAAGGGGGTGCTAGTGTATCTAGATGATATCTTACTGTATTCACGTGATAAGGAGTCACATGTGAAGCTGGTGAGGGAAGTTCTACAGATTCTGTATGAGCAGAATCTGTTTGCCAAATTGTCTAAGTGTGAGTTCCACCAGACCCAGGTTGACTTCCTAGGCTACCGCGTTTCTCCCAGAGGTCCGGAGATGGACCCTAACAAGGAGGCGGATGTGCTGGGGTGGGAGGCCCCTCAAACCTGGCGTCAACTCCAGTCCTTCTTAGGATTCAGTAATTTTTATAGAACCTTCATCTCCAACTTTGCGCAAGTAAGCCTGCCCTTCACAGACTTACTTAAGACTAAGGAGAAGGGGCTGGACAGCACTAAACCGGGGGCACGCTTGGAATGAACAGCTGAGTGCCAGGAGGCATTTGCTAAGTTTTTTTATATATATATAAATGTTTTTTTAATTTTCTACAACATACCTAAACATAACAAACATCCATTCTAACATAAAATTGGGGGTACATTATAAATATACATAGTCCGTAGCCATCTATATATCATTTTACGCTTATTTTATTAAGTATTCTCTAATTTGTTCTTGAGGTATTTCTGTTCTCTTATATAAATTTTTATAAAATTGTTCCACAATTATTTTTCAATCTTCTAGCTTATTTTTGTCTTCCCCGTTTCCATTTCTGAGAGGGCTTATAAATCTTTCTTCACGTTGCTTGCATATTTTGTATGCTAACCATCAAGTCGGTTTATTTGCATTTTCAAAGTAATTTTGTTTAGCATACATTATCTTCCTTGCCATTTCTTGTGTTAGAAGACAGTTCATTTGGTGTTGTAATTGTTTGAGTTTAATCCTTCCTTGTGCACTCTTTAGGTTATGTTTTACGTTTTCTTCCTGTTCTTTTATTTGTTTTTGTAATTGGAATTATTTTTCAGTTCTCTGTCTTTTCCTGTAAGAAGTTTCTTGTATCATCCATCCTCTCACAAAGGCCTTAAATGCATCCCAAACTGTGTTTATAGACATCTCTGGTTGTATATTTCTTTCAAAAAATGCTTGAAATTCTGTCTTGGAGTCCTTTACAAATCTTTCATTTTTAAAAATTGTAGTATTTAGTTTCCATCTATTTCTTTTAGGAGCATCTTGAAATTCTAGAGTAATGGGATTATGGTCAGCAAACATTTGTTGCTGTCTTTCTGCTTCCAATATTTCATTTGTCATAGTAGCCGAGATCCAGCACATATCTATCCTTGACCAGGATTTTTGCCTTGCTGAATAAAAAGTATAGTCTCTCTTTTGTGGATTCCTAAGTTAAAAGCACTGTTCACGTCAGAACCATCCCAATGAAAATAAAAAAATTATTGTCCAGGTTGATGCTTCAGATGTCACTATGGGGTGGGGCATCCTGCAGGAGGGGATGGATGGGAAGCGCCACCCGCTTGCATACATGTCTAAAAAGTTTAACACTACAGAAAGGAACTGGGCAGTTTGGGACAAGGAAGCTGCGGCAATTAAGTTAGCTTTAACTACCTGGAGACATTGGTTGGAGGGGGCCCGGGGCCCATTTGAGGTGTGGACTGATCACAAAAACTTCGAAGCGCTGCACACCCCACGCAACCTAAACACTATGGAGCTACAATGGGCGGAGCTTTCCTCAAAGTTCTATTTTACTCTCCAACACTTCCCTGGGAAGGCAAACTCCCTAGCGTATGTCTTGTCCCACCTCCCTCAACACGCCAGAAAGAGGGAGGAGATAATAGACTCTATGTTCATGCCTTCCCAGTTGGGAGGGGCTGTCCACACTTGCAGTCAGGCAAAGGCGGCACCGCAGGAGAAAGACGAGCCGTGGGCTGCCAAATTTAAGGTGGCCTTTTCAGAGACTGATCAAGCAGAAGTTGCGGCTGACCCAGCTATCCAGCAAAGTCCTAAAGGTTGCTGGTACAGGAGCCCCTGGTTGTTTCTGCCAAATGCCCTCCGTGGAGAAGTGATGCACTTTGGGCATGAATCAAAACTGGCTGGCCATTTTGGATACTTAAAAACCTTGCACCTGTTGCAGCACCAGTTCTGGTGGCCCCACATGAGGGGGGACATCTCACAGTATATAGGGTCATGCCAAACCTGTCTGATGAGCAAGATGTGCCCCGGCAAGCCTCCGGGGTTGCTCAGACCACTTGAGACTCCTAGTCGACCCTGGGAGGTGATTTCCATCGACTTTATTACTGACTTGCCTCCCAGCAAAGGGAAAACTGTAATCTGGGTGGTAGTGGACTTATTTTCCAAGCAGGCACATTTCATCCCTTTCAAGCAATTGCCTAACACAAAAACCCTGGCTAAAATGTTCATGCAGCATGTGGTGAAATTACATTCAATGCCACTTAAGATAATATCAGACCGCGGAAGTCGGTTCGTTGCCAAGTTTTGGAAGGAACTTATGCAGGTGTTGGGCATCGAACAAGGCCTCAGTAACGCCTACCACTCAGAGACCGACAGCCAAACTGAGCGTGTCAATCAGGTAGTTTAAGCTTTTTCGGTAATTCCAGTGTGACTGTCACATCACATCATTAATTTTCCTTAACGCTTTGAAAGGCCCCACATATTTCCTACCCAACTTCCTACTGGGTTGGAGCCCTTTCAAGTTTTTTATTGACAGATACACATAGTCATCAGGCTGGACCGCCCTCCCCTTGTCAGCCTGAGCTTTGTAATCCGGGTTGCATAAGTTGTGCAGTTGTAAAAATTGTCCTTGAAATAGGTCTGGTTCCTGAGATTTCCTGTCCACATCCTTTGCTTGACCTTCCAGCTCAGCCTCGCAATATCTGGACTGCTATGGTAGGGATGCAAAAAAGGGTGTGTTCTTCTTTTGAGAAATCTGAAGCACTGACAGGAAGGTCTGCAGAACTAGCTGTGGGTGGGCCGGGAAAGGGGGGGGGCAAAAATCTTGGTGCAAAAAGAAACTCTTTAAAATACATGGAGAAGAAATTTCAAAATGTAGTTGAGATCACAGATATTTTCATGGGAAAAAAAAACCTTCACTGCTGCTGGATGTGTAGGTTCCCTTTAGTAACCACAGGGAGTACCCCTCGATACACTTCTCCTCCATTAATCTAATCATCTTTTAAAGCCATGCTCAAGGCCATCACTACATCCCCTGACAATGAATCCCACAATTTAAATACTCAGTGAGTGAAGAAGTACTTCCTTTCATCCATCCTGAATCTATTGCTCATCAACTGCATTGCCCTTAGAATCATAGAATCATAGAGCTGGAAGGGACTTTCAAGGTCATCTAGTCCAACCCCCTGCACAATGCAGGAAATTCACAAATACCTCCCTCCCACACACACACCCCGATGACTGCTGTTCCACACCCAGAAGATGACAAAAACCCTCTATTGGATGCAGCAGTATTATGAGAAATGCAAATATTATGGAGAGAAACTAAGGTTGAAAACCCGTATCTGCAGATCACTCATGTTGAACCACAGAAGTGTTCTGAATCAGCCCCACCACAGACAGAAGCTCATCTACCACATGCTAATGTCTACATAATGTATTCTGAGCAAACATGATCTGCATCTCCATAGACTTCACCAGGCTACTGGAATTCTAATGCTTAGATTTCCTCCTATGAAAACAGCAAGCAAAAACATTTTTCTCTGCTCAACCGATGCTACCAATCAGATCTCTTGGAGCAGCCTATCACTCAAAGCTCTGTGAGAAATTAACCCTTCACAGTCCTTAACTAGTTTGTACAGCACTTCTAAGCTTTTAAAAGTGCAATTTGTCATACCATCTGACCTGGATAACTTCATATTCAGAAATATGAATTCTCCAAATCATAACAGAATTATTTCTAACCTTCAGGACCAAACTGAAGAGTGATTTCAGCTAAGCATACCTTTTATTAGTCAGGAACAAAGAAAAGTTAACTGGCTCGCAGGCCGGCTTATATTCCCTCAGAGAAACCCACCACCACACACACACACACTCCCGATAGGCTATTTACAGTGACCAAGAGACCTATTGGCCTCCTGGCCTGGGAACTAGCCCTTTCATTGGGCCTGGCTAGGATCCTACTGGCCCATTGTCTTTTGGCATGAAGCTTGAGGTATTTGTGCCTGGACAAGCCCAGGCATGCCCGGCCCTGTCGGGGCCTGATACACTACAAGGACCAAACTGAAGCCTTCTGAACTAACCATTATTAATGTCACCTTGTTGTTTGGTTTCAATTTCCCAATCAGTCAATAGACCAGAGGCACTAAGAGGGGAGATTCAAGAGATTAGTGATGACATAGGATCAGAACATTTCTCTATGTGAGAAAGAACTCCTGGTTCAGAATCTGAGCTCTATGAACATCTACACATTCATGTAAAAGTACTAAGCAGTGGGACTGCTTCCTCAGTACAAAATCCCCCCTCCAGCTGCTGTTAGTCCAGCAGTAAGAACAGACAAGCAGCTCCTCCCATTCATGTGCAGAAAAAGGAGGGGTGGGAAGGCCTATTTTTAAATAAAAATCTGGTGCTTGAAACATCTCTGATAACAGAAGTCAGCAAGGCTGGGAGAAATATGGTGAAAGAAATGAAACACTGTGTGATAAAGCACAGGAGGTTGCAAAGTTTCACTTCCTCACCCCTGCACTCAATTTTTATAAAAAGGAAAAGAAAAATGCACCCCCTTTGTTTGAGGCTCCTAGGAAAGAAGGGAAAAGGCTCACCTATGCATGCTTGAAAGAGAGAATATTAATTTCCTCAGAAGGCGATCAGGACGGGGGGGAATTCGGGGGGCAGATGGCTGGGGATTGGGGCGGGTGGCGGGTTCTGCCCTCAGGTCTCTTGGCCCTGGCTGGAACGCACCGCTGGGGCCTCCAGAGCTGGAGCCTGCACGTACGTTTGGATCACTGACGCATGCATCTCATCTCCACCCCCTGTCGATGTTCTTACGGTGCCACGGGCAGCGGGGAGCAGCATCCAAACAGCGCCACAGAGAGAAGCGAAGAGGCAGGAGGCGGCTGTGCACGTGGCCTCCTTCTTTGGCGCTCAGCCACTCCATCCACTGTTTACCTGCCCAGAGCAGAGGGCAGCATCTGGGCTTCCCTTCCCTCACTCCTTTTGGGCGGCTCAGAGGTGCTTGGGGAAGCAAAGGGGCTGGCAAGCGGGCCTTCCCTGGTGTCAGGGTTCAATAGTCGGATCACATCACACAGTGCTTCATAAGAAGTATTCTGTTTATTGGTAGTTCATAACTATGACACGTGAACGTCTTTTGTCAGGAATGGCCCAAAGCAGCAGGGCACCCAAAGTAATACTAGCATCCAAACATCCCCCATTACAAGTAGAAGCCAATAAGCATTGTGCGCGCGTGTGAGAAAAGAGAGTGGGCAAAATAGGAACTGTTTGTTCCCAGCAGGTCAGGAGCAGCTGGAACCCTAAGGTAAGAAAAGCAAAAGCAGATAACAGCCCAGACAGGAGACATAGTTAGTGTACCAGGCAGAGGAGAGGAGGCTCTCCCCCCCCCCCATTCCGGGGAATGGCAGAGTTAACTGACACCCGGGCTCATCTGTTTTGTGGGTGGGCCAGGAAAGGCAGCAGCAGCAGCGGCAGGTGGGCTGCAGAGATAAGAAAAGACACTCAACAGTTCTTCCTCCTCTCTGTTAACATTTAGTGAGGAGGGGCAGAAAGTCCCCTTTGGCATTCCCCACATCAATAAAAGCGAGCGACTCTGGAATGCCCTTTCTTCTCACGCCTCATCCAGCTCGGGATGGAGCGGAAAGAAACCCAGCCCTCCGGACTGTGCCAGGAGGGGAACCAACAGAGCAGTGACAAATTTGTGTGTGTTTTTTCCCACCTCCTTCCCCCTATCCCAAAGTGGCGCCTCCCACTCAGAGGACCACAGGTTGCCACCAATGACGTCCAGCATCCAAGTCCCGGCAACTCCAGGGTGAGCAGGGAGGGAAGAGGGCGGCAAGGATGGGGCGGGCACTAAAGGTGCTCCAGCCCAAGCCATTCCTCACGCATGGCAGCGATGGCAACCACCGCCCCTGGCTGGTCGCTCCCTCAGCGTGTCAGGGAAGTGCTTGCCCCATTCAGACCACACTCCAGACCCGCCCTCTCCCCCTGGCCCTCCTCGTTGTCACTGCTCCACTTCTACTGCCTACCTGGCCACAGTTCATGGTGCCTTCGGGCAGGTGGGTGGGAGCTGGGGGTGGGGCTTGCTACATATGCCCACCCCCATGCTCCTTCCTGCCAAAGCACTGTTCCGGTGCGCTCCAGCAGGAAATGACCCCTGATTAAACTCAACCACGGAGGAAGGGTGATGCATCATGGAACAGGTGGTCATTGAACAGCTATTACAAATCCTCCTGGTCTGAACCCGCCACTGGGTGGCATCCTGGAAGCCTACAAGGCTGTCAGAGCCTCAAGATTTATGGGGAAAATTTTAGGCGATGGAAGGCCGAGAGCCCACACCCTGGGCAGAGGTGGGAAAAGGAGGCAAGACCCCAGCACAAGGGGGTCGCAGCAGCCCAACCCCACCTGGAGGATGTCCCCCTGGACAACCATGATAGAGTTGGGGAGGAGAAGGTTTAACACATTGCTGGATAGCAAGAGCTCAATCTCCATGATACTGACCCGATTGCTACCCCAAAACCTGATGGTGGTATGGTACACCACCACAGTGTGCTTCCATCGGCATGCTGAGAGATGCCCCATGGTTGTGGTGAAAATAAAATACCTGGGCAGTCCCCCTGGCCTGCCTGGAGAAGCTCTCATGTCAGGTGTTCCTGGGGTGGGATGCCCCCGATATACTGGAGGCCATCAAGCAATACCACCTGGAGCGTCTTCGGTGGGCTACCCGGGGTGAGCCCACAGACAACTTGCCTGCCCAGGCCAAGGAGGGGGCCCCAGAAGAAGGGAGACGTAGTCAGGAGGATGTAGAACTGGAAGACCCAGAGGACAGACTGTTGTCGCAGCCTCCAGAGGTGGAGGATCCCCAGCAGCAATCGGAGTCAGACCTCCAGTTCGCCGTGACACAGGAGGAAGATGAGGAGTTAGCCAAGCTTCATGGACAAGTGGCAGTGAGTGAAGGGACAGTGGTGGACCCCCGGCATAGCCAATTAATGCCCCAAATTGGCCAGGTGAATGGGGTGTGGTGTAGAAGGGTGGATGGGACCCCTAGACCAGCTGTTATTACCAGCACGGTATCAGCTGGAAGTAATGACTACCTCTCATGACCACCAGTGGGCGGGCCACCAGGGGTTTAAAAATACCATCACTCAAGTCCTGGCCCACTTCTTCTGGACCTCAGTGGCCCAAGATGTCAAAGAGTTCTGCTGCTCATGTGAAATATGCCAACGCATGACCACACGAGCAGCCCCAAAGGCCCCTTTGCCCCCCATGACCATCACGGGAGTTCCATTTGATAGAATAATCATGGACTTCATGGGGCCCCTGCCAAGGACACCCTGAGGAGCCCACTACATATTGGTGAGAATGGACTATGCGACCCACTACCTGGAGGCGCTTCCCCTACCAAGCCTTAAGAGCACGGAGGTACCACGAGCCTTGATGCACTTCTTCACCTACATAGGCTTGCCCCAGGAAATCCTTACAGACTGGGGCTCGCCCTTCATGGCTTGATTAATGAGACAAGTATGTGACACTCTTCACATAAGACACCTGTTTATGTCGGTCCATCATCCTTAGACAGATGCATTAGTAGAGAGGATGAACCAGACCATAAAAGGAATGCTACGGAAGATGACACGGGACCGTCCCACATCCTGGGATCTGCTGGTGGACCCCATCTTGTTTGCAATATGGGAAACCCCGCAGGCCTCTATGGGGTTTGCCCCATTTGAGCTTCTCTACAGGTGAGTGCCCCGGGGCATCCTGGGGATAGTAGAGGAGCAGTGGGCTCAGGAAGTCATGCCCAGAGTCGAAGACATATGTGAATACATGGCCCAACTATGGGAAAGACTGGAGACAATGCGAGCCGAAGGCCGCCATAACTTTCAGCAACCTCAACAAATGCAGAAACAATGCTACAACAGAATGATCCATCCACAGACCTTCAGGGAGGGGTACTGGGTACTGGTGTCCTGCCAGATCCTAGCCAAGCCCCACGGTGACCCCTGGCAGGGGCCCTTCAAAGTGACACGGGTACTAGGCCCCCCTCTCCTATGAGGTACAGTGCGGCACATAGGCAAAACACTGCAGACACCTACGTGTGGATGACATAAAGAAATAGCAGGAAAGGCTGAGGGCTTAAGACAGTAACCTGGAAACAGAGCCGTTAGCGCTGGAAGAAGGGCTACTACCATGGACAGTGAGTAAAGAGGATCTGAGTCTGCCAATTCTCAACACGGCCTGAATGGTAGACAACAGGCAGAGGCACGAGAGGTACTCAACCAGGTTCCAGGTGTCTTTGACCTCACCTAGCCACCTACTATATCCCCACCACCCCAGGCAAAGTAGCACGTTCAAGGTGGTGGTCCATACCACAGAAAGGAGAGAAGGGGAACCCCACAACCACTCCCCAAGCAGGAAGACACCAAACCCTGAGGGGGAAGAGGGACCCTGGCCAACAGCAGTGTGTCCCTCCAGCCCACAACCTACCTGGATGGTGGCGAAGGCCCAGGGTGAGGAGGATAGAACAGCGGCATGACCACGAGGGGTGGATCCACCCCATTTGGCAACACAGATGCTGGATGCCAGACCCCACAGGGTCAGCCTGAGCCTCAGACGCAGGGTGGTGAGGCTGGAGAGCGCACCCACGCCTGGCCACAGTGGGGCCTTTGGAAGGAGCTAGGGAGGGCTGGAGCATTGGCAGCCCCACTGAGAGGGTCCAACCAGCGACAGCAGCCCCCATGGAAATGGGCTTGGCAAGCGCCCAAACGGGTGGGCAGCAAAGGGAGGCTGGCGGGGGACCGATGGGAGAGGGTCCAGAAGCAAGCATCCAGAAGGTGGAGAGGCATCCCCAGCTTTAGGTAGGGGTGTGGCCAATGGGGAGAAGGCAGAGCAGGAGCGGGGGAAGGGATAAAAAGGAAGGGAGGAGGCAGCTGAGGAGGAAGGCGGACTACCGAGTGGGTGAAGGCTTGGGCCAGAGAGAGTGAGAGCCTGCAAGCCTAAGGGGAGAAACCAGATCCAGAGGGGGAAGGGCAGTCTGACGCCTTCCCTCCCCTCTCCTCTCAAATCCTTCCCCTCATCCCTCCGCAACCCTCTCGGACAGGAGCCCCTAGGCCCAGGCTCGACAGGGGCTGCAGGTGAGGTGCAGCTGCAGCAGTGGGACGGCGACGGGAGGCCAGTTGGCAGTGGACCACCAGAGCCCTGACAATTACTACATACTGTACTGAAGAGATCATCAGTGTTCTACACGTCAGCCTGTTTTCCTCACTCTTCCATGTTACTGTCAGCTATGCTCTCTTCAAATCCCAACAAGATTTCAGGCTCCCCTCTCCTTATCCCTTTGTCTCCTCCTATCATTGTGGCTCCAAGTCTCCTAGCTTCCATTCCTCACCATTGCAAGTGTGTTGCAGGAGGAGGTATAGTCATTGTTTGGAGATTTGTTTCTAGGTTAAACCTCTGCTGAATTCCCAAGGTAACTGCATATGTCATATGCCAGCCAGAACGTATTTCCAGGCTATAATTAGCACATAGGACGCTGCTGACAAACATGGTTAAGTGGCCTTTAAAGCGCATGACATATACCAACAACTGAATGGCCCCACAGTATTTTACTCAACAGGATAATTCCCTGCAAATTAACATTTTCCAACAGCTCATGCAGGCAGCCTTCTTTCTGAGTAACCCCCTTTTAAATCTGGAGATCAGCTTCTGTCACTTGTTACCAGTATACATGATGATTTCCCTTGTCCATCAATTTTCTAAACTGTTCTTACGCACAGAAACCCACACTAGATACAAAAGATTCTGCTACAATGGCGTACACTCCAGGCAATTAAGAATCAAAAAGTGTAAAGAAAAATTTGATAGGCTTCTAATTTAGTCATAGCACTGATGAGAAACAATAAGAGAGATTTTCAACAGTGACCGTATACAGAGTGGTGCCAGATCTGCTCAATATCCTAAAACCCCTCACATCACCTAGTCTGCTCTAAAACTTTTCTGTGCTCTGCAGCACACTCCCTTGCACCTGTAACCACATTATCCCTACAGTCATCTATGTCCAGGCCCTGTTCTTGTCTATATCCACAAGCTATTGGGGAAGGAGCAAAACTCAGGGTCACCTTAAAAAAAACAATTTGCACTATATTCAAGAGGGATAAAAGGAAAGTACTATTTCATACAGTACATACATGCAGTTGATACGAATTCACTGCCATGAAGTGGTGATAGCCACTGTATTTTGTTTGTTTGTTTGTCTGCCAGCAAGTCACAGCTGACTTATGGTGACCCTGTGGGGTTTTCAAGGCAAGCGACATTAAAAGGTAGTTTGTTGTCGCCTGCCTTCACATCATGACCCTGGTGGTCTCCCTTCCAAGCACTGACCAGGGCTGACCATGCAGGGATCTGACAAGATGGGACTAAGCTGGGCTGTCCAGGTCAGGGCACCACTGGTTTAAAAAGGTAAAGGTTCCCTTTCTCGAAAGCCAGTCAAATCCGACTCGAGGGTTGTGGTGCTCATCTCCGTTTCAAAGCCAAAGAGCCAGC
Organism: Gekko japonicus; assembly: GCF_001447785.1. Taxonomy (NCBI): domain Eukaryota; kingdom Metazoa; phylum Chordata; class Lepidosauria; order Squamata; family Gekkonidae; genus Gekko; species Gekko japonicus. Next base: position 4,291,284 of record NW_015165830.1, read on the forward strand.
ACTGTCCGAAGACGTTTCCATGGTCATGTGGCCGGCATGACTAAAAACCAAGGCGCACGGAACGCTGTTACCTTCCCACTGAAGTGGTACCTATTTATCTACTTGCAATTTAGATGGATTTAAAAGGGGGGTTGGGCAGATTTTTGAAGGGTATGTATGTCATTGGTTATTAGCCATGATAGCCAAATAGGGCCACCAGATTCAAAAGCAGACTGCTCCTGACTTTCAGATGCTGGGAAGCAATTAGAGGGGCTGTTATCTGCAGAACCTGCTTTGGGGACCATTGGTCCTACCTAGCATGGCTAGTCTTATAAAATTCCACTTCCACGAAGAAATGCAACCAGCAAGATGCGCCTTGACATAGATCTTGTCCGTGTTCCAAGATCAGGTGAGCACAGTCACTCCCCAAGCCAGCACAAGCAAGTTTCTAAATTTCTTGCCGTTCCTAAGCTGGCCTCTGCTTCCTGAGAACCCCCAGGACTGCCTGCTCCAAACCCAGCACCCTTTAAGGTGCATGAGAGGACTTGGGGGGGGGGGAGACTATTTAGATTGGAGGGCTCTCACCATATGCAAAAATATTGATAAACCAACCTCAATTTCTGAATCTGTCCTTTAAAACCCATCTTTCCCCCTTAAAAATGCTAATAAAAGTGTATGGGGGGCTGGATTTAATCAGCTAAACTGAGTAGGTGCCCAAGTCTTAGACCCCCTCTTCCCTTCCTACGCAGCCCCTATCAAAATTGCTGCTGTGCACACACACATACAATTTACTCTTTACAAACTGACAGTGATCTGTGGTCTTCAGCACATCTCTTTTGACCTTTAGTCACCCTACACTTCAAGCCCAGTTATGCTTCTTTGAAGGAGAGACAGTTACATGGGACAGAAAGAAGATGCAGTAAATCACATGGTGCAATAAAAAATAAATAAAAGCTATGGCTAATTTCTTGACTGAACTAGTAGATTAGAAGAACAAGTTTATTAGTAGGATCTTTTCCACAGACTGCAACACTCACCTATTGTTGACAGGTTGCCGGCAAAATCATGTGATTTTTTTTTAAAATTAGGACCTACCAAAATAACACAGAATAGCATACAAGATTTCGAGTTCTCCAGAACCTACCAAAATAACACAAAATAGCATACAAGATTTCGAGTTCTCCAGAATATTTCATTGGGCTGGATGTTATAGAATGCCAGGCAGATCCAAATAGATAATGTGGTGCTTGATGGAGCTGGTATCAGGTCACACCTTCAGCCTTCTGGGAAGACAAAGGGAGAATGACATCTGATTCAAAACATAAAAACCATCAGTTGGTCAAATATCTGACACCAGAAAGCCAATGGTGGTCTCTCCAGTGGGCCACTTCACACACTTTGGTTCCCCTTCATAAATACAACCAATGCTGGAGATGTTTTCTTTGATGTGACCCTGCACTACTGTGCAAGTGTACACCCATATGCCTCAATATAACCCCAGTATCTTCTCCTCCATCACCACCACTTTTGCCACAATACACATTGGGTTTCAGCAGATACACCTTAGATACTTCCCTGACCTGGCCTTTGGACATGCAGCCATCATGTCCAAAGCACCATCAGATAGAGGTTTCATGAGTGAAGTAGTAACAGTGCAGGCACCAGAAGTTCAGATTGTCTCCTTGTCGTGCCCTGGTGGTGGCCCAGGCACCGGAGGCCTGCCAGCCATACTGGCAAAGGATATGGGAGAGAAGCGAAGGTTTCAGAAATGTAATAGGCCTGGAGTTTCGCCACTGCCAGTGCCTTCTTCCTCGGGTCAACAGCTCCTTTGCTCGATCTCTCTGGTCTCACACAGCCAGTTGCCACCAACATCCTCCCCGACCTTCCTCTGCTTCTCTGCTTCTCTCCTTTTATCCTCTCCTTCCTCTCAGTTATCCCTCCCCTTTCTCTCATTAGGGAGTCTATTGCACCCATGCCCTGCCAATCCCTTCGTCGGCTTTCCCCATAGGACCACTCCCCCTGGTCCCATCCCCTTGTGGTTCCCTGTGATGTCCTTCCCTAACGGTTCTACCTATGGGTGTGCCCACTTCCGGGGCATCTGCATGAGAGACCGCCCGCGTCTGTGATGTCCCTGGCTCCCTTTCCTCTGGTAAGTTCGGGCTTTTCCATTTACTCCGCAGCTTTGCCCGCGCCCGTCTCCCCGGTGTTTCCTGCCAGCAACACGAGCTTGGCTCCTGCTCTCTCTGCCTGTCTTCCCTAGTGCTTGGTTTCTGGGCGTCCCTGTCCTCAGGGAAAGTGGGGTTGGCATTGCGTCGGTTTCCCGGATCTCGCCTGTAGTTCCCATCACTCCGAGATGGTCCCCTGTGCTCCCGTTGGGCTGTGAGCCCGGCGCGGGGCACGCCACTCCTGCAACAGCGGCCTTGGAGGCCGTGGAGGAACCCGCAGTGGGACCCTTCTGACCTCAGCTACCATGTTTTGGGGATGAAGATTCAATATGGGTCACCTGATGCATTTTCAGGGATGTATTCAGGTTAATGGAGTAGAACCAGATCTTCAACATTTATTCTAGTCTCTAAACTCATAAGAACATAAGAAGAGTTGTACTGAATCAAACCAATGGTCCATCTAGTCTAGCATCCTGTCTCACATAGTGGCCAACCAGTTCCTCTGGATGGCCAATAACAGAGCATAGAGGCTGAGGCCTTCCCCTTGATGTTGCCTCCCAGCTCTGGGATTCGGAGGATTAGTGCCTCTGAGTGTGGAAGTTCCCCTCAGTCACCATGGCTAGCAGCCACTGACACATCCTCCATGAATCTATCTAACCCCTTTTATTCCCGTGGCCATCACTAGATCCTCTGGCAGTGAATTCCATATTTTAATCACTCTCTGTGTAAAGTAGTATTTCCTTTAGTCCATCCTGAACCTACTGCCCATCAGTTTCCTTGGATGCCCTTGAGTACTAGTATTTAGCGAGAGGGAGAAAAATGTATATTTGTCAACTTTCTTTGTCAACTCATCCCCACAAACCTGGGGGGTGAGGGACTTGGGGGGGCAGAATGTCAAACTTGGGCTTCATTTGCCATGGGTTTCTTAACTGTCAGTCTGACTTTGGCTCTGCATGGTTATCATTCTCGCTGTAAGAATGTAAGAATACGCTCTGCTACAGATCGGTTGCCCATTTTTGACTGTCTACATACACAAAATGGTGGTTTAGCCTGTACCTAATTCTTGGAGGCTTCTATATGTTAAGCGCTCGATACAGCTTTTGTAGGGATTAATGTAAGGCCTCTCACCTGTTTCTTGCCTTTATACCTGCAAATATGGACTCTGACTGCAAAAGGCCAGAATGCTTGCTTAGAAAAGGCCTAGAGTTTTGCTGTCGTCAGTAACAATGGACATGATGTATAACAGATGTCCTGTTGCAGTCCTGAATTGTCGGTAAACAACAGACGGAACTTATTACTACAAAAAGGAGGGGGGATATTCAGATTGGAAACTCCCTTGATTAACATTTACTGACCAAGCAAAAGTACTTGGAATCGTGCCTGCAGAAATATTTCACATAACGGGAAGACGCCAAACCCCCCCCCCTTCAGCAGTAGTACAAGTTAAATACATATTTAACTCATGTGAGCGGGAAGTATTCATATAAGACCATTTATTATATACATAAGGGAAAGCATCAGATACTTTAACCATATATAGTATGTAAAGCTCGTGGGGACCCTTAGCTTAAAGCAATTCGGGAAAACCAAATAGAGCCTACGGCCATACCACCCTAAACACGCCCAATCTTGTCTGATTTCGGAAGCTCATCTCCGTTTCAAAGCCGAAGAGCCAGCTCTGTCCGAAGACCATATTGTACTGTGATATCACTGTTGTTTACTACACTCTAGACACTACCTACACGAAAATGGTGAAGATTTGGTACCCCATAATTCAGTATTTAATGGAAAACAGCACCTTGCCAAAAATTATTTGATCTACTTTTAACATAATGTAACATAATAGCTGAAACCCTTACGATTCTGAGTCATAGCCTTTGATTTTACTTCGGATTGAACTGTTGTACACTAAATGGAGTTTGATTTATAAGTGATTCATTTTATACATTTATACATTTGACACTGTGTTGTGTAATTGTGCTGTATACTTTGAATGGATTTGTTTATGATATTTCATATATTATATTTATTTATTATATTTATGCAACCCAAACACATTTATTTATTTTTTTAAATGAATAAATTAAATAGTACCAACCCCAATACCGATCCTTGGGGAGAAGCCCACTGCTTACTGCCCTCCATTGTGAGAACTGTCAGTTGATACCTAATCTTTACTTCCTGTCATTTAACCAGTTTTTAATACATGAGAGAACTCATGCTCTTATCCCATGACTGCTAAGTTTACTCAGGAGTTTTTGGTGAGGTACCTTGTCAAAACCCTTTTGAAAGTCCAGGTATATAATGTCTACTGGGTCACTGTTGTCTACATATTTCTTTACAATAAGGAAAGAGAGAGAGAGATCATGCCTGTTATGAGGAAAGAAAAGCTTCCCTTCCTTACTTGGGTGGTTTCAGTGTTATTGTCTGATAATTCCTCTGACAATCAAACCACCGTGATAGTGGCTTCCTTCTTAGCTGCGGTGATCAGGAAAACAAATTTCCCTGAGTTCAGCTAGCCTTAGAGTTGCCAAATGGATTTTGGCTGGGAGCGGGGGGCTCCTGGCCGGTGTCTAAATCGTGTGCGTGCGCATAGCGTGTGCGTGCATAGCGTGTGCATCACCCGGAAGTGACATCGCACGCTGGGGGCAGGGCCATGCCATTTGAGGGGGAAACAAACAAACTCTTTGTTTTCCCCTCAAATGGCGTGGCCCCGCCCCCAGCGTGCGATGTCACTTCCGGTTGGCGCGCACGCAGGAGCGGGAATCAGGCCTTGAAAGTGGGGGGAAATCCGCCCCCCGGGGGGATTTGGGAACCCTAGCTAGCCTACTGCTTATAACTGTTGATCGTGTATATACTAACTGGATAAATTTAAGTGTGTTTTTTTTCTTTTCCCCATTTGGTACAAATGATTGATTTGTTATTATGCGCTTGAATCTAGTGTTGGTCACATGGTTTTATCTTGTTCTGTTGCTATGGCTTTTTTGCTAATGCAATAAAGATTATTATTATTATATTTGTTTACTTTCTCAAAGAACTCCAAAAGATTGGTGAGGCAGGACTTCCCTTTGCAGAAGCCATGCTGGAATGCATTCTATTTGGGCTTCAGTTAATGTGGTTTTAAATAGCTTCCAAGGATCCTCTAGAGATTTTACTCTCTTGTGCTTCCCCTTCAGCTTCTCCTAGGACCCAGTATTTCCACACATATCGCTTCTGTTGGGGAGTTAATTCCTTTGATGTTTTCTAACTTGTCTGATTCTATGACCTCTTTAATGCAGGGCTATTTTTGGGCAGGAACGCACAGGAACGGAGTTCCGGCTGGCTCCCAAGTTGGCCACGCCCAGCAGGAACTTATTAGCATAATAGGCCACACCCAACAGCAGAAACTCATTAGGATTGGCTACATTAGGGGTGTGTGGCCTAACATGCAAAGGAGTTCCTGCTACAAAAAAAGCCCTGGTTTGACAACAAACAAGGTAAACAGAATAACAAGCAAAAGGTGGGTGTGGCTGGATAACCACACTTCTGGTAACATGGGGGTGCGTCCTAATGTGGTAATAAGCTGTGCTGGCAGGGGTGTGGCCAAATGTGCTAATGAATTTCTGGTGTTGGGTGTGGCCTATTATGCTAATGAGTTTCTGCTGGGCTTTTTCTACAAAAAGAGCCCTGCTTTGATGTACAATGCAACACCACCACCAACCCGTCCCTTCCTGTCCTGCCTATAGAGCTTATACCCAGGAATGACTGTATCACAAAGATTTTCCCCATTCCACCATGTTTCTGAGATACCTACTATACCTAAATTGTCATTGAACACCAAGCACTCCAGCGCCCCGTCTTGCTTGGAGACTTCTAGCATTGGCATATAGACACCTATAATGTGTTTCCCTTGCCTCCCCCCGGCCCCTTAGTAGCCACACATTGCCCTCAGTTGCCATTGTGCCCTCACTCCCGAGTTCTATTACACTCCTGTCAATATTACTCGGAGTGTTTACACAATCATCCCTTTGGACTGGCTTGTCCCAAAACAGAGGCTCCCCAGCTCCTGCCACCCATTCCTTGTAATCGCTTTTTGACCTTGCTGTTCTTTCTTGCTGCTGGCTGTGTGCCTTGCATAGAAGCCCTGAGAGCCAGTGACTTTTCAGCAATCTGTTCCACTCACTTGAGTTCAGCTGCTCACTTCACTGATGCTGCGGTCACTTGCGTACCCCTTTTCTCTCCTCCTCAAAATGAAATCTCATTTAACTTTAGTTAGAGATAAAAATATTTTGTCAGCTGCTTGACCACCTGGTGCAAAAAGAAGCCTAGAGCAAAAGAAGAAGGAAACTGAAAATAAACATCAGAAGGGAAAAAATGGAGACCGAAGTAATATAATGATATGCTGCACTAACACTGCAGCACATACTTTCCCTCTTGAACCTCTGCAGTAAGCATTACACCTAGCAATAGAAAACTCACATGGTTCTAACGACTGTCGTAGACAGAATGCTCTACGGTCTTGGCATACCAGGCTTCAAAATAGAACATACACAGCCTGGCCCCAAATATACTGGTGTCAAGCATAGGTAGTGGCTCCAGACAGAATTCCAGAGGTAGCATTTCCTCCATCTCCCTGTCCCCTCCCCATATCTCATTTGTTGATCATCAGCTAACTTAACCCTTTTGATACTGAAAACAGATTCTCCACCCTAGTAACTTTCTCCTGCAGAGGTAGGTTAACAGAAGGATATCCATATGGGGGAAACAGGCCCCAGTGGCTGATACTAGAATTGATGAGGGAATCGTTCTCCACTGTGTAGAAGTGGGGAAGGGTAGGTGTAATGTATTCAATAGCTGCCATTGCAATACATGAATCATCTAATTGAAGTACAATGTTAAGCTTCGTCCTGGGCTAGGATCCAAATCCATCCAATCACATTGATAGCCCAGGAAGAACCAACCAATCACTTGTCAGCAAGCTCCCTGAGTGGGAACGTCCGTGATTGGTCCTTATGCATACAACCTTATTGGTTGGTAAATGTACAGTAGGCGTGGCTACATTAGCCGGGAGAGTCTAAAAGCAGAACAACTGCAATGTAAAAGCTGTTCTGGCTATCAGATGTTGATTTGTGTTGGAGTTGTGTTAGAGTTGTTGAATAAAGCTGAATCTTTGCTGATTCACTCTCCGACTACTTTGTTAAGTGAGCGACTTAACAGTAGGCTACAAAGATGCTGTCCCCAATGTGTTCCCCACTAACATCTGCAGGGAACAGCAGGGTATAGGCATAAAATTTAAAATTGTCTTTGACAGATTTCAAGCAGTAACAAACACCTGAATTAAAACCTGTTTTCTAGAACTTTGACTCCGGGAGATTCTTCTGGATTAACTTCATCACAAGCCTAGCCACTCGGTAACCCCATGCTATCATTTAACAAAGGGAGGTAGGAATCTTAATTCTCTCTTTCACTCACTCACTTAGAGAAAGAGCACAATATACATAGAGGTGAGCTGTAGACTGACCTGAGGCAGTCTGGTTTTTAATAACTTGTATGTTTTACTCCCATGGTGATAGAAGCATAATACCAAGGGTATGAGGAAAAAAACACTGGGAAATATATTAAATGTGCAGCTTTGGGTTAGTGAAACACAGAGATCTCCACTGAGGAGCTTCACTGCACTGGTGCACAGCACAGAAGACTAGAGCTGTACACTCCAATGCATCTGATGAAGTGAGCTCTGACTCACAAAAAATTATGCTGGAATAAATGTTGTTAGTCTTTAAGGTGTCCCTAGATTCCTGTTTTATTTAGCTCCCAAACTGTTTAAATTAGGACTAACCAATGTCTTTGGGATCCACCTGTTGATCCACATTCTCTAAAATGAAAACCAGAAACCCCATATACCCAGCTCTTATGCCTCAGCGGCCTACTGTGCATGGGCATTTTGCCTCACTTTCACTGTGCATGTCCGTTGGGTTTTCTTTTTTGTTCTGCATTGTTCTCCCTTCAGCACTCAGTTTGCTTTCCATTTGCTGTTTCCCCAGGGCTTGTGAGAGTGCTTTCCCCTTGCTTTGCTTCCAAGCCAAAGGTAATTCAAAAGCATGCAGATTCCCTCGGATTCCTCCGCCACCCTTTTCCTGCCCCTCAGAGGCCACGCCAATGCCCACATCCAGGTCATTCTGCCCACTCTGTACCTTCCACCATTCATCAGTGTGGCCCTCATTTTTTGACATTTTTTTTTTAATGAGCAGCATGAGTCTAGCGATAGGAGACCATCATTAGTATCATGCTGCTGGGGGAAATAGAAATGACTCCCAGTTGGACTGCCCTCTCCTGCCACCCAATTTAAACCAAGCAGCAGGAGGAGGCAGCACAGTGCTGCGTCTGCAGGGGGCCATCAGCTCCCGGCAGGCACAGTGTGTGTGGCTGGGCTGCCCTGGTGGGAGGAGGCAGTGCAGAATTGCACCTGCAGGGAGACGTTGGCTCCTCCCAGGCAGGACAATCCCAGCTGGGCTGCCCTCTCCTGCTGCCCGAGACGACAGCCTAGCCAGGATCACTGCAGAATAAATACACTGGAGAAATGACTATAGTGCGTACTGCAGGCACAAAATCTGAAGTCAAGCATAAAGGCTTGACTACTCAGATTCTCTGCAGTAAGCTTTAAATGTGCAGTAGGCCAGTGTTTCCAGCAACCAGTACTGACAGTGTAGCAATTTATTCTCAGGAAAGGGTCCACTGACCTAATGGTGATTTCCAGTCCACTGAATGTTTTACCTAATGGTAACATCCAATTCACTAGATGTTCTTGCTATGTCAGTTTTTTTAATGCAACTAATGATCAGCTCAGGGTGCTGGGAGCATCTCTTTACACAATTTAAATATATCTTAGGGGAATCCTAGCCCAGGATTGTATATTTGTGTCACAAATTATGTGATATGCTTTTAATCATTTAAATGGTACAAGTAGCCAAGAGGGATGTGATGGAAATAAGCCAGTGATAATGACAGACACCATATAGAGTTGCCATAGCATCTTTTTCATTTTGTTGCTTTCTCTGAGAGATCTGTGGATACAGCTCATTAATACTGATCCTGGTATTACTTTAACTGTGGCTGAATTTTTGGCAGCAGTGGCTTCTACGTGGGAATGGAAATAGTGTGGTATTTGTAAGATTGGTTCTGTCCAAGACCGCTGGGTCAGTGGATTGTTAAATAAAGAATAAGAAATGTCTTCTTGCTGACTTTTATAACTGAAAGAATGAGGAACTCCCTTTCTGTTTGTCCACAGAGTTTAAAAATGCAGAGGAATGGAGCACCAACTGTTTAAAGAAAGTAGCTTGGTTTATTAAAAAAGAAAGAAAGAAACTCTGATAGAAAAGTGGAGAGGGAGAGGGGCTTAACTAACTAATGGCTGTGAGAGACAGGAACAAAGGGGGAGGGCTCAGTTGGAGCAGGATTACTCTAAAGAGCCAATCAGAAGCCTGGAATCAAGAAACAGGAAGAAAATTTGAAGCAAGGTACTTCAGCTGAACATTTGAGAGTGAAATTAAAACTTTTACAACATCAATTGAATTGCCTGCTGACAGAAGAAATAGCCAAAAAAATTATGTATGCAAAACAAAACTTTTTTTTGAAAATGCTAATAAACCAACCAGATGGTTAACATATAAATTAAGAAAAGAAAAAAGTAGTATAAAGATCTTAAAATATGGTGAAGAAGAAGAAGAAAAATACACTCAATGACTTAAAAAAATAATTGAGACATTTTATAGAAAGTTATATCAAAAAGGAGAAGCTACACCAGAGGAGATTAAAGATTTTTTGAAGAAGTATAATTTAAACAAATATACTGAAGAACAAAGGAAAATTTTAAATTATCAAGTAACTACCTGTGAAACTATAGAAGCATTAGAAAAACAAAAACAAAAAAAGACACCAGGCCCTGATGGTTTACCAGCAGAATTCTACCATGTGTTTGAGGACCAACTGATATCACCCTTAAAATATGTTATACAGAGTATAAGAACAGATGGCAGAACACCAGAAACTTGGAATGAAGTCTTAATAACTGATACACAAACAAAACTTGGATGAAAAAGAGATTTAAAATTATAGACCAATCTCATTATTAAATGTGGACCATAAAAGTTATCCTTCTATTCTAGCTACAAGATTGAAAAAAATATTGATGCAGACAATTCACCAAGACCAAGCAAGCTTTCTACCAAAAAGACAACTTAGAAATAATGTAAGAACTGTTTTAAATGTAATTGAATATTTTGAAGCTCATCCTGAGAAACAAATGGCTTTAATATTTTTAGACGCTGAAAAAGCATATGATAATGTTAGTTGGAGTTTTATGTTGGAAAAGTTGCTAGCTTCACAATGTGGCAAAGAATTTTTTACAATGGTCAAAACAATTTATAGTAAACAACGAGCTAGGATTCTCATTAATGGAGATCACAAGATATTGACATTCAAAAAGGAACTGGTTGTCCACTTTCACCACTATTGTTTATATTTGTTCCTGAAATATTGAATAATGTGATCAGAGAGGATATATATATTAGAAGAGTCAAAATAAGAGAAGAATATAAATTTGCAAATGATTTGGTATTTATTCTAGAAAACCCACTGGATTCAATCATGCAATTATTAACAACACTACTGAATTATGGTCAAGTGACTGGATTAAAGATTAACTTAACCAAGACAAAAATGTTAACAAAAAATATAACCAAAGACCAAGTGCAACAGCTCCAAGAGAAATCAGGTTTTGAATCATATAAAAAAGGTTAACTATTTAGGAATAAATATAACAAACAGATGTAGTTCCTTGGTGAAAGATAACTATACAGATGTTAGAAATTCAAAAAGATCTGGAAAAGTGGGAAAATCTACAAATATGTTTGATGGGCAGAATAGCTACAATAAAGATTAATGTTCTTCCAAGATTGATTTTCTTATTTCAAAAAATACCAGTTCTTCAAAATCAACAGTACTTTAAAGAACTTGAAAAAGTGATGACACAATTTATATGGCAGAATAAAAAACCAAGAATAAAAATGAAAGCTTTACAAGATGCTAAAGAAAGAGCTGGATTTGCATTATCAGATTGGGCTTTATACTATAGAGCAGCAACATTGTCATGGTTAAAAGAATGGATCACGTTAGAAAATACCAGACTACTAACTTCAGAGGGACATGACCTACTAATGGATTGCCATGCATTTATGTGGTATGGAAAGTCAGATATACGTAAATATTTTAAACAACATTTGGTTAGGAAATCCTTACTGATGGTATGGGAAAACATTAAAAGGTTATTTTATACTAAGATACCCAAATGGGTCTCACCACTTGAAGCTTTTACAAATCCTAACCTACTGCAAAAAATATGTTGTTGAGATATGAGGATTTGTTGGACAATAAAAATGAATTAAAATCAACAGAAAAACTTAAAGAGCAAGAGATTAATATAGGTTGGTGGAAAAGGGTACAAATAGAGTTGAGATTTGGTAAAGATAAGCCATTGGGTTTTTATACAAATATAATGGAAATGGATAAGATATTGTTACATACTGATGATAAACTGATTAAGAAATTGTATATAATAATGTTAGAAGATAAAACACAGGATGAAATAGTTTAAAAACTGTATGGTTAAATGGGTACAAAATCTGGGTCATAATACTTATTTAGACCAATGGTTACATGTATGGAAAACAAATATAAAGATCACTAAAGCGACTTCTTATAAGGAAAATACATATAAAATGTTTTATAGATGGTATATTACCCCAGATAAGCTAGCTAAATTTTATCCTGACTTACCAAATGATTGTTGGAAATGTCAAAATAATGTTGGCTCCTTTTTTTCATCTGTGGTGGACATGTGATAAAGTTAAAAAATATTCGTCTTGGATACATGAACTGTTGCAAAAAGTGTTAAAAACTACTGTGCTTTACACACCAGAATTGTTTTTACTGAATACAGCACCAGAGAAATACAAAAAACAAGGCTTTTATCTCATTATACATATTGTGACAGTGGCAAGATTATTATATGCTAAACACTGGAGAAGAAGTGAAGTTCCTTCAAAGGAAGAAATTATAAATAACATACTGGAAACAGCAGAGATGGATAATCTAACTTCAATCTTGAGATGAAATAATAAAGAAGATTTTGAGGACACATGGTCAAGATTTTACAAATGGATAGAAGAGCATATCATATAAAATTCCTAGACCTATAACCTAAATAAAAAGAAAAAAGAACTATATATTTAACTGTGAGCAAAAGGTACATATTAAAATTATAAGGTGGAAAAAAGAAATGAATTCTTTGATTATAGTATGTCAATGACTATGTTTTTTAAAAGATACAAATGAATCTTCCCCCATGTGTAATTATGCATGTTTGTTACTGTTTGTCTTATACATATGAAATAAAAAACTTTTTCAAAGACGAAGAAGAAGACAGGAAGGACATAATTTGAAATTGTGGGAAGTCCCTGATCTAGCTATGCTAACAAGCAGTCCTTCAGCTGTCCCCTATAGTCAGTTCTTCTGTCCTTTATAGACCTTATATATTCCAGCACTGTTGCTGGTTTCTGCCAGCAGGTGAAGCCTTTTTTGTATTGCTTGGTGTTCCCTCCGTAATCCTTCCTTCCTCCCCAATGTTTTAAAGGTTGTTTTTATATTTTGTATTTATTTTAAGCTCTGATTTTAAATTGTTTTAACGATGTATTTGTGTGTTGGTTTTAAGAGGAGATTTTAATGTGTATGTTTTAATTTGTTAGCAGCCTTGGTGGCCCTATGAGGGCAGAAAGGCAAGGTAAAACTCTTGTTTAAGAAAATGAATAAACTCCTGCTATATGATGTGACTGTATATACAAAACTGCCTTTGCTGAGTCAGAGCACTGGTCCATCTAGCTTAGTACTGTCTATTCTGACTGTAAGCTGCTTTCCAGAGTCTTAGGCAGAAAAGTGTCTTTCCTAACTCCCGTTACAAGTGACCCTTTAACGGGGTGTGGCATCATGATGGAGTAAGATGGACACTTAAACCCAGCTCTCCTGCTCGCCTTCCCCATTTCCTCATAGAAATACGGTAGCTAAGAAACTAGGTAGACCATACCTCCTGTAGGAAAAACCGTCTGAAGGCTTAAAATAGAAATGTTTGATGGACACCCTAGTCCCTGAAGGGCGAAATACCAGTGAGGTCTTATAATAACGCACCGGGGCAGGCACAAAAAATATGAGCAACAAAATAGCCGCCGAAGGTAGGAACAAGAAACAGGATTAACAGGATGACCCGGTAACACTGAAAATACTACAAAATGCATTAAAAATGCACTACAATTATTTGAACAATCAGTGTTGGGAAAAATCACAAATAAAATAGAGGATACTCTTCAACCATTGACTGAGCAAATAAACCAGATGGCGCTAACGCTGGAGATGACTAAAGCAATAGCTGAAACAGTGATTGCACTGAGAACAATGCTCCAAAAAGAGAACCGAAATATACAAATGGAGCAACAACATCTAAAAGGAAAGAATAATAATTCTGGAGCCTGCAGCATGAAAAAAAACCACTTGAAATTCCGAGGCTTCAAAGAAAACCCAGAAGAAACTTCTATATTAGTAGAAATAATGACTTTACAGCTAGCCTCAGTTCTCCAGATGGAAGAAACCCAGAAATAATTAAGACATATAGACTTGGCATGCCAAATAAACCAAATCGTCACTACCCCAGAGACATTGTAGTAGAATTTGCAGACATGAGAGGGGGAAAAGGCTATTTTGAAATTAGTGAGAGAACAGGGTAATCTCATGTTTCAAGATACAAAAATCACATTATTTCCAGATTTACCCAACGAGGCTTTGCAGATCAGACAACAAATAAGAATAACAATGGCAACACTTCAAGATCAGAAAATAAGTTATCGCTGGGGTACACCAGGAAAAATTAAAATAATTCATCAAGGAAAATAATATTTTGCCCAAGATTAAGATAGTGGAAAGTTATTACTGCAATCACTGCAATTAGACATTCCAATAGAAACAACGTGGCAACTGAGCAAGCGGAAATTTGATTTTACTCCTTCACCACAAAATCTACAAAAATCCCAATCTGTCATCTGCAACATGAAGAAAAAAACACAGCCTAATAATGGATCTTTTTCAAAACTGAAGACTATAAGTATTAGAAAGTAGTTCATATAGACATAAGTGACATTCAGCTGATTATATATAGAGTAAATATAATAAAGGGAGGTGGGCAAACATAAATATAGGAGGGCAGGATGTGGGAGGAGGGCGATAATGTGTTGCAGTTCCAAACAGGAAGGAAAAGTTAGTAAGAGTTGAGTGTAAAGTTGGGTTATTCTGAAGGTAAGAGTAACTGATAGGGTAGGTTAGTATAGAAATTAAGTAGATGGACAGTACAGTTATTAGGTATAGCACCTGAGTTAATAATAAAAAACTAAAGAGAGATAGAAATAAGTCAATCTTAGGTGATAAGGGGAAAATTTTGAAGTTGTTATATTTAGTCACTCTAAATACTTATACCAAAAAAGTTTTAATAGGAAGTGATTCTTAGAATGTATTTATTTAAATACAGATAGAGAAAAGCACAAATAATTGCAGTCCCTCTCGCTTTGATGAACCTGGGAAGGCATACTGCTTATTATACATTGATTTTAAAATTGGTAATATTGCTGGTGGATCTGCCCAGTAATCCAAAAATATTGGCAAAACATAAAAGAAAAAAAATCAAAGAAATCACAACAGTTAATTTACCTAACACTCCAGAACTTTTTCTTCTGGAAAAGTGGCCTAAAATAAAAAATGGAAATAAAAATAAAGAATTAATAGCAAATTTAATAGCTATAGCACGAATGCTTATAGCTTCCAAATTGTTAGAGAGAAAAAACCTTTCTATCACAAAATGGTATAACCGAATATGGGAACATTTTATAATGCAAAAAATGTTATTTAATGTATCAAACTCATTGCCACAAGAGGATTGTAGTAATATGGTATCCTGTCATTAGTTTTATGCTAGAAAAAGAGATTATCCTGAACAATCCGCAAATCAAACTATGGCCCCGGTCACACGGGCAGGAAACTGCGGGGGGGAAGTGTGGCTGTTTGCCCCGGGGCAAACTACCGTGCGGTTACTCGATCAGACCTCCCGTGGAGGTCCTGTGGAGGTACCGTGGAGGTTCCGTGGGAAGGGAGAGGTGCTGATCACAGGACAAGCCGGCGCGCAACGAAGAAGCGCGCGGCGCGGCAAACTGGTTGTCTTTTTTTCTGTACACGACAAATGTGCATGCTCCGTTGGGTGCGTGTGCGCATCCACAGAGGCTTGGGGGAAAAAACTTTATTTGCAAGGGGACATGGGCGGGCGCTGGATGCCACCGGAAACGCGATCAGACGCCCGCCCTTGCCCCGCAGTTTCCGGAAACTAGTACCTCCGAGGTACTAGTTTTTTGCCACGCAGTTTCAGCGGGAAGCCTCGGTTGAGCCACGGGAGTGCTACGCTTCCCAGATGTGCTGGTGAGATCGTGCCCGGAAACTCCACCTGTCTTCTGTCTCACTTGTGTGGCTACCGTTCCGTGTGACCGCAGCCTATGATTTGTTTTTGAGTTTCTATTAAAGTTAATTTATGTTATATAGCGAAGAAATCAAAAGTAATGGAAACAATATGGTTATAATGTAACATTGTATAAATGTTATATGTTGGAAATAATAAATGAACATATTATATGTTAAGAAAAAATAAAAATTGTTAATAAAAAAGTGACCCTTTAATGAGAAATACCAGGAATTAAACTTAGGGTCTCCAGCATGCAAAGCAGGTGCTCTATGATCCCATTTCCCCAAGTACAAGAATCAGTGGCCTGTATCCTAAGACTCCACTGAGCAACATCTGAATGCTTCCTTCAACTCTCTCTGAATTTAAATGACTCTTTAACAGAATAGCCACTTGTGTTGAAGAAGTCTCCTTAGCCTGGAGAAACGTCCTCCAGCCTATGGTAGGATACCTCCCAGTTATTAGAGCAGGAAGACAGCCTGCGGTGTAGCATGGAACACTTCAGGCTTTTCCAGAAAATTGGGGGGCGGGGATTTGGTGTTATTTAGTCTTAAATACACAGACTCTAATCTGGGAGAACCGGGTTTGATTCCTCACTCCTCCACTTGCAGCTGCTGGACCTTGGGCAAGCCATAGTTCTGTCAGAGTTGTTCTCTCAAGAGCTCTCTCAGCCCCACCTACCTCACAGGTGTCTGTTGTGGGGAGGGGAAAGGGAAGGAGTTTGTAAGCTGCTCTGAGACTCCGAGTGAAAGGTGGGGTATAAATCCAATCTCCTCCTCCTCCTCCTCCTCTTCTTCTTCTTCCAAAGATATGACTAAATAACAATAGACTGAGTTTCATTCCTAGCACAATGTCCACTTTAACATGGATGGGGTAGGGGTTTAGTTGTGGTGCAATAGAATTTTCTTAAAATAGGAAAAGTTCATAAAATGTTAAGACAGAAACAGGGGGGGGGGGGAACAGGAAAACTTTCCTGATGTTCATATGCAAACACATGCAAACAAACACAAAATGATGGAATTACCCCTTCCATTATAGTGACATAGAAAAAAGTGGTCAGTAGGGATGGGCATGAACCCACAAACGAACCCCAGTTTGAGCATGAACCAGGCCGGTTTATGGTTCGTGAACCAGGGGTTCGGGAGAACGTGTCTCCCACAAACTTCCACACCCACCCCTGAACCTTTTGTTATTTCCTGGGGCAGTCGCCAGAACGTTCTGCCTGGCAACTGCTGGGTGTTTTGTGTTTTTTACCCAGCTCATTCCATCTTTCCTCCCCCCCCGCCCCGCCAGATCACCCCCTTTTACTTTCTGTGAGGGGGGTCGCAGGTGCTGTTTCCTCCCCACAGTGCAGTGCAGTGCCCTGCCAGCACCCCTGGGAGTCTGTTCCTCCCCCCTCTCTCACACGGTCTCCCTAAACAATTTGTATCCTGATGCAGACAGAGGAGACCTTTATACTGAGCCAAATGGAAAGCCGGTGCCACAGCAGAATGGAACAGCTTTACATAGCAAAAGCAGATTGGGCCTATAAAGGCCTTTGGAGATCACTCTTGGAGCTCAGTCGGGCCAGCCCAACCTGGAGGTGGGCTCTGAAGGCATTTAAATGTCTTCAGAGCTCACTTCCAGTTGGGCAGCCCATCCCAGAAGTAAATTTAAATGCCTTCAGAGCTCACTTCCAGGTGCACTGAACTCCCTGAATCGTGAACCGGTTTGTGCAATAGCGGAGTTCACTGGAGGTTCGAGGTTTGTGAAAACCCCAAACCACGAATCTCCAACAAACCTCCATTTTTCCAGTTTGTGCTCACCTCTAGTGCTCAGCCTTAAAGTGTTAAAAAAAATGTGTCCAATATCACAGACCTCAGCCAATGAGGCTTGTGATTCTCATATCGCCACTGTATATATAAGACATCTAAATACGTTGGGTTTGCTAGCTGAGGAAAGAATCACATTTTCCAAGCAACAAAATATTATATTGTATTGCTAGAAAAATATGTCACCACATTGCCTCCACTGCATATATAAACACAGCAAATGTAGCTATGGAGAAGGTATTTGGATCCTCCTGCAAATGAGCATAACTAACTGTAAAACAGATTTTTTGGATTCTAAGGATTGTACAACTGTGCAATAAATTTTTCATCTGGAAAGATGATTAAGGTTCTACAGAGTTGAACAACCTGTAAATACAAATCTAGCCTTCCTTGATCCATGAATGCATAAAGAATTGTTCCAGGCTATTCAGGCAGGATTTATTATCCAAAACTAAGGTTAAACAAAAAGGGAGCTGTTAGATCGCACTAACAAAGGACTCTTAGAGTGATTCAGCAAGTGATTCAGCTTTATTGGAAGTAACGAACAAGCACTCAACTCAGTAAGGAACCAGAACAGAAAACAGTGGGAGCTTATGCTCCTTTTAAACATAACCGGGCTAATGTAGCCACGCCTATTTACATTTAACAACCAATGAGATTGCTTAGTTAAGGACCAATGGGAGTCTTTCCCTCCTAGGGAATGGTATGTTCTGATTGGTCGCTGTTACGAAGCGACCAATAGGGAGTTCGCTCAGAGGAGCCCTGGTATGGCTCGAAGCTTAACATAGGAGCCCTATGAGGTGATTCATGTAAACGTTTCAATACATTACAATTCCTCCCCCCTAAGTTAAGTCATCATCCCAAATGTTTTATTATTTACATACAATTAGGTCAAACCATTGTACATCAGTTATTCCAACATTAATTACACTCATAGTCCTTCAAATAAGCCGGCATTTGCCGCGAACGCTGGGACCTGCGGAGCGGTGCAGGCTCCATGGGCATACAAGGTTGTGGGTCAGAGTGGGGTTCACTACAGCCTGGTTCAGGCACAAACTCTACTGGGGTTTCAGCCCCGCACCCAGGGGTCTGCCCTGACTCGGGGACAGTACCGGGCCTTTCGGTACTCACCGCCTGCTCTGGGGGTCTCCACTCAACATCAGGGGATTCAGCCGTCGGAGAGTCAGCGCTGTCCGTAGCCCAACGCCTCCTTAACTGATCTATGTGGCGCTGCCAGATTCGACCGTCAGTCAACTGCACCACATACATGCGAGTACCCACAGAGTCGGATATTACCCCAGGAAGCCATAAGTGACCATTTGCATAATTTCGCGCGAAAACCTTGTCCCCCCTTTCAAACATGCGCACCTTCGGTTGCGCAGTGGTACGCTCGGATTGCTCTTCAGTGAGGTCTGGGTGCATTCGGTTTAAGCGGGTCGTGAGCCTCCGCCCCATTAGTAACTCGGCCGGACTACGCCCCGTGGTACTACAGGGGGTG
>NW_015165830.1:4313879-4352543 GCF_001447785.1 Gekko japonicus
TGGTATGGCTCGAAGCTTAACATAGGAGCCCTATGAGGTGATTCATGTAAACGTTTCAATACATTACAGGAGCAGATAATGTGATGTCCTTGGTACATCATTTTTTTCCCCCATCCTCCTGCATCAATTGGAGAAGTGTGGGTAAGATATTCACATTATTTGGAAGTGGAGATCTCCCACTATTACAACAGGTAACAATCAGTTGACCTATAGAAAATGGCCACTTTGGAAGGTGAATATTTGTCAGAGTAGGAGGATCACATTCTGGGCTATCAAGTAAGAACTCGTGTTTCGGGAAAGGCTAACAGATTTTAAAAGCAGCTTTAAAAACTACCTTCTATGACATCAAATGTTCAAGATCACATTTGTGATTAGGTGTGGTAGCTGGAGATCTCCCACTATTGCAAATGATCTCCAGGCAACAGATCAGTTCACCTATAGAAAATGGCCGCTTTGGAAGGTAGACTTTATGGCAGGCATGTCAAACATATGGCCCAGGGGCCAGAACTGGCTCATCCAGGGCTCTTATCTGACCCACAAGCAACTGGTGTGAAGGAAGGAAGGCAGGAGGGAGAGCAGGTAAGCAGGCACATGTGGTGAGGTGTGTGGTCGAAGCTGTCAAGAAATAGAAAGGAAATTGCTAAGGGGCAGGACTATGAGGCTGAGGTAAAATAGCGTGGGGGAATGGCAGTGAAGGTGGGGAGAGAAGAGGCATGTTTTTCCCCTCCCTCCTCCTCCAGCTGCAAGTCAGTGAGGATTGGTAAAGCCACTACATGGAGGGGTAGAGCCGGCAGTGCCACTGTTGCACCAAATGGCAACTGTGAGGAGATTTGACAAGTGCGAGCACACAGAGTAACAGTTTACCAACAAAGGGATGGGGCCAGCAGGGGAGAGAGGAGGCTGAGGGCTGGTGCTTGGATCAGGAGGCAACTGGGCTGTCTTGTGCATGCTGCTCTGAGGGGAAAGATGTCCTGGCCTTGGAAGCGAGAGGAGGAGTGAAAGGAAAAAAGGGTGCCACTGTTGCTGCTGCATATCTGAACAGCCACAGAACCGGGAGGCAAATTGAATGTCAGGGAGGGTGGGGGGGAGGTGACCTGCCTTCTCCCCCACACCTGTTCTCAGCCCATGAAGGTTGGAGGTTTCAGAAACAGCCTCTTCGTCAGGCCTTCCCAAAGTCCTGTTGCTTCTGTGGGAAATGCAGGAGGGATGAGAACTGGCAGTTGGGGGAGCTCTGGGAGAGCCAGGTTCAGACTCCCACTCCTCCTGAGCCAGAAACCTGTTGTCTGGGTCACCCGGGGCCGGTCACTCAGCCTGGACCACCTGACAGATTTGATGGTGGTGAGGGGATGGGGCAGTGGAGGGGGACGCCGGGTGTGCCTCTTCAAGATCCTCAGGGGTAGGACAGGTGGGGAAAGAAAGCAAAAAGCAAGAGATAGATCGTAGCTGTGCTTGGCTGCTGAGGCTGGGCGTAAGGGGGGGTGCTCAAAAACTACCTTATTTACTTGCAAAGAAGATGACTCATCTCCTAAAAGTGCTACGTATCCAAAAAGTAGCTAATTTGTATGGAAATGTAAGATACCCCCCCATGGTATCTTTTAAGTCGCCCGCTTAACAAAGCAGTCGGAGAGTGATTCAGCAAGAGCACAGCTTTATTCTTCAACTCAAACACAAATCCAACACGGATCAACATCTGATAGCCAAAACAGCCTTTACATTGCAGCTGTCCTGCTTTTAAAAATTCCCGGCTAATGTAGCCACACCCACTGTACAAATACCAACCAATAAGCTTGTTCACATAAGGACCAATCACGGATGTTCCCACTCAGGGAGCTTGCTTGAAAGTGATTGGTTAGGTGCTTCCTGGGCTAGTAACACGATTGGATGGATTTGGATCCTAGCCCAGGACGAAGCTTTACATTACACTTCAATTAGATGTTTCACAACATATCATGCATTCAAGGCAGCTTTGAATACACTACAGTATCCCTTGGGGGGGAAACTAGCCTTGCATATAATTAAATACATCTGCTTATGGCATTATACACCATTGAAGTCCTTCCCCTCCCCAAACCCCGCTCTCCTCAGAGTCCACCCCCCAAATATCCGGGTATTTCCCAACCCAGAGCTGGCAACCCTATGCCATTGGTTCAGGAGAAGGCAATGGGCATGCCTTGCTTGAGGTGACAAAATACCATGAACCGACCCTTTTATTCAGGGAGATGAGCCACTGAGTTCTTCTAGTCACAGTCATCTCAGATTGTAAAACTGTAGAGTTGTAAAGATTCAAAAGCCCATATTGTTGACTTCCCTCCTTAAGGTCAGGATCTTCCATACCTATAATTGCTATAAGGCTAAATCACCTCTTTCTGATTCATAGGAGGAATGGCAACTCCAACCTTGCAGAAAAGTTCCTTCCTGGACACAAATATAACAATTAGCTAGATCCCAAGGATGAAAGCAAAACCCATCTGCAAAACAAATTATAGTTTGTGATTCATCCGTTGTGTCTTGGAGAAGCCAACAGAACAAAAAGCTGTAACAGTCATGAAACATATTGGATCATGAAGCAATCAAAAAATGTGTTTAAAATATGTAAGAGGCACTCCCAAAAAATTTCTTCAGCAAAACAATGAATCTGTATGTGTCCAGCATTTTCTGTTCATAGCACTCTAGTAAAATCTAGCAAATCAATCTGACTCAAGCACGACATGCAGAAAACGGGGAAGGCGAACCAAAAAATGACAGTTTTGTCTCAAACAGCAACATGCTGAGCTCCACACACACAGCAGGGCTTCCAGGTCCCCTCAATCTACCAGCAGCACGACACACTGTCTCACAAGGAGCCCACAAAATATGGAGCAGTTTAGAAGATATGTGGCATGAAGCATTGCTCCCAGAGAGAAAATTGAGATGCGCTATCCATACAAAATAGGTAAGCTCTTTGGCCTACAGTCATTATATGTATTCAGTCCTCCAGCAAATATGACCAAGTGAGACTGCACATTGAGGATAGGTCTGATGCTGCTTGCTCCTAGCCATCAGCAGATGACTGGCACATCTCCTTCTTGGCCTGCACTGCCACTAACCTGGTTTAAGTCAAGCCTCTGTGCCTTGGACCTGCCCAGCAGTGGTTACCTTGCCTGAGATGATAAATACCATGAACTGGCCACACGTTTAATTTTTTTTCCCACTCTCGGACCAAAGCATTCATTTTAACATGTGGATCTCTTCACCAAATCCTAGTTCTTTATTGGGGAAAATATGTTTTGGGATTTTCAGTTTTAAATCGATGAGGGTTTTTGTTTTGTTTTGTTTTTTGAAGTTATTGTCTCTCCTCTAAAGTTTCTCACTTGTCAGTAATACAAATAGAGAAATTATTGATTTGGCAGCAGGAGGCTGAAGTTGGTTCGTTATTCGCACTTCCTTATTCATTCCTTATTCGTGTAGTCATTCAGAAACACTAGAGAGTGAGTTGGAAAGCTCTGAACCCCAAAATAAGGTCTGGACCACCACACCTCATACACCCCCACATTCACAGGACTCTCCCCTTCGAGAGGACACGATCTGTGTGCTGGTCCAAAGCGCGGTTCTGGTGCCAGCTGCTCCAAAGTGCGGTGCCCCCAGGACAGTCACACTGGCAGGCACTGGGGCCAGGCTGCACCCCAAAATAATCTTTGGACCACCCCAAACGACACATCCCCACGCTCTGGGGACTGGGCCCTGCAAGGTGGCACGCAGAGATGCCCGGTCCAAACACCAGTTCTGATGCCACGAGCTGCTGTTGCACCTCATTTTCGGTGCATGCTTCCCCTGAGGCCTGTATTTCAAATTTGAATAAGGAAGTGCCCCCTGCGCCGAAAATGAGGTTTGGACCACCACACCTCATACACCCCCACATTCACAGGACTCTCCCCTTCGAGGGGACATATGCGGTGTGCTGGTCCAAAGCGCGGTTCTGGTGCCAGCTGCTCCAAAGTGCCGTGCCCCCAGGACAGTCACACTGGCAGGCACTGGGGCCAGGCTGCACCACAAAATAATCTTTGAACCACCCCAAACGACACATCCCCACGCTCTGGGGACTGGGCCCTGCAAGGTGGCATGCAGAGATGCCCGGTCCAAACACCAGTTCTGATGCCACGAGCTGCTGTTGCACCTCATTTTCGGCGCAGGGGGCACTTCCTTATTCAAATTTGAAATACAGGCCTCGGGGGAAGCCTGCAAACTGAAGCTGGTGCAACAGCAGCTCATGGCGTTGCTCATGTTGGGGGCATGGCCCACATCATTGGAGGGAAAACTCCATGGTTTTCCCTCTGACGATCTGGGCCACGCCCTCAACGTGAGTGACGTAGCACATCACTTCCTGTGATGTGCTGGCGGTGCGCGCACGCACCGTCGAGGAGCTTCCGGAGCCCGGCAAGGCTCCCCCGCTGCCAAGGTAAGAAGACTTGGCAACCCTATGTTAGACTGTGCTGACAATATACTTTTTCAGAGCTAACCAGGGGCTGTTGCTCAGTAGCAGAGCACCTGCTTAGTATGTGGATGGCTTCAGGTTCTGTCCAAGACATACTGCAGTTTAAAATGTCTTCGGCAAGTGTTGTGAAAGAGTTTTTCTTTGCTTGAGGCCCTAGAGAGATACTGGAGACAGTACTGGGCCAGATGGACCAGTGCTTTGATTCCAAATAAGGCAGCTTCATATTATTACGATGGCTCTTGGGTTTTGGCCACTGTGTGACTCAGAGTGTTGGACTTATTACTTTAACTTGCAGTCTATTCACCGTTTTCTTCTTTATGTGTATGCATTTGTAGAATACATCTATACACACATTGTTACACTCAACTGACTTCTGTGATTCAGATGTTTTACTTACAAAATTACTATTCTAAGGGTGCGTTCAGACGGGGCGTTTCTGCCGGCATAAACTGCACCGGTTGGAACCGGTGCAGTTTATACCGGCAGAAACGCGATCACACTCACCCTCCATTTTGCAGATCCGTCCGGTGGACGCCCACTCACACGCTGTAGGCGTCGGCGTTTTTTGGGTTTTTTTAAGGACAGTTTGAGCATGCGCATAGGCAGCCATTCAGAGAAAGGCGATTTTTGTGCATGCTCAACCCCCCCCCATTACATTTAAACTTTAAAGGTAAATCCTTACCTTTAAAGTTTAAAGCCCAACCTGGCCTCCCTGTAGTCCCGGACTGCTCCAGGAAGTTAAAGTAAGGGCTTTTTTTTTTCCTTAACAAACGCTCGGGGCGAAGCTTCGCCCGAGCGCATATCGCTTATTTTTTTTTAAAAAATGGTGGGGGAAAGCCGGAAGCCTCAGGCTTCCGACGGAAGTGGCTGTACAACGTTTGGTGAGCAATCAGACGCCGGGGTGCACCGTTTTCAACCATTGCACTCAGTTTACCATTACTTGGGACCTAGTGGCAGAGTGCAACGGTTTAAAGGGATTTACAACGGTTAGGGACGGGAGGCAGATGTTCGCCGTGTGAACGCCCGTAAGTACACCGGTTGGAACCGGCACCCTAACCGTTGTAAATCCCCCGTCTGAACGCACCCTAAATGAAATTCCTTGTACTGCAGGAGACTAATTTCATACACATTTTAATCATCATGAATTTCATCTTAGCATACTGAAAGACTGTTGATATAACAAAAAGCCTGCTTTAAAAAAAAAGATTAATGAGGAATAGATGTAGAAGTATTCTGTAGATACAATACATTTAAAATTAAGAGTCTACATTTTTAATCCACTATGGCAGAATCCAATTTATTGAGATGATAAAGGAGACAACAAAAGGGCATCTTGAGTGGGGGATGCGGAAAGGGAGTGACTATGCTACAGGTTCCATTAGCATAATGAAGCTGTTGTCAGCCTTGGATTAACCATTAAGCAGAATAAACATAAGGGCACCAAGGGAGGGGGGGCACCACAGAGTCCCCCCCCGTAGCTATCATGCTCTTAACTCTTTCACTGCCACACTCAACTTAAGTCTAATGTTTTGTAATTGTCTTTATCTGCCATGTTCAACTTTAATCTGCATTGTTTTAAAAACGTTTTCTTTGGCATGGTAACTAAAGTTTTAAAAATTGGTTTTAAAGTGTCATCGGATATCACATTTGTTTCCATCTCATGGTTGTGAGGGTTTCACTTCTGTCAAGTGTAAACACGGCTGGCTGGGTCTGGCTGGCATTTAACTCAGCTGTTTCGTGTAACTGAACCATTAAGGTCTTTATTATTTATTTTACTGGTTTTTCACATAAGCAAGGTAAGTTTTAGTGTTGAGAGGCACCATTATTCGGCTGTGTTTAGGGCATCAGTTGGCCTTAATCTCGCCCTGGCTGTTGTGAATGACCACTGTGCTTATCTGAAAACAAAAGCCATGGAATACCCTTTATGAAGACCAACTAAAATAATACAACTGACTTCTTTTTGCTGATTCTAATAAAAGGTATTATATGGCTTCTAGTTTGGGACTTCGCTTTGGACCCATGTAGTTATCTCTGATCTCTGTGGTTATCTTTGAGCCTTGCACTTAACAGTACAGTCCTAGAGTTATACCCTTCTAAGTCCACAGGAATCACTGTGCTAAGGATGGCAGTGTAAATGTCACTGTGCTAAGGATGGCACTGTAAATGTCATAGACATTTGCCTCTCACACTTCAGTGCTCTTTAACTCAACTGTTTATATTTTTTGTTCTCTCTATCTCTGGGTGTGGGTATATGTACATGTATCTGCCAACTGAGGACACATTTTTAAAATCTTTAAAAGTATATATTCTGTTTCTCCAGAGATGTGGTGGAGGCAGCTCACAAATTAAAATAGCACAACAAAACTGACAGCATAAAAACAAATAATTGAAAATAAGCAACAAATTAAGCAAACTTTAGCAAACAAAGGTTTATGCCATAATAAATCCGGTAGTCCTTAAGGTGTCACAAGACGACTTTTTGTTTTTGCAGCCACAGACATACTCTGCTACTCTTCTGGAACTTCCTGGACAGAACTCATGCAAGAGACAAAGCTGAGCTCAGAAAATCCCTTGCTACTACACTGATCATTTGGGACAGCAGCATCTGCACATAGCTCCCTGACAAAGGAGCTCTGTCAGGCCTTGTTAGGACAAGAAGCTATCTTATTGTATTTCTGTGGAACTCCTAACAGAATAGGAGCTCTTGTGGACATCTCTGTACAGATGGCTTCTGTCTTTTTCCTTCTGTGCTCAATGTATTTCTGTCCCCCCCCCCCAAAAAAAAAGAAGAAGAAGAAGGAGAGATGGCACAGTTTTGGCTGACTGAAACATGACTGCTTTACATTACATTTTCCCTCAGTTATACAACTAAATTGTTTCAAGCAGTGACCTAGAAATAATTATTTGGATCCTAACTACCCCCCCAGCAGAAGTGTAGATCTTCGCTTTGTTCCTTCTTTCCTCTTCAGTTGGGGGAGCTCCCCATATCACTGCTGCTATATGCTCCAATCTTAAATTGATTTCAGGGTGGGTGTTTCTTGGGAGGACCTGCTGTCTGCCCTGCTGCCCTACAGGATGACAGCAGAAGATATTGCCCCACCCCAATATGAATCTATGTCGTGGATAACAAGACAAAGGGAAAAGAGCCTGTTGGCTTGTTGTAGGGTGGAAGGTCTTCATGTCTGCATGTGGAAGTCTAACACCGATGAGTCTGAAAACAAGAAACATATTTATATCGTAAGCTACCTTGGAAACTAAATGGTGGATAGATAGGGTTGCCAAGTCCATCTTCCACCCCCAACGGGGGACTTTGGGGGCATTGCTGGAGGGGGCGGGGCATCCCCAACGTGATGATGATAGCCTCACATTGGGGACGTCCGCCGCCCCCCCACCCACCCGCGCACCGGATCTCCAGAAACGGCAGTTCCCTGCACTTAAAGGAGCCGGCGTTTCCCCTTTAAGAGCAGCTGCATTTTCCTTTTAAATGCACGAAGCTGGAATTTCCCTCGGGCTTGGGAGGAAACACAGGCTTGGGAGGAAACATCCCAAGAGAGATCCCACACACTTAAAGGGAGAGAGAGGGGTGGCTGTGGGTGTTGGGGGTGGGGCTTCCCCCGCTGGCCATCTGGCCGGCGGCGGGTAGAACCCCCCCCCAAAAAAGGGGGCCCCCTGGCAAACTGGGGGGGGGGGGTTGGCAACCCTATGGATAGATGCCGTATACATTTAAAAAATAAATACAAACTGAAAGCTTGAAGAAAGAATGCCACCTCTGGAAAGCCCACTGAACCATTCGGTGGAATGAGGGCTTCTTGAGGCAACAAGAATACTGCTTCCTGCTCTTGAACGTAAAGAGATTCTACTGACTTCTCCTCCTTTTGGTTGCATTTACTTTATTTTGTTCATGCCTCACTAAAGGTAAAGTCACCACTGTGCAGCTGGAAGACCACAGGTAATTTATGGGACTCAATTTGATCTTGGTAGACTGAGTCACAGCTGCAGTGTAACAGAAGTAATTTGCTAAGGAAAGGCTACAGAACAGGCGGTGCTGGCAGAAGGTCTCCAACTCTCCAGGGAAGTACACCCTAATGCCTCTCCTGAAACTATAATTTTTATCCTTATGGCTAAATAAGAAGTAAGCACTCACCTCAAGGCTTCAGAGGCACCCTGAATTTTATTGCTGTGAAGTAGCAACCTAAACTCCTCCTGACTATGATGAAAAGGGAGCTTGGATTTTCCCTGCATTGGAATTTCTTAATGACAATTTTTATAGTCCCTTTGCCAGTATGTTTGCAAAAATATAGGTTTTAGGTAATGTTCACAATGAACACTCTCAGGATGGACCATAAAACGTGTTGCCTCTGGATACTAAAACCTTTAAACTGCCTCTACAAAATAATGAAAAGTCAGCTAAATTTCTTTCCTCACAAAATAACCACCTTGATTTCTTATCCATGGCAACTGATCACAGATTTCCAGACATAATTAAAATGAGGACAGGACAGCTATCCTGTTCATGTTTCTCAGAGGTAATGCTTGGTGCTGATCTCATGTCATTATTTATGGCACATAGTGCTTTAGTGCTGATTTTTTCCGTTCATTTGCTATTATTAATGTGCCTGGCTTTACACATGTTTAAATGTTAGTGATATAGAAGAGCAGAGTTTTCTGTAGAACAGTACTTGGGTCTAGAAACTAGTGAATGGGCTCCAAGGGTTATCCTAGTCACACAGTATCTTTAAAAAAACACACCAAAAAACAGAAACCATAAAAAGGAAGGCCATAAATGTGGAGTTATGGCCTATGAAAGGCTTAGCTATTACCTGCTGGTTTACATAACTGCCCTTGGATGAAGTTGCTTCTCTTTTTTTGTTTGTTTGTTTTTTTGCCCCCCGAAGGGGAATTTTTTTTTATTTATTTTTTTTTTTTTTGCATTTTCTACACACTACAATTATGGGATGGGGGAAGGGATACTAATACCCTAACACTATTACTATGGGTGATAGGTGAAGGAGATCTAATATCTACTTGATAGGGAAAGGAATACTACCATTCTAATCTATTTCATCTACTGGATTTGGGGGAAGGGAGAAGTCTAATACATGTTACAATCTGAATAGTTGAAAAAATAATGCTTTTTAACCTAATATTACACGTTATATCAAGATTTGGTTCAATTATGATAGTACACATTTATTATCTTAACACAATTACTGCCTTTAGTGCTGTTGTCTTAGTTCTAGAGTCTTTTCTTCTTGCGTTTCTTCATTTTCTGGAGTTTGGGGGCAGCCTTTTCTTTCTCCAATTCAGATGAGTCTGATGACGTGGAATTTTGGCTTGGGTTTTTTTGTTTGGGTTTTTTTTTACAATTTTTATTTATCAGTTTTAAATATATTCATTACATTCCAAATATACAAATATACACATCTCTCACATATTAGCGTCTACATTTTCCATGTTTAATCATTTATATACACTGGCCCAATTTAGTTTCTCCATTTCTGCTATCTCTAATAGTTTGTTAATTACCTCATCTTTGGTGGGAAGTTCCCTTTACTTCCAATATTTGGCTAACACTATCCTGGTCGATGTTAAGATATAGATTATCAAATATTTATCATTTAATTTACACCAATCCGGTAACATATTCAATAAGGCTATTTCTGGAGACCATTCCAAAATTAATGTTCAATATTTCAGATATTATTTTCTGTAACATTTTCTAATACACCTGTACTCTACTAAATCGCCACCACATATGAAAGAATGTTCCAACATTTGTTTCATATTTCCAACAATCCTAATTTATAGATGGGTTACATTTCGCCACTTTATCTGGTGACCAATACCAACGATGGAAAACCTTGTATATATTTCCTTTATAACTTAGAGCTCTCATATATTTGGCTGCTTTCCATGTTTTTGCCCAATTATTAATATTACCATGTGGCCCATATCTTTCATCCAGGATACCATTACCGAGCTCACTGTTTGGTCTTGCATGTAATCTTCTATCAAAAGTTTATACAATTTTTGTACCATTTTATCGTTTGTTGATAACCATATCTTATCTAATGTTGTGTTGGTTTCTTGAAAGTCTACCAATATATCTTTAGAATACCTAGATTGGAGTTGTACTTTTTCCCACCATGTTAGTTTTATATAGAGATATTAATCTTCTGATTTAAGTTTATTATTGCAATCTAGCAGTATATCGGAGCTTGTTCTATCACATGGATTTTGAAGGGATAGCTTTATAAATACTCCCAAAGGGTAGACCCACTTTGGTGTTTTGGTGTAGTATCTATCTTTTATCTCCGTCCAAACCTTTGAAAGTGCTCCTCTTATCATTATGTTGGCTAAAATTTGAGTGTATTTTATCTTTTCCCTACCATGTGTACGCGTGCCAACCCATACTTAAATTATGTCCCTCTAAACTTAAGATTCTCGTGTTATCTAGGGATATCCATTCTTTTATCCAAGTTAGAGCTGAAACTTAGTAGTACAACTTCCAATTAGATAATCCCATTCCCCCTTTTTCTTTTCTATCCTCCAAGGTTTTCCAGTTAATCCTAGCCCTTTTAGGATGCCAAATAATTTTTAAAATAATTTTATCCAGTTCTAAGAAAAAGAATTGATTATCTTAATATAGGTATATTTTGTGTTAGAAATAGAAATTTTGGTAAGATATTCATTTTAATTGTCGCTATTCTTCCTAATAATGATAGTTGTATATCCTTCCATCATTGTAAGTCTTTTTATGGCTTCCAAGAGTTTATAATAATTGTCATCTATCAATGCGCTGTTATTACTAGAAAGTATAATTCCTAAGTATTTCACTTTCTTTACCATCTCTATTCCCGGTATTCTTTGTATTTCTTGTGTTACATTCATTGGCCGGTTCTTGATTATCATTTTAGTTTTTCTCAAATTAATCTTAAATCCTGCATTTTTTCCATATTCCTGTATCGTTTCCAACACTTTCATAGTTGATAATATTGGATCTTCCATTATAAAGACAATATCACCTGCGAATGCAAGTAGTTTAAATTCTTCTCCTTTCACTTTCAGGCCTAGAATTTGGGTAGAATTTCTAACCTCATCGTTCAAAGTCTCAAGGGCAAATATAAATAATAAGGGCAATAGAGGGCAACCTTGTCTTGTGCCTTTTTGGATCTCAATGTTTGCTGACAACGAATTTTGGCTTGTTGAATTCTGTGAGTAGGATTCTTCCTCTTCTTCTTCCTCCCCATCCGGTTTTAAATTCTTTTCCTTCTGCTTCTTTTTTGTATTAAACATTTGATCCATAAATTTTTCCGCTTTTGGAACAGAGTCAATTTTATATTTTTTGTCCTGGTAATTGATGCTCAGCCTTTCCGGGAATAGCCATCTGTATGGTATTCCCTTTTTTTGCAGAGTGAGAGTAAGCATCCTGTAGAGTTTCCTCCATTTTCTAACTTCAAAAGGGATGTCTTCCAAAAATTTTACTTCTTCATTCTTGATTTTTCAGGATTTTCCCATTGTTGACTTTAGCCCCAGTTCTCTGGTAGATCGTTTTGTGAAATTTTAGATAGGTCTCCCCTGGGAGTTTGTTTTTCTTTATAAAGTCCGGATAAGTCCTATAAGCCATATCCATTTCTTTTATTAAAACCTCTTGTTTATAATCCATTAATGGGGCCAAGGCAACCGCCAAAAGTTCTTTTAAATCCTCGTTCTTCTCTTCGGGGATCCCATGGAAATGTAGAACGTACATGGATCTTTCCAGCTGGAGCTGTATTAGTTGCGTTTTATCAGAGGATCTTTCCATCTCTGCTTCATCCACTCTTTTGTTAATGCTCTCAGTCTGTTTTTCCATCTTTTTCAATGTTTTCTCAGTTGCTGAGTTTCTTTTATCCATTTGATTCAGTTGTTTTTGGACACTGTCTAGCTTAGTGTTGAGGTTAGTCATCTGATCCATTAGGGGGCACAGTGCATTTGCTAACAGTGAAGAGAGAAATCTGTAGTTACTTCCTGGTTCTGGGAGGGAGTCGTTGGTATGTTATTTCCGGTCACCAGTTTTTTCTCCAGTGCCCTCTGTCCTCTCCCAGCCATAATAGAAGCACTGGTTTATTGAACAAAGTTGAGGAAACAATCAAACAGGTAAAGAAAAAACATTATTAATGGGTAGAAGATTTAACACTGGGTGTGTTCCTAATAAGCAAGCCAAAACTGGCTCCCAAAGTAGTTGGCAAGAAAATAATAAAGTCTCCCCAATGCAGTGATTTACTGGTTCCTAACTTTACCTCAGGACCTGGCCATCCCAGGGCAGTTTGTTTATTTATTTGTTTGTTTGTTTGGATTTATTGGATTTATGAATCACCCACCCTGCAAGTAGGCTCTGGGCGATTTACAACCTTAAAACATTTGAAATACAATTAGCATATAACTAAAATCATCAACAGTAGAACAATAAATTATAGTTAAAACCAATCCAAGATGGCACAATAATTCACCTTCCATCAGAAGTGATGTCACACCACAGCCAATGGCCAACCCCGTTTCCCCAGTCTCACAGTCTCCTGTTGGGTGTCAGACCCTCTTGGCCACTGGCCTACCTTTTCCCACCAGTTCCACCAGGCCCAATCACAGGCTGACTGTTAACAAATATGCAATTTCTATGTGATTTGCTCACATTGTGACTAAAGACATACTGGTCAACCCTTCAGGGAATTACGCTTGGCTTCAGCTCCTGTTGTATGCACCATTGGAAGCAAACCTGTTTACAATCTAAAGAAATAAACAGGAAATTGCCTAAATCTACTGGATTATTTCTGGCCTTTTGTTTCTGCTTTTAAATCAAACAGTATATCCATGCTTCAGAGTACCTTATCACTCTTTGGTGAAGTTTCTTGTGCAGAGAGCATCAAACTGGTCTCCAGTTCCAATTGCATCTCTTGTCTGAAGGCAGTTGGAGCCACTTGAAATCACTGTATTGACCACAAGGATCTGTAATTATGGTTTTGGTTTCCATCCCCCTCTGCCTTTTTCCTTCTTTGTTTACTTTATTCACAATTTTATTTTCTCTTAATGGAGACTACTGGGAACGAATTTGCAAAACTGCATTTTTCAGTGTCATTTGTTTCTGTGGAAGGGTGAGCACATATTTAAATCTCTCCCTTGGAAATGGATGGGGTTGACTTAAGCAGGACTATGCCCATTCTGACAGAAAGGAAAGGAGTTTGTAAGCTGCTCTGAGACTCCCTTGGGCAGAGGTCATTTGGGGGGGACGCGGGTGTACGCCATCCCCCCGGGTGAGGTGCGGGAGGGCGGGGCCTGGAGCTCCCTGCTGGTGCCCGCTGGAGGTCGCTGCCGGCTGTGGGGAGGACACACTTCCGGTGATGTCAGGGGGTGTGGCATATGCTAATGAGTTATGCTAATGAGTCCCCCTAGCTCTTTTTCTACGAAATGACCCCTGCTCATATCCTTAAAAACAGATTTGCGGGGCCTCTGTCAACATGTGCTGCATCACATTGACAAGCAGACACAGGGAAATTTGTCCTTCAGTCAACAGTAGCTGATTCACCTTTTGAAATCACGTTTTGAAATCTACTCTATTTCAACCTTTTGAAATAATCTAACTGCCCAATCCTATGTATGATTGTGTCAGTGGGGCTTACTCCCAGGTAAGTATGCATAGGCTGGGTAAATTGTACTGTCTGCTGGTTGGAAGGAAACCAGGTCAGGCTTTAACACCCACCCACACAGCAAAACTCAATCCCGGAATGGTTACAGGACTTCTACTGGGAGCCAAATTTTGTAAGGGGGGTGTCTCTAATGTGGAGGGAGAGGAGCATTGGACTTGCCTCTTGCTTTTCTGACAGCTGACCATAAAGGGGGGAAATGCCCAGGGCTACTTTTAAATTGGTCCCTGTAACTTTCCCTTTAATATTAGTTTGATCTGCAAGCAATTATCAGGTGATGTTATTTAGAGGTTAACCCTGAAGAGGAAGTCAAACTAAAAATTGTGTTATGTGTATGATAAGCAGGGGTCATTTGGGGGGGGACACGGGGGACGCCATCCCCCCGGGTGAAGTGCGGGAGGGTGGGGCCTGGAGCTCCCTGCTGGTGCCTGCTGGAGGTCGCCGCCGGCTGTGGGGAGGACACACTTCCGGTGGTGTCAGGGGGTGTGGCATATGCTAATGAGTTATGCTAATGAGTCCCCCTAGCTCTTTTTCTACAAAATGACCCCTGAATATATTATGTAAATTATATCTGTAACCCTTCCCTCAGCTGTCTTGGAGGGGAGATACAGGAAGATATCTTTCGACCAGAGACTTTGTCAATGTGATTTGGGAGAAGACAAAACTTCTTCTCAGGTGCCTAAGGTGCAAGTTGGTTTGAGCCAAATATATCTTCCTTTGGTAAAGGAAATGCCTGGTTTGATGGACTCCGACTATATCAATTACTTATTGTCAGATGATAACCAGACCATCACCAAACTTGTAGCTAAATTCTGCGCAGCTTGTTACTGTATCCATAAAGAAAATATTATAAAGAAAAGATTATTTAACCCCTCAAATCTTTTAGACCATGGTTTTTATATTTGTATTTTAACAAATTGTTTATATTGGTTTTGTATGACGTTATTGATTTGCTGGCTTGGTGCCATAAGAAATAAGGATTTGATTTGATTTGCAAATTTGGAAAACACAACAGTGGCCACAGGATTGGAAAAGGTCAGTTTACATTCCAATCCCAAAGAAGGGCAATGCCAAGGAATTTTCAAGCGGTCGCACAGTTGCACTCATTTCACACGCTAGCAAGGTCATGCTCAAGATCCTACAAGCTAGGCTGCAACAGTACTTAGAGAACTGCCAGAAGTACAAGCTGGGTTTCAAAGAGATACATGAACTAGAGATCAAATTGCCAACATTCGCCGGATTATGGAGAAAGCTAGGGAGTACCAGAAAAACATCTGCTTCTGCTTCATTGACTGCACTAAAGCCTTTGATTGTGTGGATCACAACAAACCGTGGCAAGTCCTTAAAGAGATGGGAGTACCAGGCCACCTCACATGTCTCCTGAGAAACCTGTAAAAGGGTCAAGAAACAACAACTTGAACCGCACATGGAACAACTGGTTGGTTTAGAATAGCAAAAGTGTACAGCAAAGATGTATATTGTCACCCTGCTTATTTAATTTGTATGCAGAGAACATCATGCGAAATGTGGATGAATCACAAGCCGGAATTAAGATTGCAGGGAAAAACATCAACAACCTCAGATATATAGACGATACCACTCTAATGGCAGAAAGTGAAGAGGACCTAAAGAGCCACTTGCTCAGGGTAAAACAGGAGAGCGCAAAGTTGGCTTGAAAGTCAACATCCAAAAAACTAAGATCATGGCATCGGGCCCCATCACAAATAGAAGGGGAAGTCATGGAAGCAGTGACAGAATTCACATTCCTGGGATCCAAGATCACTGCAGACAGTGACTGCAGCCAAGAAATTAAAAGACGCCTGCTCCTTAGGAGGAAAGTGATGGCAAACCTAGACAGCATAATAAAAAGTAGAGACATCACCCTGCCAACAAATGTCCGTATGGTCAAAGCAATGGTATTCCCATATGGTCAAAGTGATGGCTGCAAGAGTTGGACCATAAGGAAGGTCGAGCACCGAAGAATAGATGTTTTTGAATTATGGTGCTGGAGAAGACTCTTGAGAGTCCCTTGGACTGCAAGGATATCAAATCAGTCAATCCTGAAAGAAATCAAACCTGACTGTTCCCCAGAAGGCCAGATACTGAAGCTGAAGCTCAAATACTTTGTCCACCAAATGAGAAGGGAGCACTCACTGGAGAAGACCCTGATGCTGGGAAAGATTGAAGGTCAAAGAAGACGGGGACGGCAAAGGATGAGTGTGACGTCCTCCTTATTGGGGAGGACTATTTTCACTTTAAAAGTGTTCTGTATTTTATTTAACTGGGTAGAATCTGCTGCCACCAGGAAATTTTAAGGATTTCCAAACCTTTATGCTTCTACTGTTGCTCTTTTTAGTTTGGTAGACCAAGTTCAAGGCTTACGAGGAACTATGTGGTCCTGGGAAGTATGTCATTCAGAGCTGGTATAAACTTTGATAAAAGAGGATTTATTGAAACGAATACTAAATAAAAAGGTGGTACAATGTAACGAGTAATGTGTAAATGATGAACAATTGCTTTGGTATCATACACAATCTTCTCCCTCACTGACAGGGATCTTTTCATGTAACTTTGTAACACTTGTTTATCTCAGTGCCATATGTGTTCACTGTTTCTCTCCCGTTTGTTATGACCCTCAGACTTTCCTTTAATTGTTGGTCACTTAAACTTTACTGTTTCCTATACATTCAACTTTCAGCTTTCTCTCTCTGTCTCACTGAACAACCGCAGCTGTCAGTTTATAACTGCTTCAACACAGAACTCAACTGTCTAACTGAACATCAACTGTCAACATCTAACTGAAACTCTTGACTGACTCACATACTCATCCAACCAGATTCACTTCCAAAGCCCCTCCCCCTCTCTGTCAACCACCAATCATACCACACTTGCCTCTCTCAACCACTCTAGTCTATCTACCACAGCCATGCACCAAACTTTTAAAGAGACACACACACACAGAAACAAGGAATCGTTACAATGAGATTATTAGACAATGTTATCAATGCAATGAACATGAAAGTGAGCAAACTCCAGAGGACAGCAGAAGATAGGAGGGCCTGGCGTGATGTGGTTCATGGGGTCGCGAAGGTTGAACTCGACTGTGTGACTGAATAACAAAGTGGTGAAAGGCTTATCACAGCATGAAAAGCTTCACCCATTCATTTCTGCAGACCAAGCTATTACTAAAGGCGCAGCAAGGGTGTGCATTACTAAAGGGGCAGCTAGAGTGTCTGGCAACCTTCTGGAATTATCATGGTTCAAAAGTTTACACTCCTATTT
Source organism: Gekko japonicus (assembly GCF_001447785.1). Classification (NCBI taxonomy): domain Eukaryota; kingdom Metazoa; phylum Chordata; class Lepidosauria; order Squamata; family Gekkonidae; genus Gekko; species Gekko japonicus. The sequence goes on from NW_015165830.1 coordinate 4,331,310, forward strand.
TTAGTCAGTTGCAGTCAGTCATGTGTGGAGAATGTTGTTAAAGGCACATTAGCAGGTCAAGTCATTTTTCCCGGTCAGTTGACAGCTCTGACTGGATGAAGGCCACTACCTCTAGAGTACCAGATTGTTCTCCCTTCATTTTAGGTTTCTTCTTTTACTATTTTTCCCCATTTTTGACATCTACCTATTAGTGCAAAATTACTGAATATTTTGCTGCAGTTTCAGTAAGTTAACATAGAGACTGAAGAGGTTTTCCACCTATGCTTACTGTCTCTGATCCTTTGCTTTCACAGCAGTTTGCAGGTGAATTGAGTAGATAAAATATTTTTCACTTTCCCTCCTTCTCTATTAACAAAAGCACTAGCAGTTTAATTTTTTTGCACATGACTATGTTAAATGGACAAGAGCACATTTAGCAAAATATATCGTGACCATATGTCCAAAGTTAGTTGAGGCTGGGCTGCAACATATGGTCAAATCTGCATTTCTGGGGGGGCGGAGTGTCACTACAACATGGCAGACATGATTTAAGCGAGCTCCGGATTCCCTCTTCTGCAAAATCGATTGATATGCCATAACACATAATAAAATCAACTAAAAATTACAGAAAGATCTTCGAGAACAAAAGCAAGTACAAAATGAGCAGACACCACATCAGTAAAATCATTCTTCCCGCTTGAGAAATCACCGTGTTCTACAGGCCCAGGAAGAGATTGAAGTCGTAAAGTGGCGGCAGAGAAGAACCTGGTGGTGCCCAACATCAGTGAAGATGATGACGCTCCACTGTGCAAGAAGGATTTGAAAGATCTGAGAGAAGGCTTGCACCAATCAGTAACACAATCAATAGCGGAATTACTACAACCAGTACATACTAAACTCAACGACCTGGCACAGGAACTCAAAGAGACTTCCAAAATTGCAGAGAACACCACTGAAATGACCCTCACTTTACAAGAAGAGGTAAGACACCTCCAAACCTCAGATAAACTAATATCAGACAGAGTATTAACCTTTGAAAATAGATGGAGACAACCTAATTTAAAATTTAGGGGCATTGAGGAGGGGGCAGAAGAAAACTCAGATCTAGCCTCTTTTATTGCTTCATGGCTGGCACAGTCAGTGAAACTGGAAGACGGAGTAGCTCCAGCCATTGTGAGAGCTTACAGACTTGGCCCTTTAGCGAGAGCTTCCAAAGGGCGCCCTAGAGACATCCTAGCCCATTTTCCATACCCTAGATCTTGGGATAGAATATTAAGAGAAGCACGTCTTAAAGGCTCCTTGTTACACGATGATAAAAAAAGTAATAGTCCTGATGGACCTCTCGGCTGAAACCTTGGAAAAGAGGAAGTCACTAAAAATCTTTGCTACTAAGATATTTAATGCAAAAATCCGGTTCAGGTGGAGCCCTTCCTCAGACATTTTGATATTTAGAAATGGAACACTGCACGAAGTTACTGATAAGAAATCTGGCAAAGCACTTTTACAACTTCTTGGTCTACAGTTAACACAGGAGGAAGAACTGCAGGAGAAGAACAACTACCAAAATGAAACTGAACTCTTTAAAGCGATGGCCACTATATGGAAGTTAATAGGACATGAAAAGTATTATTTAAACAGCTATGAATATCTGACTGCTGAAAGGAATGAAGTTATAAACATTAATACAAAGTTTGTGGTTTATATAGTTAAAGTAATAAATCCTTATTAGAAGTTAGTATTTGAGCGAAAGTTGAAATTTTATCCTGAAGTTACAAGCTTAGAATTAAGATACCTATGTTATGGAGGTCTTAGCATTTAACTTGTTTTTTATTTGTTAAAAAGCTCTTTGATTTAAGCTTTCTTTATATTCTGCAAATTGTTGATTGATAATACTTGCGGTCTTTTCAAAGGAATATTATATCATAAAGTTTTAAAGCCAGTTGAATATATTGTTATTGTACATTAAACTTACTCAATTGGTTCATGTTTTTTGAAGCTAAGGGTCAATATTAATATACCTAGGAATCATTTTATAGTGGAATGCTGTAATTTCATAATCATATTTCTACTAGGAACCAAGTTGATTTGATTTGGGCAGATTCACCATGAAGTAAATGGTTTATATTTAGCATAGCTTGTCCATAAAGACAACTAATAACATATAGTTCCCTTTTGTTGTCCTCAGAAGGGCATATAATATATCCTCTAGACTTTACTTATATAAGAGACCTTTTGCATCACAAAGATTCCTATGTTCTCTGGAAAGAACAAAATGATGCTTTGTAAGTTATTCTTACCAACAACAGCCTAGCTTTGGCTAATTATTGTAGTAAAATTTTATTACCCATGCATAATAATATTAAGAGTCAGGAGAGGGAGGGGAGGACAAAACTTAAATAATTCTAAATTTTCCGTCCAGGTTGAGTTATTAGGGTTATTAGGCAGGAAAAAGAAAAGACAGTCTTCTATTAATCCAAAAAGTAGAGCATTGAAAATTGTAATAAACCACAAAGAGAGAAATTAAAAAGAGAGATATAATCCACAGTTCTTAGAGGAGAAAAACGTTTATCTTGTATAGAGTTATAAATCCACAGATATGTTTCAAATATAATCCACAGTTTTTAGGGTGAAGGGAGTTTGTCTTCCCTAGGATTATAAAACCAAAAGTATATTCAGATCTTGTAGAGAAACTCAGAGTTGAGAGTTCATGATGTAATCAAGCTTGTATATCTCAGTTTATAAAATACAGGAGGCAAAGTATTCCAGAAGAAGGTCTTAAGAGTTTAAAGTAATAGTCATAAGAACATAGGAACATAAGAGAAGCTAATGTTGGATCAGGCCAATGTCCCATCCAGTCCAACACTCTGTCACACAGTGGCCAAAAATACCAGGTGCCATCAGGAGGTCCAGCAGTGGGGCCAGGACTGCTCTCCAGTAAGACGTTATTTCTTTTAAAGCCCAATCAAGAAAATATTACCTCTGATGCTCCTTTTGCAAGCCACTGAAGAGAAGGATGGGGGAGAAGCATCCCCCTCTCTTATAATGCCAGTCTTTAAAAGTTAAAGGGCTTTAATAAGGTCAGATCAGAGAATCTAATGTTGAGCTTGTGCATAAATGTACTTACGACTGTAGAACTTTCTTGGATGTTGCAGAAGTTGGGTTGGGATACCCGCTCCGTTCATGGGAGCCACAACTTCACTCCTATGGCTACCATAGGAGCTCTCGCCGATTCCTTCCTTCAGGATCATCTGGGGCTACAACCCGCTGCTGCTGCATGTGGGGAGACCCGATCAAGTTCTCTGGCTTGGGTCCCTCTCTGGGGGAATCCAAGGGACCAAAGAACCCTCCAGTCCCCTATGGAACCGGCGATTCGGCCACAGAACACAGGAGAGGTCCATGAGCACGACCGCCCTCATTGCGGCGCAACCCGGAAATCTTCATGTGTAATCACTTCATGTGTAATCACAAAATACTACTTATTGAGTACCTTAATAAGACCAACCAAATCAGGTGGCCTTGCTCTACCCAACTTAACTTTATACTATGAAGCTTTGTCCTTACTAGGTATTATCAAACACCAGAACTCTGCTTTTCAAGCTGATTGGAAACTTCTGGAAGACTTTTGTTTTGACTCAGTACCTTTTCAATCCATTCTATGGGAAAAACCCTCAAACAGACCGAAGACCATTTCAAAGAACATATTTTTGTTGAATTCCCTTAAAATCTGGGACAAAAGGAAAGTTCTCCTTGCACCGAAAATCTCCCCTGTAACAACTTTTACTGGACAATCCTGGTTTGCTCTGGGGCAACCCTCTAATGCATTTCAAACATGGAAAGACAACAACATCACACGTCTCTTTATCATTCTTCAGGACAAAGTATTGACGACTAAAAGATAACTAGAAAGCAGGCATAAATGCTCACTCCCCTGGTTTGAATACCTTCAAGTCAAACATCTAGTTGGGTCTTTAAGTACACTTCAAATCTGCCCTGACCACTTACTCCATTCAAACGCCTGTTAAAAATAAATCAGTCATCCTTCAAAAGCTACATTTCTTTTATTTATAAAGATCTGATTTCAACTCACCTTAAAGGTTGGGAGAAAAGGCTTACTCACTGAGGACATCCAAGTGCTGAAAGGGGTGAAACAGGGGTGCGTGTTAGCCCCCACTTTGTTCAACTTGTATTTAAATGACATAATAGCTAGTTTAGAAGGTAGTGAATATATGGCCCCAGCCATTGGACAACATAAGGTTCCAGTCCTTCTGTATGCAGATGGTCCTTCTGTCTTTAACCAAGATTGGCTTGAGGAGACTGCTGAATAAATTGGGTGAATACTGCAATGCGGAAGACTTGCGAATAAATTATGCCAAGTCAAAAGTTCTGGTTTTTAGGAAATGCCCAAAGAAAGCGTTTTTAGGAAATGCCCAAAGAAATGCGGAAGGCTTGCGAATAAATTATGCCAAGTCAAAAGTTCTGGTTTTTAGGAAATGCCCAAAGAAATCTTGGCACCCAGATCGAACAATGCAGCACATACAAATATCTGGGTTTAACCTTTTATGAAACTTTCTCCTGGCGCCCCCACCTTACATCATCATTAAAAGTTGCTGCTATGAAGAATTTGGGGGCTCTACTGAAGTTCTACTTTTCTAAGGGAGGAGGCATGGTAGACCCAGTTCTTAAACTGTATGTAAGATAATTCCAGCCATGCTATATGGATCAGATATCTGGAGTTGGGGAGATCAGATATCGTCCTCATTAGAAATAGTACAGAATTATTTTATGAGGCAGATTCTCGCCTTGCCAAGGGGTACACCAATGGCATTAATGAGAGCTGAACTGGGAATTACCTTGTTGAATGCCTTAGTCAATGTCAGAATGCTATCTTATTGGAGAAAATGTTTAGAATGGCCAGGGGTCATTTCCTACGGGAGCACACAGGAGCGGAGCTCCGGCAGTAAGGAGCCCAGGGGGCGGGCACATGCAACAAGCCCCGCCCCCTGCTCCCAGCAGCCTTCAGTCGGTCCACGAGGAGCAAGAAGCAGCCAGGTAAGTTGCAGAGTCCCCCCCCCAGCCCACCTTCAGGTACAAGCTCTCCCTCCTCTGTGAGGGCAGATCTGCGCATCCCCCCCCCCAATAGCTAACAATCCAAAACAGTCCAGTGGAGCCTGAGCAGTGGGTGTTGCCTTCTGACGCACTTCCGATGATGTCAGGGGCAATGTTCCCTCTAAGCTGCGGAGTCTTGTGAGCAAGAATTCTACTTTGTGAGCTAAAGGCCTTAAAGTTGTGAGCGAGCAATTTGGCTATTGCATAAATTAGTTTGCTCTGGAGCCCTCCTCGCTGAGCCAAGACAGAAATGTGTGAGCCGGAGGCTAAAAAACTGTGAGCTGGCTCAAACCAACTCAGCTTAGAGGGAACACTGGTCAGGGGGTGTGGCATATGCAAATAAGTTGTGCTAATAAGTTATGCTAATGAGCTCCTGCTCCTCTTTTTCTATGAAATGACTCCTGAGAATGACCCCAGATTCCCTGGGGGGTTTAAGTTTTAGTTTGCACCTGAAAGCCTCCAAGAGATTAGGTGACCATTTGGCCTCAATTCAATTGAAATTTTCAATTCCTGAAATAAATAAATAAATAAATAAAACTCAAGCATGGGAACTGAAGGAATGGGTGTTCAAAAAGGATTTATGGATCAGGATGCGATGGCACACTGTCTTACGGCACCATTATTCAAGTTTTTAAAAAGGGTTCACTGTAGGTCCCTGTGTTTAGAGAAGTTAACCAGCCTGGAATTAAGATTGGCTTTTACAGTTTAAAGATTTCAATCCATGCCTTCAATGATCAGAACTGGATGTTTCTTTGGTATCCCTGCCCCCCTTAGACTTTGTCTTTGTGATATGGGGGAAGTTGATGATATTGTACATTATATTCTGAGATCCCCATGGCATGAAGCCCCTAGGCTAAAGTATATCATCCCTATTATTCTGCAATGTAATGGACTCTCTGATCTGGATCTGGTCAAATTTTTACTCTCAGACCTTGACAATTATGTCTCTAGCAGAATGGCGTTATTTGCCTTAGCAATAAGGAAAATCAGAATGAGTTTAGTATTTAATGCAAAGTAGAAGGAGTATTGGAGTATACTGATATATTTTTGTTTACATTACCATTTTATAGCCTGATGTATTATCTTATGGCCTAGGCTAAGACAATAAACTCACCTTAAAAATCCTCTAACATATCAAGAACCATGGCAGAAGGACTGCAATATCACCATATTGAATAGTGACTGGGCAAAAATCTAGTCATCACCATCTATCTCTTCCCATTCCATGAATATACAATTGCAGAGCTATAAATTGTTGACTCGTTGGTATCTTACCCCTTCATAAAATCTCAGATTCATACTCACCTTTATGCTGGAGATCCTGTGGGGAACAAGGTACATTTATTCACTGTTGGTGGTCTGGAATAAATGTTTTTAAAGTTTGGTCATTACTTTAGTTAACAGAATCCTGAACTCATCCTATTAGATCTCTGGCAGGATTCCAAACTCCCAAGAATCCACCAAGAGCTTATTTCATCCCATTAACTACAGCGAAAATTGTGATTGCTAGTGAATGGAAGAGCTCCAATATTCTATCACTAACTCATTGGTACTCAAAGATTTGGGAATTTTATGCTTTAGATAAAATATCTGACAAAGTCTCATACTTTGAGAATCCATCCAAATGTTTGGATCTACAATCAAAATGGTTTCATTTCTTAAAATTTGTATTTAGTAGGGATTTGTCACAGTGGTTCCTCACAAATACTATGATGTATTGCACTATATGTGATAATGCTTGTACTGTACGTAAGATTCTGGTGTTACACCTTTCACTCAATCTCAGAAGTTTTGTTAAGTATTTGCAGGTTCTTGTTCTATAGTGAATTGTCAATATTGTTGTTGTTACTCGTTTAAAATAAAAACAAATAAAAACTTTAACAAGGGATCTGGCTTAACATACCAGCTCTCCCAACAAAAAGGCCATGTGCAGTCTGGGGAAGGTAGCTTCCAGCCCATGAGGGCCAGACACAGTACATAGTTAGTTGGCTGTATTTGAGACTGGAAGACCTGGGGGAGATGTCCAGCCAAGCCTTGAAAGGTGTGGAGGACCTGGCCAGTTCTTGCTCCTTCCTTCCTTGCTTCCCTCCTTTGTGGGGGTGGAGCCTCTACAGGGAGGGACCCATTTCCAGAGCTGGTTTTTTCCTCCCAGTACATGCCTGATTTGAATCTTGTAAAACTTGTTGATATTCCTCTTGAAAACCAGAAATCAGTCCTAAACACAGGACAAGGTCATAATGCAGATTTAGGGGCTTCCTGTACAGCGTTCCGTGCGCCTTGGTGTTTAGTCATGCCGGCCACACAACCACAGAAATGTCTTCGGACAGCGCTGGCTCTTCGGCTTTGAAATGGAGATGAGCACCGCAACCTTAGAGTCGGATTCGACTGGCTTTCGAGCAAGGGAACCTTTACCTTTTTATACATCACTGGTTCCCGAAGTGGGCAATACTGCCCCCTCGGGGGTGCTGGAACCATCCAGGTGGGCTGGAACCATCCAGGTGCAGATCCACAAACTGCATCTTTTTGTCGACTTCTTGAAGGTAGACGTCCAGGGGGGCGCTGAGTAATTTCTTTTCTGAAAAGGGGATGGTAGGCCAAATAAGTCTGGGAACCTCTGCTATACATAATGCACAGCACATAGAAAATTTTGTTTTTAAGGAACAGCAAATGGGAAGCGGAAGGGAATTGGAATAAAGCCCTTCCTTGCTCACCATTTCCACTCCAAATTCCAACCTGGAGTTCCAAATGCATGCTCAGGTGTGTTTTGAACTTTGCAGGCCAGGAAGGAAGGGGAGATGATTTTGAATGAGAAGTGTCAAGTGGGAAGAGGGTTAAGCATGTGTGCGTGCACACAGCCTGCCACTTCTCTGCTCCTAATCTCACCCATTGCACAAATCAGAGACTGGCTTTCTTCCTCCTCACTGAGGCAGGAGGTGCTTCAAAAGACCCCAGGAGTCTGAGATACCACCGCCTTCGGGTCTGCAGGGGGTGTGTATTCAGAAATAGTTGTCATCATCATTTTGTAATTGTTCATCCATGGCAGCTATTTTGTTGTGGTTTCAAAATTTCAAAAGTGCCCAGAAGTTTAAAAAGGCTGGGGATCCCTGCACTATACCTAAGAAGGACACAAGACCAGAAAGTGTTCTTGTTTAGTTTGTTTCAGTAGAAGTTGCACAAGAGAACTTTTCTGTGGACAGCCCATGCTGCTGCCTAGTCAGTAGCTGATCTGTCTTTCCCCCACATATACCACATTATTGTAGTTAGGCCCTGTAATCTCCATCTTTCAGAATTATACATTGTTCATGGATTAAGATGGTGCCACTACAGTGGCTCCCTTTATGACCTGCAGTTTTAAACTGGGTATTCCAATACTCTGTTCAATAGATCACTCTGACATCACATGTTATGATTAAGTACAGGGGCTTACACATATAACATAGTTACTTTTTGAATGTCCCTCTTTAAATGTAAAAGCCAGGGAATAATGTTATAACAGCAATTTGTTTTCTGAGCTGCTTCCCAAAGCCAAACTTCAAACAAAATGTAAAATAACCGCTAATCCTTTTATCCTCTCCTAGGCTGTGTTTGATTCTGCGAAGAGCACAGGAGAAACACTCCTGTGTAGTATCCAATATATTAATACACATTAAGCAGGATGTCCTGGGTTTTGAGTGCTGTATGTGGTTGTGTTGATATCATCAGGACTGGTTTCTCAGTACCAGTGATATAGCTGTATTTGGGGGCTTTTCAAGAAATTGTCATCAGCGTTCAAATGGAAACAATTAAGGTTATACCCAACCATTCCATGCACTGCCTGGATTTCAAGTATCTGGATGAATTAAGGTTTTTCAGAAGGGAATTTCTGGAGAGGGAAAAACACTTTAAAAGTGAGCATGGGTATTTGGATGCAACATCACTACCTCTTCCAAATCCGTTTCAGTGAGACTGAATACTATGCTATGAGTTCTTAATCATTCAATTCAATATATGAATTTGCCTGGCTCATACCAGTGAGCTGTATTATGAACAGAATGCAGTTTCCCTGTGAAATTCTTCTCCAGCTCAGAATGCTAAATGAGATTCTGAGCATGCACAGTCAGCATTCAGCAAGCCAAAACCAGCAGTGTTATAGCTGAGCAGAACTTCTTTAATCCCTCACTCTTGATTAAATTCTCAGTGGACTGCCATGACCTTCATGACCCCTCATCTGACCAAGCAGCCTTTTGTTGAATGCTGTATCGCATATTGGGTTCAGTGGATTCCCTTATTTCTAACAAATGTTTGATGTGGTGCTTAACTGTTATCTACATCTAAATCCCTTTCTTATTCCTGAGTGCATTTGTCTGAGGAGAAGGTGTGGAATTTTCAGACAGTACTCCACCATGGTTAGTGCTGAGGGGTGGATGCAAAGTAGCTCACATCAAACTACAGTTCCCAGGGGACAATACAATCACATGCATGAACTAACAGCGTGATTTGGGAGAGGATTCTCCAGGACAAACTAGAGGAATGCTGGGGGTTCTGTTATTAGAGCTCCAAGTGTTTTGTTTTTAAATGCAGTTATCAGGTTTGAGGCACCTTTAAGACCAACGAAGTTTAATTCTGAGTATAAACTTTCATATGCATGCACACTTTTCAGATACATTGAAATAAGACTTCCTCAACCATTACAGATAGGGGTGGAGGGGTTATTTGCCAATAAGAGCTAATTAGAGTCAAGATGCATCAGTAAATGAGCAATAAGTATAGCTAAGATTGGATTAAAGCAGTTAGTAAAATCTGTGAGTAGTAGCAAATTAACATAGAGATAATAAGATAGTTAACAAACAGATGTGACAACTAAGTTTGAGTCCAGTGGCACCTTTACAACTAACAAAGATTAATTCTGGGTATAAATGAGAACTGGGTGACAAGGCATGTGTAGTGAGACAAGAACCTGATATTTCTGTTAAGCCCTGGGGGTTCCATTGTCCTGAGTAGTATAATAACTTATAATTCAGCAATTTCCCATTCCAGTCTGTTTCTGAAATTCCTTTGCAATAAAACAGCTACTTTGAGGTCCCCCATCAAGTGCCATGGGAGGTTGAAATATTCCAGACCCAGCTACCAGCCTGAATCTAAGGTATGAAGAAAGGTTTATTGTTGGTCTTTTTTTTTGCAATATGCTCCTCATATTCCCTTTTTTATTGCCTGATCACAGACTTGCATTTTATTTGCCACAGTCTGTGTTCTCTTTTATCAACCTCATTGAAACTAGCTTTCCACCACTTAAATGAATCCTTCTTACCTTTTACAACTTCCATTACTTTGTTTGTTAACCATGCAGGCCTTTTTGTATACCTATTTGTGCCTTTCGTAAAGTGTGGTATATATTAGAGTCCACTACCAATAGCAAAACCACAAGCCAAGTTTATACGGAAACCAAGGACTGGAAACCTGATGAGGTCAGGGCAATTGTGGAGCAAGTGGGTCCTTTTAACAAGGACACTGCAATTCAGGGACTCACCACTGTTTCAACCACCTACCCAATGGAAGAATCATAGAATCATAGAATGTTAGAGTTCGAAGGGACCTTGCAGGTCATCTAGTCCAACCCCCTACACTCTGCAGGAGCATAGCTGAAAGATAGCCCTACATACCTACAACATATCCGAAAGTTGGTCATACAGCCTCTGCTTGAAAATGTCCAGCGAAGGAGCATCCACCACCTCCCGAGGCAGACTGTTCCACTGCTCAACCACTCTTACAGTTAGGAAGTTTCTCCTGATATTTAGCCGGTAACGACTCCCTTGTAATTTCCACCCATTAGATCTAGTCTTGCAATCCGGAGCAAGAGAGAATAGATCTCTGCCTTCTGCCCTCTGCAAGAAACAGCTGGGTTTAACAGCTACTCAGCTGTTTGGTTTAAATGGCTCAAAGCCCTGCTCTCAGCTCCCCATGGTTTTTCCTGGGAGCAGAAAGCAAGGTTTAATGAACAGAAAATGGATTGAAATGGCTCTGCTTTCTGCTTATTACAAAAACCTCCCAGCCATTTAAACCCTGCTTTTAGCTCCCCATGGCTTTTCATGGGGAGCAGGAAGTGCCCTGCTTTCTGCATTTAAATGGCCCTACTTTCTGCTTCCCACAAAAAGCTGCAGGGAGCAGAAAGGAGGGTTTAAATGGAAGGGGTGAAGTGCCTTCCCAGGGGCACTTCCCCCCACCTTTCTGCTGTCTGTGGTAAGCTGCAGCCAGCCGAAAGGTGGGAGGGAAGTCCCTTCCCAGGGGCTCTCTCTCCCCCCCCCCCGTTTCTGCTGGGTGTTGTTTTTCGGGCTGTCTTCTGCAGTCCTTTTAAAGTTTAAAGGGACATCAGAACAGCTGAGCAGCGGGGAGCAAGCTGTTCCACACCATTCAGCTGTTTTTCGGGCTTTCTGCAAACTGCATAAACCAGTTCAGTTCGTATTTTCCCAGTTCATGCCCATCCCTGCTTCAAATATTTGGCTCTTAATTGTGAAGGGCTTTAAAGGTCATAACCAGCACCTACTCACACATTCTCAGACTAATCTACCTCAGAGGGTTGCTGTGAGGATAAAATAAAGGACAGGATATTGTAACTGCTGTGTCACCATGGGGGAGAAAGGCAGGGTATAAAAAAAACTAAATGAATAGTTATATAATATGAGAAAAACTGTCCCATCCTACACCCAACACTATCCTGACATTTCATGAACATTAAAAAAAAATTACAGGATATTGTAACTGCTGTGTCACCATGGGGGAGAAAGGCAGGGTATAAAAAAACCTAAATGAATAGTTATATAATATGAGAAAAACTGTCCCATCCTACACCCAACACTATCCTGACATTTCATGAACATTAAAAAAAAAATCCTATGTTGCTTTTACGATTTTACCATGTTGTTTTTAACTTTGTGAGCCACCTTGAGCAAATCAGCTTGAGCAAAGTGGCAGCAAATACATTCTCTAGATCAACAAATTAAAAAAAAAAAACATGTGCCTTTAGAGTTCCCTGTGTCCTCCCCCCCCAACACAACTTGGAATGATTTTGACCCAGAAAGTGGCCAGATGAAATACTGTTAAGCCCTCCCTACCCAACACACAATGACTTTTCATTGGAAAAATGTGGAGGGAATGCTATATACCTATATGCTGTATGTCTGGTTTAAGGATAAGTATGCTACAGGACAGACAAAGCTGAACTGTCTCCTGTAACATAATGTATTGGTGATCATCTCTCCAAGAGGTAAAGAGCAACGAAAAAACAGTGCATAATTTACAGTCTATATTGAGTTTGAGCAGGTAGGTCTCTTGACCAAAGTACACCAATGTTATCTGTCACAGAAAGCTTTTCCCCCCTATCAATCAGATAAAGGGATTATGAAAGACCAACCCCACCCTCAAGAATTATTTTAAAAACAGTTTACAACACTTGTGGATAGTAATTTCTGGGGACAGAGTGACTGCTGTACTCAAATTCCAATGCTGAGTTTCCTCCTCCTAACCCCCAGTTGCTGTCCCCATGCTAAATATTCAAATAGAATTGTCAGTGGTCCTGGAGAAAAGTGTCCTATCCCTTTAATAGAGTTTTAGTGTGTGGAAATGGGCAGGTGAAGCTTTTCATTCCCATCTTTGGGAATTTGTCCCACACATTTTAATGTCATTTAGTTATCCTGGGTTCCCTCAAAGAACCCATGGGTGTTCTGGGGATGTTTTGTAAAGATGCTAAGACTTTTATTAGACTAAGGGTGATTTCCCACAAGCGCTGCTCCGCACTCACTCCTCCCTTTTGCCCCGATGGTACGTGTCAATTTCACACAAGCTGCTGCACGGACACATTTTGCCCTGCAGCTTCGTGCGATTTTCCCGGCGTCAGTTTCCCCTCAAAAAACAGGATTGAGTAGACGCAGGGGAAATCACACAAAGCTGCAGGGCAAAATACGGTCGCGCAGCAGCTTGTGTGAAATTGACACGTACCATTGGGCCAAAGAGAAGAGTGAGCGCGGAGCAGCGCTTGTGGGAAATCACCCATAGTGAGCCTTTTCATAAAAGTCTGATTCGGTAAATTGACTGTGTTCCTACACTCCCTGCCACATTTCTTCCTTTCCATGCAGTTTTCCTATCACTTTCTGATATCCAGGTCCAAATATGTAGGATATGCCATAACCTGGATAGCGCAGGCTAGTCTGATCCTGTCAGACCTCAGAAACTACACAGGATGGGCTCCGGTTAGTACTGGGAAGGGAGACCATCAAGGAATGCCAGGGGTATCTACGCACAGGCATGCAGGCAGGCAACAGCAAACCACCTCTGAACATTTCTTGCCTTGGAAGCCCTATGGGGTTCCCATAAATCAGCTGTGACTGGATAACAAAAAAGTTGGATAATATGGCAAATGTAAGAGTAACTAGAACTGGCAGGATTTTTTTTCAGAATTGTGCTTGACACATCCTGAAGCCTATAATCTCTCGGTAGCTCAAAGTCAAAGCAAGTAGCAGTGGGCTTTAAGTCAAAGTACCGAACTCTTCAGCTTCCGTTTCTGGCTGGTGAGGGAGGGTGTTTGAGCTGCAGCTCCACTTGACCAGGACAGTATTATTTTAATTTTATTTTATATTTACTCAGTCTTTTTAACTCACGTGCACAGAATTCGTTAACAAACTGTTTATCATAAGTGAGAACTCTTTTAAAGCCGGCTGCTAGCTCCTTGGCTCAAAACTGCTTGCTTTCTTACTATTGCTTTCTTATCGTTCATTCCAGAACTAGGAGATTTCATTAGTCTGTCTGCTATGATAAAGAACATACAGAGAAACCCTGCCAATTAAGAGGATGTCCCCCCTCCCCCTTTTTTTTGTGTAATAACATGCCTGCAGAGAAGCGACCAAGAGACATGGAGGAGGTTGTCTCATTACCAGCTTCCAAACAATCCAAGATTAGAGATTCCCACACACACACACAAATGAAAGCAGAAGTAGGAGTAAAAACGATACCCCTATTTATGCTGTTGAGACAGCAAACCACTTGAGCCTGGTTGTGTGGTATATGAGAGCAACTTGACTGAAGACACTACCTCAGACTCAAGGGTGTGCCATACTGACCCAGCACTGCCCTTTGAGACAGCTGGAATGCCCATGGAGAGCAGCCTATTAACTTTAATTGCAAGAACAATGGGAAGTCTCTTTAGAGGTATTCAGGGCATTGATGCTCAAATGAAATGGCTGACTGCAGTGGTTACTTAACTGTCAGCTAATAGTCATCAGGCACAGCCAATAACAACGGAGTATGAACTACGGAAAATGGGGGCAGGGGCGTGCCTTTAAGGAGACATGTGAGCATGTCTTGAGACATGAAAGTGCCCCAAGGAATAATTTCCTTCAATTAATTTACCAAACAAGAAAGATTTGTCTAACAATATGTAGGCCTATGGGCCAAACTCCAAGTTGGAAAGGTGGTCAGCGATCTAAATTTCATTTGGCTGATTTACTTAGAATAAAATACTCAGAAGTTGACCTGGCTGATGTTGAATCCCTTAATCATCCAAATCAGTCTCAAAAAGTTTTACTTTCCTTTTCTTCCACCAGAATACCCTCCCTAATCTATATGAAGAAGCTAGAGTTTTCCATTAAAGGTGTTTTTCCAGCACAGGTGCTATTACATTACCTTTGTGCCGCAAGAGATCTTTTGGTGTTGATGAAAGCATGCTACCACAAGAGGGGTCACCAACTGAAATAGAGACACCCCAATTACCTCAAACAAACCTAATTTCTAGAGACGAATCGAGTGCATCCGTGGGGAGTCCACAAATTCTTTTAGAATACCACTACGTCCAGGTTAGCCAAGGAGTAACCCAACTTCCTCAGACCACAAAAGACACAGAACACAACAAATCCTTGATCTTAACTGGATTGACTAAATATCTGAACTGAATTGACTAAATCCTGCCAACCAGAAACAGAGACAAACCCAGAGTCAAACTCTCCATCTCATATCCTGGAATATTGCTGGATGGGGAGGCAAAAGTGGAGATCCTGACTTATTGAATTTTTTGAAGGGCTTTGACATTATACTCCTACAGGAGATCTGGGCTCCCAGAGATATTTTAATTAATGGTTTTAAAGGTAAAGGTAAAGCTAAAGGTTCCCTTGCTCGAAAGCCAGTCGAGTCCGACTCTAGAGTTGCGGTGCTCATCTCCGTTTCAAAGCCGAAGAGGCAGCGCTGTCCGAAGACGTTTCTGTGGTCATGTGGCCGGCATGACTAAACACCAAGGCGCACGGAACACTGTTACCTTCCCACTGAAGTGGTACCTATTTATCTACTTGCAATTTCTTGCGTTCGAACTGCTAGGTTGGCAGGAGCTGGAACTAGAGACGGGAGCTCACCCCATCTTGTGGCACCCAATATTAAGGGCCAGTTTAAAGCCAGTCTGTGCTGTTTGTTTAATATTTCTTTTGATTTTACTGTTAGTCAATTAGATTCCTGTCCCACACTGGCCTGCGCATTTTATCTACCCATTAAGGATCTCCCAATTTTATTAGTTAATGTTTATATTCCCCCTTTTGTTGACAATAGCACTTCTATATCTGTTTGGAAGTCATTGAATGTCTACTTGAACATGGTCCTGGAGAAATTACCTGCTCTTCTTTTAGCCAGGGATTTCAATGCTAGATTGGGGTCCAATAATAATCAGGTAATTTTCTGAGTTGGGGTGATGATGACCATATGCCTTCCCGATTCTTAGCTTCTAGACAATCCAAAGACCCAATTATAAATCAGACTGTGTGTCATTTGGTAGACTTTTGTGTGAAATGTTACCTATGTATAATGAATAGGTCCCCTCAATACCATCTGTATGGTCAATATATTTATATCTCCTCATGTGGCTATAGTGTCATTTATGTGATTTCTTCAATGGACCTGAGATATCATATTACTAAGTTTGTGATAAGTAATCAGACAGAAAGTGATCATTTGCCTGTGTTGTTGTCTTTTAGGATAAGTTACAACCCTGCTAGGTTCTCTTTGCTCAGTCCTGAAAATATTGATTGTCCTGTATATAAGAGGATAAAATGGTCTCCAACCTTTTCAGCTCAGATCCAGCAATGGATGTATAGCAATATTGGGATGCAATTAAATTATAAACTATCTAGTGCTATATCTAGAACAGAGCTGCTCTTAGTCTATAATCTTATTGCTGATAAGCTTGGAGACTTTGCTCAGCTTGTTAGGTTGCAACTAAGTGAAATGTCTGATTATTTCTTGGTTTGATGTTGAATGCCATCTAGCCAAAAATAGATGGCGACAACCATTTTGGCAGATGTGCACTGGCACTTTTCCATGGATCCCTTCTATTTATTGGGAAATGAGGAGGGAATGGCAATTGCTGTTAGCCCAAAAGAAACTTACCTTCTCCATGGAGAAATGGTCCCAGCTTTCTCATGCAACCAAAAGTTATAATAATAAGGCTTTTTGGTCCCTGCCCTCAGGTCTTAAACATATATCTGGTGACTTCAATACTCACCCAATTCCTCCCCAGCATTATTTATTCAATGACCCAGTTTCAGTCGAACCTACTAGTGACATTTTAATATCTCTAGATGTGCCAGAGTGGCCTCCTGTCGCTCACGAGGAGATATACAACCATATTACTAGTCTTAAATCTAATAAAGCCCTTAGCTCCAATGGCCTACCTGCGGAGCTTATGAAGAATAATATTGAATGGTGGACCAGCTCCCTGTCACATCTTTTTACACTGACATATTTGGTAGCCAATCAAACGTAAACGTAACTGAGTAAACGAATTTGGTATCCTACCAGAAATCATGGTTAAATTCCGTAATAATACAGGTGAATCATGGTTAAATTCCATAATAATACCGATTTTTTTAAAAGGTGACCCCAATAGTTTAGAGAACTATAGGCCTATTAGTCTCCTGTCTACTTCAGGAAAACTTTATGCTAAGCATCTCCTTAAGACGCTAACTGAGTGGATGACTATTAATAACATGCCAGGGAGAGAGCAAATTGGACTTGTGTCAAATCATTCTACACTAGACAATTGCGTTACGTTATCTTTTCTAGCTGAAAAATATCTTCAGCACCCCAGAAGTAAGTTATACATTGCATTTATTGATCTTCACAGAGCTTTTCATTCAGTCAACAGACCTACACAATCTGGGTCTTGACCAGTGCCTTCTATTTTTGTTATGTAAACTTCACCTCTCCAACACCTGCAGGCCCGGAGCTAACATGGGGCCCACGGGGTCTGGCCCGCTTGTGTTTCTTCTGGGCCACCTTCCTCCCAGGGAGGCATTTGGCTTCCTGGGCGCAGAGCTCTCCTTGTGGTTCCAGGCACCCCCTTGGGAGCTCTGCAAGTCTGGGCCATCACACCCCCTCCCATCCTGACAATGGAGCCCAGTCTGCCAGCTCCTTGGACTGGGGTCAGTGTCCCTGGCTGCAGGGCAAGAGAGGGCCAGCAGTGGCCGGTTGCCACCTCAGCACTGACTGCTGCTCGGCTGACCTGCACGCTCCTTTCCTGGCAGCTACCGGCGATGAGCGCAGCTCTTCCCCTTGGAGGCAGGAGAGCACTCTCCCCCCCCCCCCCCCCCGCCATCGCCCCTGCTGCCACCGTGACTGCAGCATGAGCTGGACCCATCCACGGCAAAGAGCACAGGCTTTGAAGTCACTGGTGCCTTTGAGGGCTCCTGGTCCTTTCAGCAGTTGAAGCTTTTTGCCTCATTGGCATTCCCAATCAATCCGGAAGAGCTCCCTTAGGATGCTGCTCTGGAACGCGCTCAGACTGCTGGGCACTTGCGAAACAATGATCCTTCTGGGGAAAGCCGGGAGGGAGTTAAGCGGGCAGATGCACCAGCCGCCAGGGAGTCCTTTTGGGGCTTTGGGAACAATTCCTCAATTGTTAGGGAGCCGCTGCTGCATGCGCCCGTGCGGATGTGCCCCCTCCCCAACGTGTGTGTGTGTAAGAAAGAGAGCATGCAGAACGTCTCCCCCAACCTCTCTACACACATGTGCACCGCAGCTGAGTGACCTGGAGGTCGGGCTTGGAAGAGGAAAGGAGACCCAAGGAGCGTGTGATCCATCGCTTGCACCTTCTTTCAGCATGGTGAGATGCCCTGGGCTGGGTTAGCTGCTGGGCCACCCCGGCCCCCTCCCCCAAAAATCCGTAGCTACAGGGCTGAACACCTGCCAGTTAGATTTGATGGCAAAGGTTCCCTAACCCAAAAAATTACTGTGACAAAGGGTGTAAAACAAGGTTCTGTTCTAGCTATTTCTTTCTTTAATTTGTTCCTTTCAGACCTTCCTTCTTACCTGGCTAAAATTGATGGACATGCCCCCAAATTAAATTCAGATCTGGTTCTCATTCTATTATATGCAGATGATGCAGCAGTTCTTTCTTTTACTAAGGCAGGACTAAAGCATTCCCTATCAACATTTATTTCATTTTGTAACCAGAACTCTTTATCCATTAATTTTGATGAAACTAAAATATTGGTATTCTCCAAATTGTGGAAGTGATCTGTTTGGAAAATTAATGGAAGAGAAATTGAACAAGTTAAATCTTTTAGATATTTGGGAGTCCTCTTCCATTATAATTTAAAATGGTCCATGCATCAGGAGCATGATCTTAACTTGGCTAAGAACAAGATGGCTGCTATAATTCGCTTTTACTATCAAAAAGGTAATCAATTTCTTCCAGCCGCCCTACAGATTTTTCGAGCTACAGTAATTTCTCAGTTACTATATGGGATCCCAGTAGGGATTCAGGATTTTAACAAAAAGGCTGAATGTGTTGATGCAGTCTTTTTGTGCCATATTCTTGGTATTCCCAATTCTGTTGGTTATTTAACCTGTGTGCTAAGTTAGGTCTCCATACCACAGAATCCTGAGCTTGGATTGCTACTATTAAATACTGGCTACGTCATTATTTCCGACCCCCTCCAAATAGCCTCATCGCCTTCCTACCCACCAATCTGTTTGTTTCTAAATGGTTCCAATCAATATTTGATAAAATCTATTCATTAGGCATTGATTTAAATTCTAGTGAAACTTATATATTTCGTACAATCTGAAGGAGAATCTGGGATATTGATTCTCAGTTAATAAATGCCGGAGCAGAGGGAACTTGTTCCCCGCATTTCCTGGGCCTTTCCTATTTACAAAATTCTATGGCTCAGTACTTTTCAAATTTAGTAATCCCCTCTTGACATAGCGCTTTCATGCTGGCGAGATTCAATATATTTCCCTCAGCTGTGGTCAGAGGCAGATATAAGGGTATCCCTCTTGAGGAAAGACTCTGCAGGTATCACTGCAGAGAACCCGGTTCTGTACAACATATCCTTTTATACTGCCCATTGTTTACTCCGTTACGTTTACATTTGATTGGCCTTTTCCTTCAAACCTCTAAGACCACGACCTCTAGAGGCATTCAATTCTTGCTGGCAGACAAATTCCCTGAAATTACCAAGCAGGTGGCAGAGTTGGCAAATGTACAGAAAGGGAGAAAGAGAAAGGAAAAGGAGGAGAAAGAGGAGGGGAGAAGGAGGGGGAGAGAGGGAGAGGGAGAAAGAGAGACTATATAGTGTCTATCCATGTTTTATAATGTTTGTCTTTCCTTCTTTGTATATTAAGTTTATTTGCCGTAATTGATTTTAACCTTAGTGATTTGTTCAACACTATAGTTATTTGTGCTTAAAGGTAAAGGTAAAGGTTCCCTTGCTCGAAAGCCAGTCGAATCCGACTCTAGGGTTGCGGTGCTCATCTCCGTTTCAAAGCCGAAGATCCAGCGCTGTCCGAAGACGTTTCCGTGGTCATGTGGCCGGCATGACTAAACACTAAGGCACACGGAACGCTGTTACCTTCCCACCGAAGTGGTACCTATTTATCTACTTGCAATTTCTTGCTTTCAAACTGGTAGGTTGGCAGGAGCTGGAACTAGAGACGGGAGCTCACTCCGTCATGCGGCACCCGGGTCTCGAACTGCTGAACTACCGACCTTCCACAGCCTGCAGTTCAGCGTCTTAACCACTTGAGCCACCGCAGCTCCTATTTGTACTTACATTGCTTTTATTTTGGCTTCTTGGCAAACTGTACAACATATAGTCCTGTTAGTTCTTCCTTGTTGTTACTGCCATGCCAATAAAGGTTGTGATGATGATGATGATGATGATGATGATGATGATGATGATGAACTCTTGAGGCAAAACGAGCAGATATCAAATGATGGTGAGTTTATTTAGGGAGAACAAAATCATGCCTATACAAAATGTATTTAAACAAACCACCTTACTGGGTTGTATCTGAATAATATTGAATGGTGGACCATTCAAACAATCTTTCCCACAGCAGCTTTGTTTCCTGGACCTGACTGATTAGTAAATAAATATGAATACGTAAATAAACTAGGGAGGTTATATTAATACTCTTTGCATTTTCCTTTATCACCTATGAAATTTCCACAATTACATCTCACCCTGTACTTCTTGGCATTTATTACCCTCGAACCCTGCTGTTCACAATGTTTTTTTTTCCTGAAGCCTGTGCACACAGTAACTAGGAGCACTGGGTTCCTTCCAACACAAGCTCCCCCCCCCCCCCCGGCACTCCACTTCCTACATAGAAAACCAGCATAGTTGCTGTTTGAACTTCAACCAGATAGGAAGCTCATTGAGTGAATCAGCTGCTCATACAGTTCCATTTCACTAATGTCAAAGCAACCCCTCTCTTTTTTCACAGGTTGTATTTGGGCATGGTTTGAACTTGTGAACTTGCCCCATTGCAGTTGTGCTACAAATAGCAACAGCAACCATACCTGCACATCTGTACTCATATTCTACTGAGGGGGGGGAAGAGTTGGAATGATCTGGGGAAGGAGGTTGATGTCATTAGGATGGGAAAGGTCACAACAGACAGGAAAGCTTACGTGTCTTTCAGTTGAATGAATTGACATCAATTCTCCCAGAGTTTAGGTGTCCAGACAATTTTTCCTACAACCTCACCCACTCTTAGTAATGTTGCTTTCCTTCCCTTACACAAGATTTCCACTATGTGCAAGTCCCAGCTGCAGACAGCTTAACTGCCTTTTTGATTAAATTTACTATGACAAATTTCACATACAAGAAGATCTGTTATGCCAACTTCTCCAGG
>NW_015165831.1:0-2241 GCF_001447785.1 Gekko japonicus
ATCACCTATTACCTGATCTATTTAACTGCCAGAAACTAAACGAGCAGCCCATCTAACTTCTCCAGAAGGATGCCCTAGTTGATGGTGCTGAAGGCACTGAGAGATTCAAGAAAATCCACAGGAATACACTTCCCCTTTCACTCTCCAGGTGAAGATGATCAGTCAGGACCACCACAGCTGCTTCCACCCCAAACCCAAGCCTGAATCCAGATTGGAATGGGTCAAGAGATAATCCATCTCCTTCCAAGACTGCTTGTGTAGCCAACATCTGGCTTGAGCTCTTCCCCCATGATGAAAGGCTTAAAAAAAAAAAAAAGAGGTGGACTTATAAGTTCCTTCTCTGAATGCAACCAGCCGGTGCTTTCAGAGACTACAGCCAGACTGACATTAACACTCAGTTTTTATAGTGCACGTATCCCTAGAAAGAAGTGGAGCCAAGTAGACAGGAAACACTCTGTGCAGCTAATCAAACCTTTCGTTTCTCCCCACCCCTTTCTTCTTCCATGAAATCAGGACCACATTTGTAATAGACAAAGACAGATAGGGTATAAAGAATATAATAAAATTTACCTCTCTCTTGCAAGGAGTCAAGAAAAGGTCCATGTACACACAATTTAAATCTGATTTAAACTCCCTCTGAAAAGCTGTAGCAGAGCTAATGTGGCAGTTTTCTGCACTTTTCTCACCCAATTACCCACTGAAAAATATTTCTTTTCTCGACAGCCTTTTCCTTTCCCCCCCCACACCCACCCCCCGCCACAAACTTGCCATATCCTGCCAATTGTCTGGTACAAATAGGTTTGCTCATGCAAGTAAGGTTTGTGGGGCTACAACATTAAACCTTGAGTGTGACAAAAAAAATTCCCTCTGGCTGAGACTCTTTGCCCACAGTGAAGTACCTACTGGATTGGTCACTGTTTGGTTTCAAAATGGCACGAAACAGACACACAACACTGCAACACACATACATTCCAAAGTAAGGTTCCCATTAACTTGCCTTTCTCTGACATCTGTTTTTCTGATGTTTGACCTGTTTCATATTTACACTTGTGCATGAAAATATGCATGGAGGAAACATCAGCAGATTCTGTCACTGGCATCTCCCCCCCCACACACACACACAGAAGAAGAAGAAGAAGAAGAAGAAGAAGAAGAAGAAGAAGAAGAAGAAGAAGAAGAAGAAGAAGAAGAAGAAGAGATTGGATTTATACCCCGCCCTTCACTTGGAATCTCAGAGCAGCTTACAAACTCCTTTCCCTTCCCCTCCCCACAACAGGCACCCTGTGAGGTGGGTGGGGCTGAGAGAACTCTGACACAAACTGCTCTTTTTCAAGGACAGCTGTGCCAGAGCTTGTGACTGACCCAAGGTCACATCAGCAGGTGCAAGTGGAGGAGTGGGGAATCAAACCCGGTTCTCCCAGATTAGAGTCCGCACACTTAACCACTGCACCAAACTGGCTCTCTATTGAAGACTTCAAATACCATCAAACGGCATGAGATGTTTTTCAAGACTTGTACCGGAGTACACCACTAAGCGAATGGACATTTCAAATGAAAACCTGCGCTTGTCGAATCACCAATGATTGTGAGCAACCTCTTGGTCTCCACTGTCCAGTGAGGTTGGAGAATGGGGGCCTCTTCAGCATATTCAAGTCCATATGTTGCTAGCTTTCTTTTTCCCAATAAGCAGACATGCTTGGGGGTGGGATGACTTCCATCTATTTTGTGCCAGAAAAACTTTCAAAGGAAGGCGTGTTTGATTGGATACATCTGGCCGCTTATGAGCCTGGGAAGAGTTCAGCATATACAATAGCCCTCTGGTTTGACACGCCCTAATTTCCTTTTGTGTTTCCTTGCAACTAGATGTAATTTGGACTTGGAGAACAGGGTGGGGGAATGCCCCCCCCCAAAAAAAAAATATGTTGATATCACAGAGCCTGGGAAGAGTTCAGCATATACAATAGCCCTCTGGTTTGACACGCCCTAATTTCCTTTTGTGTTTCCTTGCAACTAGATGTAATTTGGACTTGGAGAACAGGGTGGGGGAATGCCCCCCCCCAAAAAAAGAATATGTAGATATCACATTGAAATTATCTCACAAGCTGTCTCTGTAATACATAACTAATTGCCACATCCACCTAAACTCAGGGACGTGGATTGAATCTGAAAACTCTGAGCGTTCAGAGCAAGCAGCCTGAGGTGACATCTCCACTCCAGCATCCTGCCTAATGCAGGTTCAGC
>NW_015165831.1:2459-11419 GCF_001447785.1 Gekko japonicus
GTTCAGCAGCTGGGTCTCAGCATGCGGCATAGAAGTGCCAGTTCTGTTCTTGCTGCCGCATTTGCAAATAGAGATGGAACAGCAGCAGTGGTATCCTTTAGGATGCTCCGTTGGTTACATCATCCCTGTCTGGTCTCTCCTACACAAAACCTATGCACCAACTGGGCTACTTTAGAGTTCTGTGCACATCAGGGGTCATTTCCTGCAGGAGCGCACAGGAGCGGAGCTCCGGCAGTAAAGAGCCCAGGGGGCGGGCACATGCAACAAGCCCTGCCCCCTGCTCCCAGCAGCCCCGGGCTGCGAGGAGCAAGAAGCAGCCGGGTAAGTTGCAGTGGGTGTTGCCTTCTGACACACTTCCGATGATGTCAGGGGGTGTGGCATATGCAAATAAGTTATGCTAATGAGCTATGCTAATGAGCTCCTGCACCTCTTTTTCTACGAAATGACCCCTGGTGCACATGTACTAGAATGCACGGAGAGGACTGTTAGCAGAGTACTGGTGTCATACCCACCTTTCATGTTGATGTTATGTCCAGTGTTCCCTCTAAGCTGAGCTGGTGTGAGCTAGCTCACAGTTTTTTAGCCTCCGGCTCACACCTTTTTGTCTTAGCTCAGGAAGGATGGCTCTAGAGACAACTGATTTGTGCCGCAGCCAAATTGCTCGCTCGCAACTTTAATGCCGGTAGCTCACAAAGGAGAATTTTTGCTCACAAGACTCCACAGCTTAGAGGGAACATTGGTTATGTCATGGGTTCCAGTGGCTGGCTATTTACTTGCCACTGCAAGGCTAGGCAAGGGTACTGTAATGCCCATTATGCAGGGCGGACCTTGACGAAGGTTCAGAACTTCCAGATAGTACAAACTGCTGTAGCCCACTTTTGCTGAGGGGGCAGGTAACTAGGATCACATCATATTCATCTTTCAGCATCTGCATTGGCTTTCCATGGCCTGTCTGATAACCGTAAAAGACTTTAACCCAGCATATCTAAGAGACAACTTCCAACCCTGTCTTCCAGTATGCTTTCTGGTTCACAGAGAACATAGGTTGGGTACGGAGTCCCCGCTGTGTAACAGTGATATAGGAGTTGCAGGTTCTTCTCAAATATCTACATGTGTGGTGCCCACTTGGTATAGGAATGGCAGCACGTAGGGAGAAGGGAACGCAGCCTTCCTAATCCCTTCTGTTTTTCTGAGCTGAAAAAGCCCCAGGAGGAAACTATTTGGCCCACTGGGGAAACACACGTGTATTCCAGGGGGCACATCGGTTTCCCCAGTGAGGCAAAGAGGTCAGGAAAACAGCACAGAGGGGAGGCTGAACCCCCTTCTCTGCACACATTGTGGGGGCTATAAATTAAACAATAAACAATTTTCTTTGCTTATGATTATAAGCAGGGCTATTTTGGGGCAGGAACGCACAGGAACGGAGTTCCAGCTGGCTCCTGAGTTGGCCACGCCCAGCAGGAACTCATTAGCATAATAGGCCACACCCAACAGCAGAAACTCATTAGGATTGGCTACATTAGGGGTGTGTGGCCTAACATGCAAAGGAGTTCCTGCTACAAAAAAAAGCCCTGGGTTTTGACAACAAGGTAAACAGAATAAGAAGCAAAAGGTGGGTGTGGCTGGATGACCACACTTCTGGTAACATGGGGGGGCGGCCTAATATGCTAATAGGCTGTGCTGTCAAGGGTGTGGCCTAATATGCTAATGAGTTCCTGCTGGGCTTTTTCTACAAAAAAAGCCCTGATTATTAGGTACTTTGGGGGCTTATTTTATGTCTACATAGTGCGGCCCCCACACAGATAAGCAAATGCATGAGGCATCATACTATATCCTTATTAACACATACTAGTTGATAGCACTGTAACCTACCTCATAGGGTTCTTGTAAGAAAGGAATGGATGAGAGCTTTATATGCCCCTCTAAGTTCCTTGGCGGAAGGCCAGGATAAAAGGATTCCATGATTCTATGAAAAGTATGATAGACAGTAAAAGCTCCCACCCCAAATAGTATCCTATGGCATTTAAATTTAGCAGGGAGCAAAAGAAAACAGCAACCAGGATGCTTCCAGCTGGAAACTAGACAGATCCAAATTTCAATACTCTTCTTTAGTTCACTCTGACGTTCTCTGTCAACTTCTCAACAGCTCCCAGATAAATGTGCCCTAGGGAAAATATAAAGCCATGAAAGTTTGGCTGATTGAGTACTGATGGATTCATAATGGAAAATAAATTTCCATGTATATATGGCTGTCGTGACCATTTAAAAAAATCTTTCGTGATGATTTATTACTTCTCTTTGACAAATTTACTAGCACGCCCACATAGTTATGCTTGCCTGTTCCTGTTCTCCTCATTTTCCTTCTCTGCTATAAAAAGCAGGTGGTGGTGGTGGTGGGGGGGTTGTACGGAATTCTGCATATTGTTTTATTGATCTAGGTGGAACTACTCTGGTGCAAGTTAACTGTACTTAATGGGCTTACACTAGTTGTGACTATCAGGTTGCTATGCAGAGGCAGGCCATGGCAAACCTCTGAACATCTCTTGCCTTGAAAACCCCACCAGGGCTCACCATAAGTCAGCCGTGACTTGATGGCAACTTTCCACCACCACATCATGATACAATTCTAGGCCCACTCATCTGGAGTAAATCCCACTGAATGCAGCAGGACTACTTCTGAGTAAGCATGCATAATGCCAAGCACAAGTCACTTTTCACTGGCTAATGTATTTAGGACTGGTGCGCTAAGATTCTTAGCAGGTACAACAGTTGTGTGTTACGTGATTAAAAGTGCAACCCTAAGCAGTGTTAGTAAAAGGTAAAGGTTCCCTTGCTCAAAAGCCAGTCGAGTCCGACTCTAGGGTTGCGGTGCTCATCTCCGTTTTGAAGCCGAAGAGCCAGCGCTGTCCGAAGACGTTTCCGTGGTCATGTGGCCGGCATGACTAAACACCAAGGTGCCACGGAACGCTGTTACCTTCCCACTGAAGTGGTACCTATTTATCTACTTGCACTTTCTTGCTTTCGAACTGCTAGGTTGGCAGGAGCTGGAACTAGAGACGGGCGCTCACTCAGTCATGCTCGTCAGGTCTCGAACTGCTGAACTACCGACCTTCCACAACCTGCAGTTCAGCGTCTTAACCACTTGAGCCACAAATCCACAGAAGTCAGCGGGCTTAGAAATATGCAATTCTGTTTAGGAGCAAAATTCCAGTAGCACCTTAAAGACCAACAGCATTTTCAGGGTATAAGGTTCTGTGAGTCAAACGAAGTGAGGTTTGAATAGCTTATACCCTAGAAGATTGTGCTGGTCTTTAAAGGTGCAACTGGACTGGAATTTTGCTATACACTAACTCAGCTACCCCCCTGGTACTATTCTGTTTAGGATTGTGCTGTAAGAGAGCAGGTCAGAAGTATGTCCCATTTTATTCAATGGGGCATGTTTCCAGGAAAGTGTTTGTACAATTGTAGCCTCTGTGCAATCTTAGGCAGAGTGGCACCTTTTCAAGCTCTTTGACTTCAAGTATTAGAAAGGTGAAATTCTGTTTAGGATTGCACTGAAAGCCTAAGGAAGGTCAGCTTCCTGTGCTACTTGTGTAGAAGAGGGGATTTGTGAGAAATCCTTTTGTCTACTCACTTACTAAAAGTACAGGTGTACTGCTGTTGTCTGTCTTCCATCTAGTCACCTCACACTTTGGCAGGGCAAGCTTTTCTTATGCAGTCTGGTCAAATAATCTGATTCAGGCGTGTATGTTGTTGTTCAGTCGCGCAGTTGAGTCCGACTCTTCACGACCCAATGGACCACATCACACCAGGCCCTCCTGTCTTCTGTCGTCCTCCGGAGTTTGCTCAGTTTCATGTTCGTTGCATCCATGACACTGTCTAACCATCTCATCCTTTGCCGTCCCCGTCTTCTTTGACCTTCAATCTTTCCCAGCATCAGGGTCTTCTCCAGTGAGTGCTTCCTTCTCATTTGTTGGCCAAAGCGTGTGTGTATGTGTTTGTGTGTGTGTGTATATCTATATCTATATATAGGTTTTAGACTACTCATTTTAAGGGAAGTTAATTGGTTGTGTGAGTGTACGTATGTGTGTGAGTGTATGTATGTGTATGTATATATATCTATATCTATATATAGGTTTAAGACTACTCATTTTAAGGGAAGTTAATTGGTTTAATGATCACAGAAAGCAAACATTTTTTTCTGAACATGATCAAATGTTTTTCTTATAATTACCTCTATTATCTATGATTCCTTGATTTCTATATGGAAACAATTTTAGGGACTGTTGTGGCTGAGAGCTGTGTGATCATCACTCTTCCATGTCATCCCCCCCCCCCCCGTTTATTTTATTTAATATACTGGCTGCTCGTAAATTGCTTTTTCAGACGTATTCATTTTTTTCCCCTTGCACAGGATCATTTTTATTATAGACGTTTGCTTCAAGCTCCAAGAAAGTACAGTATATTGGACCTGGAAATGAAAATGCATAAGGAGCCAGTCAATTTGGTATAGAATGCAAGCCAAAACTTTAGTCAAGGGATCTAGTATTCTGTGTTTTTTTAAAGTATGCATTTTACAAGAGAAAACTCCTGTATTCAGAATAAAAGATACACCGGGGGGGGGGGGGGTCCCTATTTCTGTAGTAATTTTTACGGATATCTTAGTTTTCTTCTGACAGTGACAAGTACTTCAGAGTAAGAGTTGTAATCAGTTCATATTTGAAATTTGGATGATAATATTAGTAATATCGGTTCATTTTGGATATTTGAAAATTTTTCGTTTCATCTCAGTTGATTCTAAAGTGTGTGTTTGTTCTTTTAATTTTTGTCAGACTAAAAGTATACTGCCCTGACCTGAATAGCCCGGCACAGCCTGATCTTCTCAGATTTCAGAAGCTAAGCAGGGTCAGCCCTGGTTCACACTTGGATAATAAACCTAGCAGACCTTCGAGGTGTCAAGCTCAGGTCTCGCTTGCCAATTATTTCCTATTTCCTACACTTATGTTCTGTTTCATTATTCAATTGGTTGCGGATTCACATGTGTTCTTATACAGTTCTTGTGTTGCACGCAACCTGTTTATTATCTATGCTGGGAACTGTGGGGGGAGTGGATGTGTTTGGCTGTCTGATTTGCTTGGTTAGTGTCAGCTCGTAACAGTTCTCACGCAGAGGCCTCCTGAGTGTGTTGAGAACACCTTGGGAAGTATGTGATCTCATCGTGCTGTATGACCTTGGAGTCTGGGGAGCTTCTAGATAATGTAACCGTTAGCATGCATGGGCAGGGGCAGGCTGAATGGGGGCAGTGATTGGTTGCTTGGCATCCGTGGAATTTTTTGCTTTTAGTATATTGGCAGAACTGGCATCTGGGCCTCAGTTTCGACACAGAAGCTGTCTGTGCTTGGAACCTCTCTACCTCTCAATAAACAAATCTTGCTGATACAAGACTGTTTGTGAGAGTGACTGCATCCAGGACTTGACACGAGGAAGTCTTGGTTTGCTATACAGAGACAGGCAATGGCAGGCCATCACTGAAACTCTCTTCCCTTGAAAACCCCATCAGGGATCACCGCAAATCAGCTGCAACTTGATGGCACTTTCCACCACCAAAAGCATATAACACTTATTTTAGAATAACCTCTTAACATTTAATTAATTTCCTTTATATTTGGGGAATGAAATAACATTTATAAGCCAGCTCCACCCACCCTTTCCCAGTCTTCATATTAGCAAATAAGAGGAAAAAGAGAATATAAATAAAAATACAACTAAATGGGGTGATGAGTAGACAAGGGAGTTAGCTCATAGACCCTTCCATGCATGGATCTAAATTGGTTACAGCACTGCCAGCAAACATGTTTTTCAGATTAAAATGCTCTTCAGTTATTTCCCTCAGAATTACTGGACAAATGGTAGATGATCAAATTCTTCCAAGATGGTAACACTTAAACTTCTTCACATGCACATCTTTCCCTGCTATCCTAGAGAGACTGATGGTACAACCTATGACTGGACTCCCAGTGTGTAGTTGAGCTTTAAAAAGCAGCCCGGGGGCAATGGGGATTGAGATTGCAGCACTGGTACAGAAGAGTTCACCCCTTGCCCTTTGTGCTATTACCCTGACATAAATGCTATTTATTTATTAAAAACGTGATCCCACTTATCTAGACTTCTCAGTGGCTTAGAAAAAATGCATAAACCATTAAAACAACTTTAACAATAAAACAGCCCATAGCATTTCCCCGTACTCTTACTATTGGAAAGACAAGCCCATACAAAACTTTACTGAGTTTCACCAGAAAAAGTTGTGAGCTGCCTCAAGCAAGTCTGGAACACTGGCACTAAAATTAAACAAACGAATAAATAAAAAGCTTTTCAAAATAGTGTTGCTTTACAAAATTTGTGAAAGTGAACTAAAGAGGGTGCCCTGCATACCTACTCTGGCACTGGCAGATCATTTCATAAGATGGAAACAGTCACCAAGAATATCACTGATCTTATGGAGGATTACCATATCTCCCAACAGGAGGTCATGGCAACAAAATTTATTGGGCTACGTGAAGTTGGTGCAAGGTCTGTCGAACAACTTTAATATGCATTCAAAATAGTGTTGCTTTACAAAATTTGCGAAAGTGAACTAAAGAAGGTGCCCTGCATACCTACTCTGGCAGATCATTTCATAAGATGGAAACAGTCACCAAGAATATCACTGATCTTATGGAGGATTAATATCTCCCAACAGGAGGTCATGGCAACAAAATTAATTGGGCTACGTGAAGTTGGTGCAAGGTCTGTCGAACTTTAATATGCTGTATGCTAATTTGCTCTTCACCTATATTTATGGACTTCCAACTTCTTTCAGTGTATCTGAAGAAGTGTACATGCACACAAAAGCTTATACCTTGAATAAAACTTTGTTGGTCTTAAAAGTGCCGCTGGTCTCAAACTTTGTTCTGCTGCTTCGGACTAACAGGGCTACTATTAAGTCGCTCACTTAACAAAGCAGTCGGAGGGTGATTCAGCAAGAACACAACTTTATTCTTCAACTCGAACACAACTCCAACACGGATCAACATCTGATAGCCAGGACAGCCATTACATTGCAGCTGTCCTGCTTTTAAACATTCCCGGCTAATGTAGCCACACCCACTGTACAAATACCAACCAATAAGGTTGTTTGCTTAAGGACCAATCATGGATGTTCCCACTCAGGGAGCTTGCTTGAAGGTGATTGGTTAGGTGCTTCCTGGGCTAGTAACACGATTGGATGTATTTGGATCCTAGCCCAGGACGAAGCTTAACATTACAAGTCAATGAGATGTTTCACATACATTATGCATTCCATGGCAGCTTTGGAATACACTACAGCTATCCACTTGAGTAATGTACTTTCAGTCCACTTTCAATGCACTTTAGTGATTGCTTGCAAGCGGATTTTGTTGTTCCACACAGCAAAATCCAGCTGCAAAGTGCATTTAAAAGAATGGAAACACTCCAAGTAAGTTTCTATGGCCCTACTCTTCCTCTCTGAAGAAAACTCTTTGCCATCAATCAATCTTGTTCTAAATAGTTCAACAGAATATTATGGTAAACTGTATCAAAAGTGGCCAACAGATCTTAAAAAATCTGTACGAATGCAATACTCTTTTCCATCTGGAGTCAAAGATCATCCATCCCAAAACAAGATCTGAAGCTCTGTTGAAAGGGGTAGGAGACAATGTCTCATCCAGATGAACCTGAATTTTTTCTACCACCATCTGCTGTATCACCTTACCCCCAGCCCAAGATAAGTTTGAAATTGGTCTATGGTTTGCCAGGATATCTTTGTCCAATGAAGTTTTCCTTAGCTTTATCATTATTATCATTGTACACATTACTTTGCATTATCACATGATACAAAGAAGTGTTTACAATAATTCATAAAAATCAAAAGGATATTAGTTTAGTTTATTATTGTGGTCTTGAGACCAACATACAAAAGGATGTTTATCTGGTATTTTTAATCATAAAAATTGTCCCAGTGTTCACAAAATGTACATTGTAAATTATTTATTCGGTAAGGTATTAATAAGGCTACATTCTAGATATGGTTAAACCTCTGTTCTATAGAAAGTGTTTCAGGTTTTCTCCCAATATGCCGTAAAAATCATCTTAGCAAGGGTAAACAGATTTGAGACTGCTTCAGAATCTGAGAAGGCTTCCAATCCCTTTTAAGTATCCTCACAGATTTTTCTTAGGATCCCATTCCCTTTACCGCATAACATACCATTAATAAACCAAATCCTGTTTTGCCAAAGCGGGCTTACCCTTGATCCTTATCAAAATATTTTTTGGCAACGATTGGGAATGACTCCCAATTAGACGTGTGAATGTGGCAACTGATTAAAGCCTGGCATGCGGAATCTCTGAGTGAAAGATTATAAATGATATATATGTTATAAGTGCAGCATTCCGCACAAGGACTTGAAGACCCCCCTGCCCTTATTTTCATCAGCACTTTCACTCCAGTCAGGCTTGGTGTAAACGAAGCCAAGATGATGTGGTGGTGGCCAGTGTTTCCTCTAAGCTGAGTTGGTGTGAGCTAGCTCACAGTTTTTTAGCCTCCCGCTCACACGTTTTTGTCTTAGCTCAGGAAGGAGGGCTCCAGAGCAAACTAATTTATGCAGCAGCCAAATTTTGGCAATGATTGGGAATGACTCCCTGAGTCATACATTAGGCGTGTGAATGTGGCAACTGATTAAAGCCTGGCATGCGGAATCTCTGAGTGAAAGATTATAAATGATATATATGTTATAAGTGCAGCATTCCGCACAAGGACTTGAAGACCCCCCTGCCCTTATTTTCATCAGCACTTTCACTCCAGTCAGGCTTGGTGTAAACGAAGCCAAGATGATGTGGTGGTGGCCAGTGTTTCCTCTAAGCTGAGTTGGTGTGAGCTAGCTCACAGTTTTTTAGCCTCCCGC
>NW_015165831.1:11855-37610 GCF_001447785.1 Gekko japonicus
GCCGTTGGGAAGCGGGCGTGGTCAGGGGCGGGGGGGGGGTCCCCTCACGGAAGCGGGAAGTCCCACCTGCGGTCCAGGGGTTCTCCGGTATTTTTATGGACTCGCCTACTGGGGCTCCTCCGGCCGCGAAGCCCGGCGCGGGAGAGGAGGCCTCTGGCCAGACGGCGTTGAGAGGCGCAGCGCCCACAGGGCTCGGGCTGGGCTGGGGCCTGCTGGGTTTCAGGAGGAGCCGACTGGGACGCCCTGGAGCGAGTCCGCCTGAGCGGCAAGCCAGCCTTGTAGGGCCGCGCAGTTCAAGTGATGCAGACGACGGGCCGTTATGAGGTCGCCACCACCCACCGCATCATCCCCCCCCCAAAAAACGGGATTTCTGGCAGAGCAGCCCTCGCTGTGCTGCAAGCAGGGTGGATAAAAATCAATGATCTTTAAAAAAAAAAAAAAGAATGTATTTAAATCAGATTTTTAAAATTTAAATTGGATTCTTAATTTAAATAGGATTTTTAAAATTTAAATTGGATTTTTAAAAAGTAAAATGCTATTTAAGATACATTGTAGGACAAAGGTTACTCAAAATGAAATAAGGATTAGTTTTTAATGATGTAGCATGAGGCTGTTTATTCCTGCAATGTTTACATTTTTTGGTAAATGAATTCCATTAACGCATTCACAACGTCACAGGTTTCTGTAAGATTATTGGGCAGTTTTTCTGTCTAACACTGGTTCCCAAAGTGGGCAATACCCTGAGGGTGCTGGAACAATCCAGGTGGGTGGTTGGAGCCTTGGGTCATTTCGTAGAAAAAGAGCTAGGGGGACTCATTAGCATA
The DNA here is from genome assembly GCF_001447785.1 of Gekko japonicus. Classification (NCBI taxonomy): domain Eukaryota; kingdom Metazoa; phylum Chordata; class Lepidosauria; order Squamata; family Gekkonidae; genus Gekko; species Gekko japonicus. The sequence continues at coordinate 12,680 of NW_015165831.1, forward strand.
ACTCATTAGCATATGCCACACCCCCTGACATCACCGGAAGTGTGTCCTCCCCACAGCCGGCGGCGACCTCCAGCACCTCACCCGGGGGGATGGTGTCCCCCCGCGTCCCCCCCCAAATGACCCCTGGTTGGAGCCTTGGGTGCAATTGGGGTGGTGGTGGTGGAAGCATAAAGAAAGAAGAGTCCAGAACCTATCTAAAGCAGCCTTTTGGCGGTAGGCCAAATAAGTTTGGGAACCTATGGCTCTAGAAGATATTATCACAGATGCTTGGTTTTACAGTTCTCAGAACTGTAGAGAACTTTGCAGAGATCACACGCCTCTTCTTCACAGAAAAAATGTTATAAAATAAACATACAGAGTTGAGAAAAAGACCTTAATCCCATTGTTCCTTTGCAAATCTACGTACACAGAATCAACCCCTTACCACTTATGTGCTAAGTTTCAAAAAAATTCAATGCATCATAGAAGATTGTTGAGAGTGGAATAGATCTGGACAAGAAGATGAGTATGAGGAGGGAGAGGCAAGCAGTAGAAATGAAAGTGAAACCTTGTGAGCAGAATACTCCACAACTCTTTGAGTCTTTGTGTGTATAGCTTGAGGTTTATCATATTATTCTTTCCCTGGAGAAGAAAACCTATAATGGCAGTAGGCCATGAAAGAAACTCAGTTTGGGAATATTTTAATGAAGGTCCTCTACCTATGGGTAAGGCAGGCATGCGTGCAAAATGCAAACACTGCAACAAAGAAATACAAGGCCTGGTGGCCTGAATGAAACAACATCATGAGAAGGGCTGTGATGAAAATGACAAAAGGAACATGTTTGGACAGGCAGGATCTTCAGGTTGGTAAACATTTTAATTTCATCATATTTCTTAAAGACTGCCTTGAGGAACTGTCATGTTTGAGCAAAATTATATTTGTTATTATTACTGCATTATACTGTCATTTTGATACAGTTGTTATGAAGAAATAAAGAGTTGAAACAAGCAAATACTTTTTTGGGGTACTACTGAGTGGCAATGAATACAATGAGTAATACTAAATAAGCAGAAATGGTATAACCAATAAAATAACAGCAATGCCTTTTTTGTTTAGGGGGAATCCATATGAACATAAAGGATTCTGGAAACTATCCACCTTTGAGATCACCATCCTCCTGTTCTACAGTTTCAGAATTAATCTGTCTGGGATAGTGTTTCAGTCACATCATATACATCACACATCCACAGTATATCACCTAAAAGAAAGAAAAAAGCTGACCATCCAGGAACCACCATAGATAAGTTTGTGATAAAAACCAGCAGATTAGAAAAAGAGCTAGTTGATGAAAAAATCGCCCCGTTTATGCGACTGACTCTTCTTTTTGTCTGAGTAAAAACCCACACTCCATTAATATGGTTCAGTCACTGAGACCAGGATACATTCCACCCAGCAGAGCAGATGTTGCAGGGAAACTGCTGGATAAAGTGTATGACAGAGAAATGGAGCAATGTGCAACAGCCCTAGAGGGTAAAATTGTTAACCTAAGTCTTGATGAGTAGAGTAATGTCCAAAATGATCCTGTTGTATGTGCTTGTATAACTACAGAAGAAGGGAATGTCTTCCTTGCAGAAAAAAATGATATTATCAGGAAATGCACACACAGAAGAATACTTACAAGAAATGGCAGCAAAACTAACACTGGAACAAAAATTCAAATGTCTGATACGCAGTTTGTTCACAGACAATGCTGGAAATGTATCTGAGATGAGAAGAAATTTAGAAAAGCAGGAAGGGAATACAAAGCTAATAACATGGTTGCAGTGTTCATTCGCTGCACCTCTTAGCCAAAGACTTCAGTGTTCCAGAAATAAAGACTAATGTTGAAATTGCTAAATACTTCTGTAACAATCATTTTGCAGCAGCAGCTCTGAAAAGAATGTGTGGAACCAAGCTCATGCTCCCACAGGATGTTAGATGGAACTCTATAGTGGACCATTTTGAGTAGAATGTCAAGAACTGGCCTGTTCTGATGACAGCTTGTGAACAAAGTTGAGAGAAAATAGATGGCATTGGCAAAATCCCCAACATTGGGCTTAAGAGAAATGTTGAACATATGCTGAGTATCCTGAAATCCATTTCTGAAACTTTAAACAAAATACAGAAAAATAGCTGTTTTATTGCTGATGCTGTTGAAATTTGGAAGGAACTTGAGTAAGCACTTAAAAACAGAACTACACACTGACAGAATTAAATTACAAGCACTAAAAAAACAAATGGGACAAGCATTGTGTCCAGCTCATTTCCTCACAAATATTGTCAATATCCAGTACCAGGGTCAAACCTTAAGTGCTGAGGAAGAGGATGTCAGATCTAGCGATCATCTATCTGTAATGCCAACTTTAATAAACTTCAGAGCTAAGGAGAAACCGTTCAAGAAATATATGTTTGCTGATGATGTTTTAAAGAGAGTCACACCAGTGACCTGGTGGAAGTAACTTGGATTTAGAGACTGTTGAAGTAAAGATTTCACTTTTAACAGCATGAGCTTCTTCTGCTGGCATAGAAAGAATATTCTCTTCCTTTAGATTCAGTCATTCTAAACTGAGAAATGGTTTGGGACCTGATAAAGCAGGAAAGCTTTTCTTTTCCAGATTATGAACAAACAAGAATATGAAGTTGAATGAGCTACAGAGGACAGTATTTTAAGTTTTTCATATGCGGGCTGGGCTGATGGTCTGTTTTTTTTAAGTATTTTATTTAACCACATCAGTTAGCAAACATGGATGTTTAAGCAAATACAAGGATACATATGCTGTAATGTTATTGTTTTAGTTAAATAAACTATTAAAATTGTTATTGGTAATGATTATTTTTCTCCTTCCAGTAAAGCACAGCAGAAAAGTTGTCCAAATATGAAAGATTAACCTATTAAACTGGAGATAGTTCACCTTGCAATAATTTCATTAGAATCATAGAATGTTAGAGTTGGAAGGGGATCCTGCAGGTCATCTAGTCCAACTCCCTGCACTCTGCAGGAGCACAGCTGAAAGATAGCCCTACAATATACCCGAAAGATGGTCGTCCAGCCTCCACTTGAAAACGTCCAGCGAAGGAGTATCCACCACGTTCCGAGGCAGTCTGTTCCACTGCTCAACCACTCTTACCGTTAGGAAGTTTCTCCTGATATTTAGCCGGTAACGACTCCCTTGTAATTTCCACCCATTAGATCTAGTCTTGCAATCCGGAGCAAGAGAGAATAGATCCACTCCATCTTCTACATGACAGCCCTTCAAATACTTGAAGACTGCAATCATGTCCCCTCTAAGCCTTCTCTTTCCCAGCTAAACATACACAACTCTTTCAGCCGTTCCTCATAAGACTTAACCCTCTCACCATCCTGGTTCCCCTCTTCTGGACACACTCAAGCTTGTCAACATCCTTCTTAAAATGTGGTGCCCAAAACTGGACACAGTACTCCAGGTGAGGCCTGACCATAGCAGAATAGAGCGAAACTACCACCCTATTCTGCTATGGTCATTATTATCTATCTATGCTGTGTTTCTAATAGTATAACGAAATCAGTTTTTATATAACTGTAAAACTCAACTGAAAAGTTGTTATTCGAAAAATGAAACCTTCATCTGGTTGTAAATATTAAGATTTTACTAGCAAGAATGAGTCTTTACGTAGAAAACCATGATTTAAATCCACCCTGACTGCAAGCTAGGATTGTAGGGCCAGACAGCCCAGTGATGCAAACAGTGGGCCTTATTAGGTCAGACACTGCATCATCCCCCAAGCTGGAAGCAGTGCAGGAGGAGACAGTTGGTGAGCTGACACATGCTGGCCATGGCTGATTTGGGTCTTGGCCAAGCCATCCTGAGGCTCAGGCAGAGTTGCTGGGGTTTGGCTGTGCTTGCTCCTAGCCACCAGTGGCTCTCTAAGGGCGGTGGCCCAATTTCCCTGTTTGGCCAGTTCACCCCTGTGTTTCACTGCCCCAGAGAAGCAAACTCTGTTCGTGCATTACAGAAGATGCATGCACATCCTTGCAGGTAAGAAAATGGCAGTGTGCATTCATGGTTTTGAAATGATGAGACCGAATGAAACCACAACCCAGTATCTGGGCAAGTGTGGAGCTTAAATCATGTGCTTTGCTGCTTTTTGTGTGCGGGCTGTAATATAAGAATTACTCTGTGTGCAGAAAGATGTGTGTGCTGTGGCTCTGTGCAAGTTACATTGAATCCATGTACAATGTGCACTTGCCTTTTCTTTGAGCATGAGAGCTTTTCAAATATTACAGCCATACGTACCAGGAACATGTGCTACCCACTGTGTTCCCAAGACACAATGTTGCTGTTGTGTAAAGAGGGCAACATCTCGATTTTCTATAAGCATACAGCCTTGGTATACAGAGTATAAAATTCCCCTTACCAACTGATAACTACTTGTACCTGGATGTATCAGCATCGCAGGCTCCTGGTCCTACTGAAATGTACTCATATGTATGTATGAATGCTTACTGTAGCGTAGGTACCATGCCTGTAGGCTCATACATGCATTTACTGTATACCTGTGTACAAGTCCACTGTGCTTTGTCTCTTCCCCAGCCCTCCTGTCATGATCTGGGCTGTGCAACTAGAGGCCTAGTAGGCCTAGGGAACCTGAGTAGCAGAGGGAGGAGGCCTGGCCTACAACTCCCAGAAGTCCCTGAGAGGTTTTGGCGCCAATTTTAGCCAATCACAGAGAAAGGAGACTTATAATAAAATAGTTGGTACAGAAAAAGAGCTGTTCTTTCTTCCAAGAGGGCAGAGCCAGAAGGAAGGCTGCTGCAGGGAAGAGACCCTCATCCTGAGAGGAAGGGTGAGCAGACTGAGGCCCACTTGAGACAGTGGGCTACGGACAGTAAGTTTAGATGTGTTAGGGCATTTGGTTTCTTTTCACCCCTTACTGATATTGTTCTTGCACCTTGTTTCTTCCCATATTGGGCTGACCTGTAAAAATAAACCTTTTCCTTGTTGTTTACTCTGCCTGGTCCTCATGCTTATTTCGGCCAAACATGGGAGGGTGCTCTGGGCCTTCTCAAGGAATCCTAAAACCAGAGTGGTGGCAGCATCAGGTGACACCCCATCTGAGCTGTGACAACTCCTGTGGCTGTTTGTGGATGAACTATCTTTCAAGGAAATATTGTTCTGTTCTCTCTTCCTCATTGCCCCTATGGGGAATCTCTGTAAAGAGCCAATGTGGTGTAGTGATTAGGATCTGGGAGACCCTGGTTAACCCCCCCCCTCCCCTGGATGACCTTGGACCAGTTATTCTGTACTGTTCTCAGCCTCCTCAGGTAGAGTGGAGAACATGTATGCTTCTCTGAGTTCCTTGTAGGAAGTCCATAATTTAAATAGATAACAGCATGCAATGATGATCTGGAATCCCAGAAAAGTATGAAAATCACTCTCCTACTTCTGGTATAAAGCATCAGTTACCCAGGTCTAAAACTGCTTTCATTTTGAATTGCAGACATGTTGCTTGTATTATATTTATTCCAGCTGGAATCAGCCTCTGCCAGTTACTTAAATATTTATTTTTTCTTTCCCAGTAATGACAATTTTTTTAAAAAGAGGGATTGAAGTGCAGTCAGGATTGGAGTTCTACTGATAGAGGCATGCTTAATTGCTATGTCATTTGTGTGAGCACAGAATTCAATGGACTTGACATCTTGGGTTTCATGTAGTAGTTTTTAAAGTTACCTTTTAGACTGTGACGATAGGCTTGAAAATAGTGAAGTCTGGTGATATGTAAGCTTATACATGTGTCTTTACAAGTCTTGGGATGCAAGCAACATACATTATATTCCCACACCCCATTTTTAGTAGAAGCAGAATACGTTATGCAAAATAAGCTGGTTTGTTTTACATTATTAATGGGTGTTTCAAAATGTCACTTTCCTTTTTATTTCTCAAACAGATTTTTTATTACTGGCACTATCATAATCATCTGTAGATTTCTGCTAGTGAAATGGATACAGTGCTTTTGGCAAAAGCATTCTGAGAATAACTTCCTTGCTATCAACAATATTCTCTTTATTAATCTTCAGGTTCTATACCTTTTCCCATTCTGGCGCCTGTATTTACTGTTGCTAATATGAGTAACATTTATTTTTCCTTTAAAAATGTGGGATCTGATTTCTTCTTCATAGCCTCTGAAGAATTGAGCTCTCGATTAATGAATAAATGTTGCTAATCTTCGAGATCCTAAAGGATTTTCTTTTTTTCTTTTGCTTCTAATTCCTGTTGTCCTTGGAAGAAAAGGAATAATCTAAGTTTATCGTCAGTACAAAACAAGAGTTGAAGGGATACAATTGTGATTGTGTACAGATCCAGCTTCTATTACACCACACAGACATCATTATTGTATGATGGAATACCTATCACCCCCCCACCCACCTATTACCCCCTGCTTCTGTATTTTTTATGTTTGTGTGTCACTTCTATAGTTATTTCCAGCAACAGTAAGGATTCTAATTTGTACTGGTCATTGTAATACAAATTAGAATCTTCCCTCCATCTGTATGAAAGGAGTGAAATGGCATGCAATTGTAAATTAGTCTGGCATAACTGCTGCCCCTGTTTCCCTATTCACAACCCATAGTGTAAATTATATCCTGGTTTAGCATGAGAGCTTGTGTTGGAAATGTAGAAAAGTTATTCTTTCTCTCAGGATTGTCAATTCATCCATATATTTAGAGGGCTAACCGTTTGCTAAATGATCTTGAGGATACCACCATAGAGTTGAAAACTTTTCTTTTGCAGTTCTTCACCCTCTTTTACATCCTGATTGTGACTGGGCTATGAAGTCATGGTTGAAATATGTCAGTACGTTAATAAATGAACTTGAGTGAGTGTAGTTGATGTATAGGTGTGTACTTTTTGAACCACAGTGCATTGTGCAGTAAATGCAAAGTTTGTACAGTCTGTACATTATTTGTTTACCTTGTATATTATGGTTTTCAAGACTCGTGCAACAATGAAATAAACAGTAACTCCTCTATATAAACCTTAATGTATAACATAGGACAACTGCCCATATTTTAAAAGTCTGCCCCCTTGTGGCACTTAATACTTTGAAAACAGTGCTGTAAAATATAGCTAGATAAAATGCAGTTGCTTATTTTCTGTCTAATTTTGATTGACTGTCTTACCTACTTACATCGGTTTATGGTGTGGAACTAGAGCAAAGTAAACATTGTGAATGCTTTATAGGAGCTAATGCAGCCTAAAGTTGGTTTATTTTCTAAAAATAAGAAAAGCATTTACCTTGCAAAAGAAAAAAAGAATACTGACTAAATGCTGCAAATGGTAGCCTGTATGCCAGAGTTTCCTAAGTTTTCAACGTGTATCCCACCACATTAACTTGAAAACAAGGTATATTTAAAACCCTTAGAAATGGTATGGCTTTTGCAGGTACATGTGTTCTAATGTGTGAAGAAGTCTTTCAGTGATAAGATTAATTTGGGGATGGGAAGGCAAGGTGATACTAGTCTCTTGTGTTAAAGGAGGAGGGATAAGGGCAAAAAATTATATGTGCTTCTAGGACACTTAAGTAGGGTATATAAGGTAACAGTTTTATATAACTGGTAGGTTAGCGCTAAAACTGGATACGTACAGTGGATAGCAAAAGTTGCACCACTGTCATTTCCCTCCTCTTTTTTTAAACAGCAGTCAGGATTTTGTCCTTGGTTATTTCAGTGCTTGACTACTGTAATAAAAGTAGAAAGATGGGCATACACAGAAAATGTTAAAATATGGGTCCCATGTTTCAGCTAAAGTTGAATGTCAGGTGCTTGGTCTTTCAGTTACAGAAACTAAAGATTATTTCATTTGTGGTTCCCCCCCCCCCCCGTTTTTCTGTACTGTCATGTGGAAAAGCAGGTGAATGTTTCTGTTGCTAGGAATATGAGCCTCAAGAAGGCAATTACTGTATTGTAGGAAGTTTATACTGAGAGTAGGGTTGCCAGCTCTGGGTTGGGATGTTGCTGGTGGAGCCTGGGGGAGGGTGGGGTTTGGGGAGTGGAAGGACCTCATCAGGATACAATGCCACAGAGTCCACCCTCCGAAGCAGCCATTTTCTCCAGGGGAACTGATCTCTGTTGTCTGGAAATCAGTTGTAATAGCAGGAAATCTCCAGGCCCCACCTGGAGGTTGGCAACCATAGCTGGAAGTGACTCCACATCGTTACCTGAGGGCTTTATAGCGACTGTATTTCCCACTGCCAAGAAGGAGCCTAATTGACTAATGGGACACTCTTAAAAAATAGCTCCTTTGTGTCTTTTGCGCTGAGAATATCAATAAAAAATTCGTTGTTATTTCAGCAGAAACATCTGCATTCATCAGCTGTCTTTAGTTTACAACTATCTGTTTTAATATAGCTTAAAGATGAAACTTCTAATAAGACATTATTGACAAACTCCAGCTCTGAGATATTTACTGTCACTCTTGTTTAACAAAATGCCTCTGGCTTCTGCACATAATGAAATCATTAAATGTTGTTTCTATTTTAACTGAGGCTGTTCTATCATAAGTCTGCCATTTGGGATTTATTTAAGAGCAATTTGTATTTTTCTATTTAGGGCTACAGCATTCAAGAAAAAATTGACTTTGAAATGCGAATGCGAGAAGGAATTTGTAAACTGCTTGCTGTGACCACGCAGAAAGACCAGACGTTGCATGCAGTTAAAAACCTGATGGTTTGCAATGCTCGCATCCTGGCCTACAAGACGGAACTACAGAGGTAACAAAGAGGGCTGACCGTAAATAGAAATACAGGGCAGTCAGTAACAATTTGAGTTTTCTTGCACTGAGATGTCAGATTTTTAATATATAATGTAATCTAAGGTTTGTCCCATAATTATTAGTAGTTTTGTGCAGGCTGGGCATTCTGCAGTGCTGCATACAAGCATTTAAGACGTTTGAGCCCTCTTGCGTAGGGATGTGCACCTCCAAAACAAACAAACCAGTGTTTTTCAAATCTAGATATCAGGAGGCCAAAAAATATTGATACTTCTGATTATCCAGTTTCCAAATTCCGGTTTGGTATTTAGATCTCTTTTTTTTTTCAGGATTCCAATATTATTTGGTTCCATTATTTCCTGTGGGGAATCTTTGTGAAGGGGCTGTTATTTGAGGAAATTGCACCAAAATTGCAGTGGCACTGCCAGTGCCTGTCTTTTAAATAGCTTCCAAGTTTCAAGTGAATTGGACCAAGAGGTCCGCTTCTATGGACCCCTGAACTAGATGCCCCCAGCCATACTCCATTGCTTCCTATGAAGGAGTAAATTCCATGCTTTCTACAGGGCAAAGAATAGCCAAAGACACAAGAGCAAGCAAAGCAATTCCTAGCCAAAGGCAGACAGAATCAACAAGCCCAAAGAACCAATGCAGAACCAGGCAATCCCGTTAGAAGCATGGACAATGTGGCAAGCCTAAGGCAGCAAAAGTGAAACCCTAGAATCCAAGCCAATGTCAAACTGGAGAATCACCAAAGTCAACCCAATAGGAATGCTGTTGTAAGCCCAACAAATGTAAAATTAGAGAATCGTAACCAATGTGCAACCCAGGAATCAAAAGCAATGTTAAACCCAAGACTCTACTACCAACCGACTCCAGCAACACAAACCGACTCAGGCAAAGAATAGAGTGTTACAAGACTAACAAAACCAATTTCAAAGGATTATTATTATTATTATTATTATTATTATTATTATTATTATTATTTATTCCATTTATATTCCGCCCTCCAGAATCAAAGCCAAAGCAACAGCAGCCAAGCCCTGGGAAGACACAGACGTGCAGGGTGGTGGTGGTGGAAAACCCAGTTGTGGGAGCCTTAAGAATCCTGGCTTCCAGTTACTGCCAAATATTTCTGGGGGTTTTCCAAACCAATTTTTTTGTATCCCAACAAATCCCAGATACCATCCAGAGACCTGAATATATCCAGAAACTACTGATACGTTATTTTTAGATATGTATTTGGACCCGATATATCTGAATGCACATCCCCTACTGTTGATGCCATGAAAGTACATCACAGAATATTCACAAATGTCTTAACTGTCGACAACTGTGTACTCTTTGTTAATCTTACCATATTTGCACCCCATTTTTCTCCCACATCTGGGACTCAAAGCAGTTTACAAAATAAGCACAGAAATATGATCTAAACAAGAAAAATGAATGAGTTAGGCCAATGGACCCAGGACCATCCCAGAGCCACTGACTTTGGGCCAAGAGCCCTTTGGCTTAAGCCGCTGGCCTTGCTGAAGTTTAAATACTGTAATAAAGGACACTCAATTCCACTCTCACTCATCAGCAGAGACAGTACCACATGTCCTTCCCAGCTGTTGGCAAGCAGATCCACGGAACTGCCACACTTGCGTCAGATTTTTGTTCCATCTAGCTTGGCATTGTCTATTCCGACTGGCAGCATCTCTCCAAAGTCTCAGGCAGTATCTTTCCCAACCCTGGTTACTTCCACTCTTTGAAGTGCAGATGCCAGGAAATGAATGGCATCTTTTGCATGCCAAGCAAATGCTCTATCTGGGATCCTTGTGGAAGAGCTGTGGCTCACAGTGTCTTGCATAGTTCAAGGAGGTGGGTTTAAGGACTGACTGGAAGAGCCTAGTATAGGCAAAGGAATTTGATGTGAATGAGATGGGTGTCATAGGAGTTCACTCAAAGGAAGTGCTGATTGAAAATGGGTTGTAATCCTGTAGCACTTGGCATAAAGACATTTATTGTGGGCTAGAGGCTACTTTTTCAGATGAAGTCTTCCAAGGACATTCATCCCTCTTATACAAGGTGTGTGTAAATGGAAATCCCCAGAAGGCGACATTGCAGGTCACTGTATTATTCCCTCTATAATGTCTGCTCCGTGATCTAAAGGAAATGTTTTCAGGTTAATTCTTCCTTGTTTACATTTGTTGCAATTGTCCAGTCTTGCACACTTGATGAGCCTAAAGGATCTCATAGGGTATGAATGCAAAAATATCCTCTTTTTTAATGCTGTTGAGGCTGAAAAATGCAACGGTCTCATGACAGGGGCAGTATCCTAATAGGGTGATCATGCAAAACCTAGGTATAGTAGTTAAGCCTGGGTTCAAATGTCCGAAATGTTCACTGGCCTACATTTTGTCACAGTCTAACCTACTTGGCTGGATTGTTCTGAGGATAAGATGGAGGAGGAGAGACTCATGTACGTCACCTTGAGCCCCTTGGAGGGTGTAACGATTTCATGTTTATTTGTGTGTGTGTCTTTAAAAGTTTAGTTTACCTTGCTGTGTGAAAGTCTAGTGTGGTTGAAATAGGCAAGTGGTGTGATTGGTGAGTGACAGAGAGGGGGAGGGTTTTTGGAATGGATGCTGTGTGGATGATTTGAATGTCTATCAGGAGTGACTGTTAGAGTTGAGACAGTTAGGCAGACAGTTGAAAAAGTCAGTCAGCAGAGAGGGCTGTGTAAAAGCAGTTGATATGAGTTTGAGTTCTGTTTTCTGTGAGAGAAGCAGAAGAGGAGTTAAGTTCTGTCTCTGAGTGGAAGGAGACATCCCTGTGTGGGAAGAATTTGGTTCTGTGTGTGAAAAGAGTGACATTTAGTTCTCTGTTATAGGAGTTACAATTAAAAGCTGAGAGTCTAGGAAAAAGTACAGTGAAAATTGTTACAAAGTTGCTTGAAACCTCCCTGTCAGAAAAGGAGAAGCTTGTGAGAGACACCAAGCATTTGTTCAAATCATTCCCAGTACTGTTTACATTGTTTATGCGTTTGGTGGGCCAAACCATTGGAAAAGTTGAGCATATCTCTTAGGGTCCCATGTGGAGGATTAATGCAGTTCTTAACCTTGTCTGTAATTTTTTTCACAAAAATGATTAATTGGTGCCATCTGCTGGTCAGTTTAGTTAACTACATAAGCATTTTTTACCGTCAAGTCACAATGGACAACCCCGTAGAGTTTTCACAGCAAGTCATGTTCAGTGATGGTTTGCCATTGCCTGCCTCTGCATCACAACCCTGACCCTGGTATTCCTTGGAGGTCTTCCATCCAAATAGTAACCAGAGCCACCCCTGCTTAGCTTCTGAGATCTGACGAGATCAGGCTAGCCTGAACTACCTAGATCAGGGCTATAGAGCAAGGAAAATGAATACCTGCCATAGGGCCAAAGATTGCCAGCAGATTGCTCAGGGTTTTGGAGTACTGATTTCAGTACTATGATCAATGTTCCCTCTAAGCTGTGGAGTCCTGTGAGCAAAAAATCTATTTTGTGAGCTCCTGGCATTAAAGTTGTGAGCGAGCGACTTGGCTACTGCATCAGTTAGTTTGCTCTGGAGCCCTCCTTCCTGAGCTAAGACAAAAATGTGTGAGCCAGAGGCTAAAAAATTGTGAGCTACCTCACACTCACTCAGCTTAGAGGGAACACTGACTATGATGCATTCCAGCTCAGGTCACTTGCTTGCTCTCGGTAAATGCAGGTATTGCTTGTTTTTAATTTTTTTGTAGAAGAAGGAGTCACAGTATTAACTGCACAGAAGCGGGTTTCTCTGGGTCCTATGCGGCTGGATGAACATCAGTGGTCACTTCTCATCAGTAGTCACTTACCGTAGTCACTTACCGTCAAAGACTGTTTTTTTAAAAAAAAAAAATTTTTTTTAATCATCTTGATTAATTTTAATTTAATGTACATACAGTGTAATATAGTGTATCCATCTACAAGAATGTCATCTAAATGGGAAAAGTTGAAACCTACAAGGTTAGCCACTTCAGATAAAGAGGGTTGGGGGGGGACACATGTTTGGACAGCTAACAGATTTTAAAAGGTAGAACTGCTTGAGCAAATTTCAGTTAATAGGCAGTTTCTTAGTAAAGCGATTCACATATATTACAGATTGCATTTTCAGTGTACATGGCGTTTCATAACATAAGCCCAGTATCCCCAAGAACTTGAAAACAGCCGTTCTCCAGGGAGCTTACATTCTAAACAATTTACAGTAGGGAGACAACAAAAGGCAGGGAAAGAGGCAAGAGTAAAATGTGACGAATACAGGTAAATACGTCCCTGCGTGCTTTGGCCTTTTTTGCAGGTGAAGGTGGAAGGGAAGTGGCGGCTTCAGGGAAGAACTTCATTTTGAGAGGTGATTTGAAGGATGGTGGCACCATGCAGGTCTTCCTAGAGAAGCATAATAATGGTGAAAGAGTAGAGTCATTAAGAGAACAGGAGTCCTTGGATCTGTACAAATGTAATGTGCTTTAGCTGTCAAGACTTCAATTAAGAAGTCCTGAGTACTGTAGCTTTGCATAGCTGCAAAGAATTCTGCTTAAAATGTATAGACACCTCCTAGAATTAAAGTACTACATTTCCTCAGAAGACTGAAGCAGTACAAACTGTTTAAAGTTTTTAAGGTAGTTATGGCAGACAGAAGAAGATTCCACCCTCTTTTCTTCAGGTCAGACCAATCAAATTTGAAAGACTGCATGGAATGGGGGGCGGGGGGGGCGGACTGGAGGCAGTTTTAACAGCCACTGACCACCTGAAAAAAGAGTGATTGGGTTTTGGAGGAAGAACTGTGAAGGGACAGGAGGTAACCTGCATGGTCGAGAGAGTCCAATAGGGATTTCAGAATATTATTTAAACAAGCAGGATTTGGATGCTGTTCCTATAAAAAGCAGTGGAGTGTTAAAGCTTGTCTAGTTCTTGTTTCTAAGACTCTCAAAGTGTGTGTACTTCGTAAGCAATAAGCACAAAGCACCTCCCAGCTCTGGTAACTTGTGTCACCTAATATACTAGAAGGGGAAGGCATTAAATGTCATGCTAACCAAGTTAATAAAAATAAGTGTGCATCCTACTCTTGGCTCTTGCGTTCTCATCAGTACATATTATCCATGACAAACTGTAAGATTCAATGGAAGGGGGTTCCTGATAAGGATCTACTGTGACCTCTGCTTAAGGACTAAGGAAACCTGAGTGTAAAAATAAAAGCAAAAGAAGTCCACTTTTCCTCAAACTCCTAAGGCTGAGGGTGCGGGTGATGAGGTGGTTCATGACCCTCCAGCCTGAGGGACTTGTTCTATGGTAAGAATAAAGGATAATACAAAAAAGTGAAGACCTGGGTCAGGGGTTGCCACAGTAGCTCCGTCTTATGAATCCCCAGTATAATTCTGTAGAGGTGCATCTCTAACAGCAACATGTGTCACTGTTCTCAACTATATGAAAATTGTGGTGGATGAAGAAGAAGACACATTGTGTGTGGGAATTTTGCTCTTAAGTGAAACTTATAATGCTCTTAATTTCTTCAGTTATTTTTGGATTGTGTGTGGGGTCCTGGTTCTTTGCGGTTGCTATGTTGTGACTCAGTCCCTCACAAGCATTGAAACGAAGGGGCCACACTGACAACAGTATCCCCTCCCACCCCCAGTCACTGAGAAATTAAATGCATGACATGGCTGCTGTTTGTATCAATAGTCTTGTGATGACATCATGGTCAGAGTAAATCCCCGTTCTGACTCAGTTTTAAATCCCCGTTCTGACACGGCAGCTCCCTGGGTGATCTTGAGCCAGTCATGCGCTCTCTCGCTCTCTCTCTAGCCTACCTCACAGGGTGGTCATGGGCATCACGTGGACGAGAAGACAATGATAATAAGCTGCTTTGGGTACCCATTGGGGAGAAAAGTGGGGCATAAATATCTTAATAAACATTTAGTAACCCTAGAATCATTTTAGGTTCAGATGGTTTTTGCTGTTTCTATTTATGCATTACTTTCTGTTATGCATGAGGTAGGTTTGTCGCTAAAAGACTATTAGTTGCTAAAAGATGTAGCAACACAACTTAGCAACATATATGACTGTAAGGGGGGGGGGGGAGATAACAAGTAGAGAAACTCTCCCAGGGCACAATCTTTTGGGTTCTCTTTATGCTCATGACACTGGAAAAGTAGAAGGTAATGCAAAAGCACAACTGGGTAGAGGGGTTATTTAACTAAAAATGCTTTTCTAACTGGGCTTGCAAATGAAGCTTGTAAAACATAATTGGATATCCATTAATCTAATCTTTAAGCCATTTTTTTCTTGAATGAAAGAAGAATGCAGCGAAAGTTAATTACTTGATTTAATTAGAATTTTTGGCTTCTTTTGTCAGGTCTTCAGATTTTGCTGCTAAAGGCCGTGAAGCTTGTAAGGGCAAGGTTGCCATATCAGGTATATTTAATTTCCTATATTTTGGAACCTTAAAGAAGGTCAAGATTCTCTCTTGTCCAACAGATTGCAGTACAATGACTTTTTTTATTGAAACACATGTTCCATCTTTATTATTTTACTCTGGAATTCCTAAACACAGGGAACTTCGTTGTCAAATGCATTTGGAACGTTAAAGTCATTTTTAAAAAATCTTGATTGTAAACACATTTTATTGGGTCTTATGAACAATAAGCAGTGTGGTGTAGTGGTTAGAGTGTCAGACTAGGATCTGGGAGACCCAGGTTTGAATCCTCTCTGGGATGGAAGCTTGCTGGGTGACTTTGGGCTAGTTACACACTGTCAGCCTGAACTACCCCATGTGGTGGTTGTGAGGATAAAGCAGAGAAGGGGAGAATATTGTAAAGCCAGTTTGAATACCCATTGGGGAGAAAAGTAGGGAATACGTGAAGTAAATAAATAACAATGTGGTGGTAATAAAATACATGGTGAAGTGATGAAGTACTGAAAATGGAAATAATATTACTGTGATTGAAAATGGAAATAATTTTATTGCAATTATATAATACTAAGTCTCTGGTTAACCACTATTGTAAACAAAATACCCATAAGGAGTCATTATCTAAGTACGTTCCTATAATGGGATAATGGTGATGTGATTTGTGACATGAGTGGCTTTGTCTGTGGAAATATTGTTCCAGACCAGGGTACCCAACCTTTCTGAGCCTGCAAGCACATTTGGCGTTCTGTGGGTGCAGCCACAGAATAGCTGTTGCAGGAGGCTGAGCCAGCACAGAATGTCAGGGAGTAAGGTTATGCATAACTCTGTTAGAAACTCCTCAACATTTCAGGCAGAGGCTGTGTTTAACAGGATGGTTGTTAAAATGAACATACAGTTTTCAAATATTTTCTCGCACATATACACAGCTTACTTTCAAAGTCAGTGAAGATCTGCTCAGGCAGTCAGAAGCCCTCCTGGGGAAAAGTGCCATCTGGCTCTCCCCCTTTCTATAAACACTTAGTGGGCACCATAGCACCCATGCACTCCATGTTGGCAAGCCCTGTTCAGGGCCTTATCATACAAATTGTATGATTCTGCTGCACAACGTATTGGCTTTTAATGTTTTTATTCCATAATGGGAGTATGCACGTAGAACAAAAAGGAGATGTGAATATCTAGTTCAGTTAGTTATTTCCGTGAGGGTATATATAAGGAAATGTACAAGTCTTGCATTCCAAAATCAAAAAGGTGGCAGAGCAGTTTTTAAACTGAATATTGGGGGAAAGCCGACAGGAGATGAAAAGTCTATGGTTCGGGTTGGCTCATCTCAGAGAGATGAGGGGGTACCTGTTGCTTTTCTACAGGGAGGTGGATTGAAATTGTCCACTGAGACCATGGCTAGTGACATGGACTGCCTGACAAGGTCTCGAGATTGCAAGAGGAAGGTGGCAGGCTTAACCAGTATGGGAAATTACAGCTGTTTCTATACAAATGCTCGAAGTGTCCGAGGTAAAATCGGGGAGTTGGAGTGCTTGGTGTCAGAGGGAAAAATAGACATTGTGGGTATTTCAGAAACTTGGTGGGATGAGGAAAATCAGTGGGATACGGTGATTCCCGGTTATATATTATATCGGAAGGATAGGGGGGGAAGGGTTGGAGGTGGGGTGGCTCTGTATGTCAGAGAGGGTATAAAGTCCAGAAAGATCGAGAGGCTAAGAGAATTGGATTCGCTTCTTGAAGTTCTGTGGGTTGAAATAGGGGGGCCAAAAGGAAACTTAACACTGGGAGTTTGTTATCGCCCACCGGATCAAAAGATAGAGGAGGATTATAAAATGATGAATGAATTAAAGATAGCAGCTAGACAAAAACACTGTGTCGTAATAGGTGATTTTAACTACCCACACATTGATTGGGTCAATATGTGTTCTAGTCGAGAGAAAGAGATTGAGTTTCTAGACACTCTAAATGACTGTGCTATGGAGCAGATGGTCATGGAACCTACCAGGGGAGAGGCGATCCTTGATTTGGTCCTAAGTAACACTCAAGACCTGGTGAGAGATGTAAAAGTGATTGCACCGCTTGGGAACAGTGATCATAATGTTGTTGAGTTCAACATTTGTACAAATAGGGAATTGGCCAAAAAGACTCACACAACCACTTTTAACTTTAAAAGGGGTAATTTTTCTGATATGAGGGGACATGTGGGGAGGAAACTGAAGGGAAAAGTAGAAAGGGTCAAAACCATTGGGGAAGCTTGGAAACTGTTTAAAACTACAATTCTAGAAGCTCAAATAAAATATATTCCGCAGGTTAGGAAAGGCACAAACAGGTATAAGAAAAAGCCTACATGGTTAACAAACAAAGTAATGGAAGCTGTAAAAGGTAAAAAGGATTCCTTTAAGCGGTGGAAAGCTAGTCACAGTGAGGCTGATAAAACAGAACACAGGCTATGGCAAATAAAATGCAAGTCTGTGGTCAGGCATGCAAAAAGGGAATATGAGGAGCATATAGCAAAAAATGTAAAGACCAACAATAAAACTTTCTTCAAATACATTAGAAACAGGAAACCAGCCAGGGAGGCAGTGGGGCCCTTGGATGACCAAGGGGTAAAAGGAGTACTGAAGGATGATAGGGAAATGGCTGAGAAGCTAAATGCATTTTTTGCCTCCGTCTTCACTGTGGAAGATGAGAGGTGCTTGCCCACTCCAGAGCCGCTGAGTTCGGGAGGGGTGTTGAAAGACCTGAGTCAGATTGAGGTGACGAGAGAGGAGGTCCTAAAACTGATAAACAACTTAAAAACTGATAAATCACCAGGCCCAGATGGCATACATCCAAGAGTTCTGAAAGAACTCAATTGTGAACTTGTGGATCTCCTGACAAAAATATGTAATCTCTCCTTAAAATCAGCCTCCATTCCTGAGGACTGGAAGGTAGCTAATGTCACTCCCATCTTTAAAAAGGGTTCCAGAGGAGATCCGGGAAATTACAGGCCTGTCAGTCTGACGTCGATACCGGGTAAATTGGTGGAAACCATTATTAAGGAAAGAATTAGTAGGCACATAGATGAACAAAACCTATTGAGGCAGACTCAACATGGGTTCTGTAAGGGAAGATCTTGTCTCACTAACCTGTTAATGTTCTTTGAGGGGGTGAACAAACATGTGGACAAGGGGGATCCAATAGATATTGTTTACCTTGACTTCCAGAAAGCTTTTGATAAAGTTCCTCATCAAAGGCTCCTAAGCAAGCTCAAAAATCATGGGATAAAAGGACAAGTCCTTTTATGGATCAAAAACTGGCTAATTAATAGAAAACAGAGAGTGAGTATAAATGGGCAGTTCTCCCAGTGGAGGGGTGTAAGCAGTGGGGTACCACAGGGATCAGTACTTGGTCCACTGCTTTTTAACTTGTTCATTAATGATTTGGAGTTGGGAGTAAGCAGTGAAGTGGCTAAATTTGCGGATGATACGAAGTTGTTCAGGGTGGTGAAAACCAGTGAGGATTGTGAGGCACTCCAAAGGGATCTGTCAAAGTTGGGCGAGTGGGCGTCAACATGGCAAATGGGGTTCAATGTGGCCAAGTGCAAGGTGATGCACATTGGAGCCAAAAATCCTAACTATAAATACACGTTGATGGGGTCTGAACTGGCAGAGACAGATCAAGAGAGAGATCTTGGAGTTGTAGTAGATAACTCACTGAAAATGTCGAGACAGTGTGTGACTGCAATAAAGAAGGCCAATGCTATGCTGGGGATTATTAGGAAGGGTATTGTAAACAGATCAGCCAATATCATAATGCCGCTATATAAATCAATGGTGCGACCTCATCTGGAATACTGTGTGCAATTCTGGTCACCACACCTTAAAAAGGATATTATAGCTTTGGAAAAAGTGCAGAAAAGAGCAACTCGAATGATAAAAGGGTTGGAACACTTTCCCTATGAGGAACGGTTAAGGCGCTTAGGGCTCTTTAGCTTGGAGAAACGACGACTGAGGGGTGACATGATTGAGGTTTATAAGATTATGCATGGGAAAGAGCAGGTAGAGAAAGAGGTACTTTTCTCCCTTTCTCACAATACAAGAACCCGTGGGCACTCCATGAAATTGCTGAGCGGTCGGGTTAGAACGGATAAAAGGAAGTACTTCTTCACCCAAAGAGTGATTAACACTTGGAATTCACTGCCACAGGAAGTGGTGGCAGCTACAAGCATGGACGGCTTCAAAAGGGAATTAGATAAGCATATGGAGCAGAGGTCCATCAGTGGCTATTAGCCACAAGGTATAGATAGGGACTCTGGGGCAAGTGATGCTCTGTCATCTTGGTGCTTGGGGGGGGGTCAACAGTGGGAGGGCTTCTAATGTCCTGGCCCCACTGGTGGACCTCCTGATGGCACTGGTATTTCTGGCCACTGTGGGATACAGAGTGTTGGACTGGATGGGCCTTTGGCCTGATCCAACATTGGCATCTCTTATGTTCTTATGATGATGGTGCCATATAAATAATAATAACTTGAAGCTTACCTGCCCAAATGGAAAATAAAAATGTCTGTTGCCAGGTTTGATTGGTAAGTCTGATAAGTGATTCTTTGGTGAAACACAGAAGAAAATAACCACTATTTTTAAAACAGTAAACAAATGTATATTCCCATCATTGTCAACGTCTTTCTGTTTAGAGTAAATTGTGCCCTAATCCTGCTGCAGTGTGGATTTTTTTTCTTACATTAACCTGAGTCCAAGAAAAAGGTAACCTATTGCCCAGCTAAACACTAAGACAGGTATGAGGAAGAGTTTGTGGGATTTATTGCTAGTATGAAGATTTTATAATCTGCTTTGCAGGCCAGAGAATGTTTGCTGATGAATTTGATTGTAATCTAATCTCTTATGCCATAAAGCTGGTCTCTTCTGCTTTCCAGTATTTTCAAGTTACTTTTAAAAATACTATATACATTTATTTATTTTAAAGCTAGATTTATCCTGATTTTTTTCTCTTGTGTATTGAGAAATACATGCAATATCATAATGTCTTCTAACATCTATTTGCTGTGGTACTGAACCATTTTGCTTATTTGTTGGCAAGGCAAAAATAGAATATTTTATGCAAGACTCTCCCATGGATTCAGCCTAGTAGATTGGTATTTACCTAAAGGGTAGGGGGAAGTTGCCTGGTATTGTGTCAGACTGCTGGTCCATCTAGCTAAACTGTTGTCTACTCTGAATGGTAGTAGCGCTCCAAGTCTCAGGTAGAGGCTTCTTCAGCTCTTCTGCCTGAAGTCCTTTAACAGAACTTGACACTTCATAACTCACTGTAATGTAATCCTATGTTGTGAGGTTCCTGAGCTGAAATAGTACCATTATCTTCAGGGCTTTTTCAGACTTCAATTCAACCACTCCACCCCCACCTCATGATCTAGCAAATATTTTAGATGTCCATATGTGAGATGGCTCAAGTGGTTAAGACGCTGAACTGCAGGCTGTGGAAGATCAGTAGTTCAGCAGTTCGAGACCCGGGTGCCGCAAGACGGAGTGAGCTCCCATCTCTAGTTCCAGCTCCTGCCAACCTAGCAGTTCGAAAGCAAGAAATTGCAAGTAGATAAATAGGGACCACTTCGGTGGGAAGGTAACAGCGTTTCGTGCGCCTTGGTGTTTAGTCATGCCGGCCACTGACCACGGAAACGTCTTCGGACAGCGCTGGCTCTTCGGCTTTGAAACTGAGATGAGCACCGCAACCCCAGAGTCGGATTCGACTGGCTTTCGAGCAAGGGAACCTTTACCTTTATGTGAGATTCAAAAAAATTTCAGCTGATGCAACTGTAAAATAGTGCCAAAAAAGACTTAAACACAAAACCTATGTAATAGCTTTTATTAGGACCATCCAAAATAACACAACAGTGTACAAGCTTTCAGGTTCCCTAGAACTCTTCGTGAGGGTGAATGTTAAAAGGGAGGCAGGGGAAATGTCTTGGGCTACGATCTGAAGGCCTTGTCATGTAAGTATCTTGTATGACATGCAAATTCAAAATGGTGAGGATGTCAGGCTCTGCCTTTGGTTGACATGGAGGAAGAAGCAAAAGCTGGAGTTTTGTTACTGATGCTGATTGGCTAGGCTGTGTTAAGACTGGCTTACATCTAGACCGGGATTAAGTGGAAAGCAGACTGGAATGTGAGGGTGTCTTCTGACTTAACTTTCCCTTTTTGTTTTAGACCTTAGAATACCGTTGATGTGGAAAGGCTCTGATCACTTCAACAATAAAGATAGTATGTATGTTTTTAAATGGTATTTTAAAACCAAGAATGGGAGCCCCGATGTCTTAAGTAATAGCTATTATCAGGGAAATTCAACTAGCAAGACAGGGGAATTCTTAGGAATGGCTATGCTGAACTTCTGTTTGTGAGTACTTAAGTCTGAGTGTGGGTGGAGAACACATCTCAGGCGGAAAGAGGGAAAGAGTGAAAGGCCCTTGGCTGCACCCTGTGGCCTTCAGTGAGGCAGCCCAACGGATCCATAGCTAGGTCAGAATGTAGTCTATTGCACTCTTTTTTTTCCTGTTCATTTAAATTGTATTTTTGTAAGCTACTTTGGGGAGAAAAGCAAGATAAAAATTCAGCAGAGATCCCTCTCTGTGTGGCATGAAACACTACCACAGTGTTGGCACACAGCTGTTTGAAATAAGAGCTATAGATTTGTAAGCATCTTTTTTTTGTTAAATATATATTTATTTTTTAAAAACATAGTACTCTAGTGCTGGCTTTACAAATAGCAGAGGAAAGAAGGAAAGCGAAGGCAAAGGTGAAAAGGAAAGATTTACCCAACTGAATGCAGATTTCCAGAGAACAACAAGGAGAGATAAGGAGGCTTTCCTGAATGAACAATGCAAAGTAATAGAGGAAAACAATAGAATGGGAAGGACTAGAGAGCTCTTCAAGAAAATTGGAGAAATCAAGGGAACATTCCATGCAAAGCTGGCCATGATGAAGGACAAAAATGGTAGGGACCTAACAGAAGCAGAAGAAATTAGGAAAAGATGGCAAGAATACACAGAAGAACTATACAAGACGGACCTCAATGTCCTGGACAACCCTGACCTCGAGCCAGACATCCTGGAGTGTCAAATGGGCCTTAGAAAGCATTACTAACAACAAAACTAGCGGAGGTGATGGTATCCCAGCTGAGCTATTCAAACTCTTAAAAGATGATGCTGTTAAAATGCTGCACTCAATATGCCAGCAAATTTGTAAAACGCAACAGTGGCCACAGGATTGGAAAAGGTCAGTTTACATTCCAATCCCAAAGAAGGACAATGCCAAGGAATGTTCAAACTATCGCACAATTTCATATGCTAGCAAGGTCATGTTCAAGATCCTACGATCTAGGCTTCAGCAGTACATGGATCTAAAAAGATGCTTCCATTTAAGGCAATAATCTAATTCAAACATTTGGGGAAAATATTGCTAGCAATGCTAATTAGCCTGTTAAACTTGGTAATAAAAGGGTTACAGGAAAAAGGGGGATTATATAACAAATGAAAGATTGTTCTACATTGCAGGGTATATCAAACAAGAAGTTGAAAAATATTTCTCCCCAACATCCCCTTCATCACAATTTTAAAACATTTTCTATAAGATACAATGGTCCTTACTTTGGACATTTTAAATCTCAAATTTTGTTACTAATCTATTTTGTAACATTATTATTAATTTCATCATTACCGCATAATCTTCGACGTGGTCTCTGTGCTTCACACCCATGGGATCTAGTGCGCATGCACTGGATCAATCGGCATTGTAGCAAGCTCTTAACGGATTTTTGCGCCCAGACCTCGGGCATGCGCAGGAACCCCACCACGCATGCCCAGAGGGGGGGGGCACGGACATCCCGCCAGTTCCTTTCTTACTGCCGTGTTGGAAAGACCTTTCTTTCGTCAGTCTGATCGGTTCTTTTTTGGCTATTTGCCTCACGGCTCTTCGGATTTTTTCCTCAGTTTTCTCTATCTTTTTTCTCTCCTTACGTTCTTCTTAAAATTAAAAAAAAAGTTTTTTGTTGAGGGAGAAGTTATTGGCTTACCTCAGTTTCGCCTTCGGGCTCCCCCCCTTTTTTTCTTCTCTGCTTTTCTTCTTTTATGGAGAAGAAGTGGGGCTTTTTTAACCATTGCAAGGGCTGCGCCAGTAAACTTGCACCACCGGACTGCCACCCTCTGTATTTTTTGTTTGGGGGAGTCTCACTGACCTGAGTCTTGTTGGCACTGTGCTAGGTTTTCGAACCAGACAAGAAAAAATCGAGCTGCGCACCTTAAAGTGACGCTACTTGAGTCGGCATTACATCCTCCCTCAGTGATGGAGTCCGAGAGACCATCGACATCGACAGCTCCAGCATCAAGGCCCTCCTCCGACATCGGCCAATCGACGTTGAAGCCACCGGCATTGATGGTGAAATCCTCCACTTCCACGCCGGTGAAGAAGCCCAAGTCAAGTAGGGAGCACAAGTCCGCAAAAAAAAAGGGGGCTCCTCTAAGTCCCTAAAGGTGGCAAAGAAGGGGAAGGTAGCGGTGACTGCACAGGGTGATGCCCCTAAAGTGCCCCCCGCTCCAACGGCAGTATTGGCATCGGAGGCCCATGCTGCTCCGCCGATACTGACCATTCAACTCTTGGACTCTCCTATACAACAACTCGAGCGTCCTTACTCCAATATCGAGACTGTGGAGCTTCTTAGTCGCCCCCTGGACGTAGAACCTTCTCCTTCCCCGTCATTGACATTGATGGTGTCAGAGGCTCCCGACATCAGTACAGGTCGAAATCGACACATCTCTAGCAGCACGCAGCATCACCCTCCATGTCTGCTTGTTGAATCTGTCGATATCGATGAGCGAGTTTATAGGGACCGTTCACAAATGCAGAATACTGCTTTGTCTCTGGGACATACCCGATCCAGAAGTCGATCCCCCCGAGTCTTTATCCCCCCCCATCTCTGTCTCGGGATCAACACCAACTGAGGTATCTCTATGGAGGTTATCCACCATCCATGCCATGGTTGACTCCGGTGGGCTATTCTGACTGGGATCGTTACTCGACCAACTCTGCCCACAGATCAAGGTCGCTGTACAAATCTAGACCTTCAGCATGTCTATCTCGACCTCCAGCCGAGGATCCTTCCCAGCATAAACCGGAACTCTATCATCCTCCCAACCCCCAAGTCGTACCACCAAAGATTTTAACTAGTCAAACGGAAGTTACTCCGGTTCAAATGCCAGATCAGGGCTCCTCTGATTCTGCAGAAGAGGATTCTGATACGGAGGCCTCAGAGGCTCACACCTCCCCTGACCATAAGTCTCTTAACAAAGCTGTCGCAGATGATCTACCTATATCCCCATCCGACAATCTCACTTCCTATGCAGACCTCGTCAAAAGAATGGCCCATTCTCTAGGCCTCTCAGTCGTACAACAACAACCACAGGTTACAGATGCCGTCTTCGATATCATGCAACTGGATACCTCCACTACCATAGCACTGCCCATGTACACGGTCCTTTTACAAGCTTCAAAAGCACCATGGGAGAAGCCTTCATCAGCCCCAGTGTCAACAAGATGCCTGGACTACATGTATAGAGTTCAGGAGACTGGAGCTGAATTTTTATTCTTCCACCCTCAGCCAAACTCGATGGTTGTAACATCCTCGTCCAAGTCCAAACGAACACACTCTGCACTTTCTGACAGGGAAAGTAGA
>NW_015165831.1:38498-57204 GCF_001447785.1 Gekko japonicus
ACCCATCTTAGATCTAAGGGAGCTGAACTGTTATGTCACCTACCACGGCTTCTGCATGGTGTCCTTGCAGCAAATTATGCCACTTCTCCAGAAAAACATCTGAATGGCCACCCTTGACCTCCAAGACGCGTACTTCCACCTCACCATCCACCCCTCCCACCGCCAATACCTACGCTTCGCAATTGGTCAACAGCATTACCAATATGCAGCCCTTCCATTCACACTATGATTGTGGTTGCGGCCTTCCTCCATCTCATGGGTATGTCCATCTTACCTGTACATCGACGATTGGCTCTTGGTAGCATCCTCCAAGGACGCCCTGGTCACAGACATCAACAAGACACTGGGGTTCCTGGAAAACCTGGGCCTACAAGTCAATCTGGAAAAGTCTCAACTTCAACCGGTCCAGAAAATACAGTACATCGGTGCCCTACTAGATTCCAACAATTGCATGGCTCACCTGCCACAAAACAGAGCGGCAGACCTCATTCACCTAGCCACTGTCATCCGTACCCAGCCTTCAGTCACGGCTTTCCAAATACAGAGGCTACTCGGCCTTATGGCCACTACTACGTCAGCCCTGGTCTTTGCCAGATTAAAAATGCATCACTTACAACTATGGTTTATCTGCAACTTCGATCCAAGGGAAAACGCACATACCACCCTCCTAATCCTTCCTCCCAATATACAAGACTCTTTACTTTGGTGGACTGACCCTTCCAATCTCTTCCAGGGAGCACCCTTCCATCCTCCATCACCCCAAATTACCTTAACCACAGACGCCTCCCTGTTGGGCTGGGGTGCCCACATGATGGGTCTTTGTGTCGGAGGCAAGTGGGACACTCACAAATGAAAACGGCACATAAACTTCCTGGAACTGATTGCAATACAGTTCGCTGTCACCAGTTTCCTACCTCTGATCAAGGGGAAATGTGTTATGGTTCTCACGGACAACACCACTGCCCTCAGTTATGTCAACAAGCAAGGGGGCACTGTCTCTCTACGCCTTTGCAACCTTGCCATCCAGTTATGGAACCTTCGCATCGCCCACAACGTCTTCCTGGTAGCCACGCACATCTCAGGACACATAAATGTGCAAGCAGACCATCTGAGTCGAGCAGGACTCAGTCTCTACGAGTGGGAAATGAACCCAACCTACCTTCTCCCACTCTTCTGCAGGTGGGGAGTTCCCCAAGTAGATGTTTTTGCCACCAGAGCCAACAAAAAGTGTCCTCTGTTCTGCAGCCGAGGTGGCAGGGACCCACAGTCTCGAGGAGACGGTCTCCTCTATCCGTGGTCCAGAGAACTTCTCTACCTCTTCACTCCACTATCCCTGTTTCTGAGAGTGGTCTGCAAAATCATCAGTGACAGAGCGGACTGCATCCTGATAACCCCGTGGTGGCTGAGGCAACCATGGTTCTTGACCATCCTCGATTTGTCAGCAGGGGTCTACCACCAATTTCCTCCAGCACAGGACCTCCTCTTCCTGTCCGACTCCCCTCCCCTGTACCACGACGTGCCACAGATGAAGTTGACAGCTTGGAGAATAGCGTCAACACCTTTTCCACCTGCGTAGCAAACGTTTTGCTAAATGCCAGAAAGCCTACTACGCGAAAGTCGTACCATTACAAATGGCAAAAATTCTGTTCCTCATGGGGTGAGGATGCCCCTTTAGCCACCTCCGTAGATCTCGAGAAAGTTTTTCAATTCCTCCTGTCTCTCGCTGACTCGGGACTTTCTTACTCCTTGTTAAGAGTTTATTTGGCCGCACTTTCGGCCTACCATGTTCAAGTTGAGGGATGCACACTGTTCTTGCATCCGCTTTCAAAATGTTTTTTGAAGGGACTGTTGCACCTCTACCCTCCCATCAAAACTCCTGTCATTCCCTGGGACCTTCCCCTGGTCCTTTGCCAACTCACCAGGAAACCCTTTGAGTTGCTCGCAACTTGCGAACTGAAATTCCTGTCCTGGAAGACAGCCTTCCTGGTTGCTGTCACCTCGGGGAGGCGAGTTGGAGAAATACTGGCTTTCAGACATGACACGCCTTACTTGTCCTTTTCGCCAGACGGTGTCCGCCTCCTACCTGACATCTCATTCCTGCCAAAGGTAGTGTCAGAATTCCACCTACAGGCAGAGGTCTTCCTCCTGGATTTCTTCCAGGCTCCAACATCCTCAGAGAACAGACCGTTAAACACGTTGGATGCGAAACGTGCGCTTCTGTTCTACCTGAACAGAACCCGTCCGACGAGACGTGACTCCCAGCTGTTCGTCTCCTATGCACCAGCAAGGCTGGGGACTCGCATCACGGCTCAGCGCCTCTCAAAGTGGATTGCGGGTCTCATCCGCCTCTGCTACCAAACAGCCATTGCCTGGCCCTATCAGGGCCCATTCAACTCGAGCTGTTGCGGCTTCTACTGCCTTCCTCCAGGGAGTTTCCCTAACAGACATTTGCAAAGCCGCTACGTGGGCTATGCCTAAACCTTCATAAGGCACTACGCCCTAGACGTCCGAAAGACCTCTAGTATCAACATGGGATGTCACACCTTATCTTCGGCTACGCAGTAAGGACCTGCCAGCACCCTCCTCTAGGTAGGCCACTGCTCGCTAATCTCCCATGGGTGTGAAGCACAGAGACCACGTCGAAGATAAACAGGTTGCTTACCTGTAACTGGTGATCTTTTAGCGGTCATCTGTGCATTCACACCACCCGCCCTCCTTCCCTGCTGCAGTCAGCTTCTACATTTTTCATAGAGGTTGATTCGCGGCGGTTCGAAGGAACTGGCGGGAGGTCCATGCCCACCCCTCTGGGCATGCGTGGTGGGGTTCCTGC
Source organism: Gekko japonicus (assembly GCF_001447785.1). Taxonomy (NCBI): domain Eukaryota; kingdom Metazoa; phylum Chordata; class Lepidosauria; order Squamata; family Gekkonidae; genus Gekko; species Gekko japonicus. The sequence continues at coordinate 41,329 of NW_015165831.1, forward strand.
GCATGCCCGAGGTCTGGACACGAAAATCCGTTAAGAGCTTGCTACAATGCCGATCGATCCAGCACATGCGCACTAGATCCCATGGGTGTGAATGCACAAATGACCAGTCGAAGATCACCAGTTACAGGTAAGCAACTTGTTTTTCTCTGTTACATATTTCATCATTTAATATAGGAAAGTTTATTAGCGATCCCTTATGTATCACACAATTAAAAAAGAAAATATTTTGTCCCAAATCCAATTTTTTATAGATTTATATTCAGTATACATTACAACATATTCATATACATTTTAAAAATTGTTTCTCATCCTAAGTTTAAACTGTTTCTCATTCTAGGTTTGTCTCCTGCTTCCATAGTATACTCTCTCTCTCCTCAATTTTGAAATAGATATGTCAGATACATTGTTAATTTTGTCATTGCTGTATAATCGGCAAATTTATTTCCTTATTCTTCTAAGCTTGGACAAAGGTCTGATTTCCATTTCGCTGCATAACTAATTCTAGTCACTGTCACCATATATTCAAATATATCTTCCAAAACTTGGTAATTTATTCGGTAATATTCCTAATAGCATGTTTTAGCTTCCATAGGGAATTTTAATTTTAATATATTCTGCACTTTTCCATGTATTTCCTTCCAGTATCTTTTTGCTTTTTTACAAGTCTACCACATATGATAAAAGGTTCTTGACATTTCCAACATTTTCCTTTATAATTTTTGTCTACTTTCTTGGTATCCTTTGGAGAGATATACCATCTGAAAAAGATTTTGTACAGATTTTCTCTTAATGACTGGCTGGCTGTGAACTTTTTGCTCTTCTATTTCATGCTGAAGTAATACCTTATTCCATCATAATGAATGTTCTTTTTGTTTTGTAATCGTTCAAATTCAGTCAGCTCTCTTCCAGTTCTTTTCTGCACTTATTTATTACATCATCTTGTAATAAAAGAGCTTCATTTAATTTCCATCTTCCTCTTGATTTTCTATTCCATTACCAAACTACTTCTATGGGACTATGGTCTGCAAATATTTTTGGTTGAATCACTGTTCTATCTAAGTTCATTGTAAGACTTTTTCATATCCAACACATATGTATTCTTCAATGTGTTTGATGTCTATTAGAGAAAAAGTAAAGTCTCTGTCTTTTGGATGTTTACTCCTCCAGGCATCCTCTAATTCCATCATTTTCAAATACTGAAAATCATTTTTCTGTAATTTCCGACATCTGTAATTTCTTGATCTATCCTTCTTTGGGTCTAAAATCCCATTCATATCTCCAAAAATCATTATGTCATCATCTTGGAATTCTAGCATAATTTGGAAAAAAAATTGTTAGCATTGTTTGATGCATATATTGTTGCTAACATGTAGATCTTACTTTCTGGAAGTCTCATTTTTAAGATTAGATATCTTCCTTCTGAATCTCTTAATTCTTCAATTACTTCTAGATGTGGATTGCTTATATAAATAAGCTACTTTGCAGTTTTTATTTGGACTGAGGCAAAATATCATTTCCCTATTTTTTTAATATTTAAAATATGTTCATGTTTCTTTTTAATATGGGTTTCTTGTAGACATTTTGCTTTTTGGTTGAAGATATTTTTTTTTGCATTTTGTTGGGGAATTCAGTCCAATAATATTTATTGATACTATTTTTAATTTATCCATCTTGTTCCGATGTTGATGGTGCAGCTGTTTCTTCTCCTGAGGTCTTAGATAGACTTTGTTCTGAGTTGCCTGAAGATTTTCTTTCAATTCCTCTATGAAGCATCTTAAAATGTGTTTCTTGGCAAAGTGTAGAACGATGCAAGTATATAGCACTTTTCACAGGCTGGTTCATGGGAATACTGAAACACCAGAAGAAGTTACAGGAAATACTTACTAGTACTTAAAACTTGGACATGAAATGTAAAACAGTGTTTGCAGGGAATTACCTTGCCAGAAAAGTATCTAAATTAAAGTTGTTTCTATTGAATGGATTATTGGCTTCTCTTCATGAATGCATGCAGTTTGTTGTGTCGTGGAGATTAACCCTGAGTCTTTTCTAACTGTCTCCCACCATTGATTTCACTTTGATTTTCTGTAAGGGCAGACAGGCTAAGTATGACAAAATACACTAATCCTTCATTGTACATTCGTAATACAATGTACGCTCAAGATGTTTTAATGGTCTTCCATTTCTTTTTAAAATAGCCATATTGGGACCAAGTTACTTGTGCAGGTTTTGAAGATAAGTTATTAACACTAAATCTAAACAGCTAAAGTGTGAAGTCCACGTTTTTCTTCTGGAAACTGCTATGCTGTGTGTGCTTTCAAAGCTCACCTGTAAGTAAACATTTTGCCGAGCATACAGTTATAAAGTTGTTTGGACAGTAAAGGCATGATGCAGTGCCCCACTGCTACTGCCATGTGAGGAATTACCACCTGCTGCTCTCCCTTCAGAGCTCAGAGAGTTGTGTGTGCAAAAGGGAGCTGCATGCGCCCAAAGACCCACGTTTGGCATGATCCAGTTGATGCCCTGACCCAGTAGTCTGATACCTTTCCAGACTTGGGACCCACCTGTAACTCCAGATGAAAGCATGGCCTCCATTGAGCTGTTAGCACATGGTAGGAAGACGTATACCATCATAACCATGGGACAGGAAGAGCAGCAGCAGTCAGAGTCTCCAAACCTTCTACGAAAAAGAAATCATATCCTCCACTGAGTTACCTTGCCTCACTGTGGTGTCGCTCCTTTCAGCATGCATGCAAACAGAGGCAGGGCGTGGGGAATCATTGCTCTCTACACAGAGGCCCTAGCAGCAGGTCCCTACTAAAAGCAACCCCCCAAAAAGGGACAGCTCAATAGGAGCTTGCAACTCAACAGTAGCCTTGGGAGTTCCAACCCGTGGGAAGAAGACCACCACTACCTTCATATTTTCATCTGATGCTGGGTTAGCTTTGTTTAATGTGGCAGTTTTATAATGTGGTATATAACATCATTTGTAATACTAAGTATTTTGTTCGTTTGCTTTCCAGGAACCCAGCGTTATTCAGTTTTTTGCTTATTCAAAATAGGAGCTCAAGTGTTTGATACAGATTTGCTTATTGTGGATAAAGCAATAACAGACATCTGTTTTGGAAGTGTAACTGTGTTGTAAGTATCTTTGGGTCAGTGAAGGTACTCACCTAGCTACATTTTTGTTGAGTTAATTGTAAGAAACTCAAAGACTTTTCTTACACTAAAGATTAAGTTCAAACATCAGAATATTCAAAATCTCACGGACTGTTACTCCAGCCCTAAGCATGTTTGGCTTTTAAGAGTAGAATTGCACTGTGTAGAATTGCACTGTTGTAAGCTTGCTAAATCAGAGGTTCATAAAGGTTAAATCATAAATACCGCTTGGTGTATAGGAGAATATTTTTTGATGGTATGATGGAATTATTTGAGGGAGACTAAGGAAATCTGACCAAAGCTTCAACTTGATCCTATACAGCACTTCATGCTTGGTATCCCTTGTTGGACAAGATTAATATAGACAAATTTGACTGGGAAAATGTCAGTAATGCTAAATACAAATTGTTGTTATATAACTAAAAATTGGTGTCTTGTACGGTTAGAGAAGTGTAGTTTTCTCGCAATACCCTTGTTTTGTTTTGTTTTTTTCTTGGACTTCCCTGTTGGATTTATTTTTCTGTATGTATAAAACTCAATAAAATTTATGGTTTAAAAAAAAAACACTCGATCCTATACAATGCCTACAGCTGGTCTCTGATCCTAGAGATTCACTAGGGCTCTGCTGTGGGAAGTTCTAGATGTGTTAGAATTTTTCTATAAACATATTTAGAAGGCAGTACATTTTATTAATTGAAATTGTAATACAAGAATCTGTTGTTGGGAAACAGCTGGTGTATGGTTGATTGAATGAGTAGTCCTACCCCTGCACTCAAATCAAGGAAGACCCCTTGGAGAAGCAGGTCTGGTTAAAGAAATGTAATTGTATTAGAGAACATCTGATTACTACGTATGGTATTAAACCACCAGTGCTTTGTAGAACTAGGTGTGATTTGTTTCATTTTATTACGGCTTAACAGTTGTGTGTAAACTAAAACTATGAAAATTGGTTTCTAGTGAGGGAGTTGAGCCAGACTTCCAGCTAAAGGTTGAAGTATATAGCTGCTGCTGTACTGAAGATTCTTCAATCATACCAAACACTCCCAAGAAGTTAGTTAAGAAACTGAAAACCTCTATCGGCAAAGCTACTGGGAAGAAACTCAGCTCCACATCAGATGATGACAACCCTGAATTGTTATTACTCAGTGACGCAACTGTAGTGTAAGTGAATTGTTTCCTAATTTAAGCTTACTTTAGGATATCGGGTGGTAGTTGGTGGTATCTTTACATAAGGCATCTGAAAAAAGTGTGTGTGTGAGCTCAAACTGAAGCTTTAGCAATCTCTAAAAATCTAAATGCCCACTACAAAGGAGCAGTGGGAGATCAGAGAACAAAGGAAAGATCTAATTGGCCTTTTGTCAGACCACTGGAAGAATCAGGAAACAGCTGTCAGTTGTCTCCCTTCCAGAAATCAGCCCAAATGGAAACCAAATAACTGTCTCTGTCTCAAGAATTTACTTAAGAACATAAGAACATAAGAGATGCCAATGTTGGATCAGGCCAAAGGCCCATCCAGTCCAACACTCTGTATCACACAGTGGCCAGAAATACCAACCATGCACTGCAAGTGCTCTCCTTGCACCAGGTTGCTCTCTCACAGCAGCCAGGATACAGGGCTGGCAGTGAGAGATGACTGGATGAACTGGAGAATAGAGACTAAGGAGGCCATAGTACTCTAGTGCTGCAGTGAAGAACCATATTGCTTTGAGAGTCAACCAGTGCTGTATTTCAGAGTAGGCTTCAGCTTGTACCTTACAAGCCTTGAGCAGAAGTTGGATTTTTCTCTCCCCCCAGCAGTCTCCTGAGACATCTGAAACTATTGTTGGGAGTCCCAGAAAGCCTCGTAGACAAAATGCCAAGGGGCTGCAGGGGAGAAATAGAATTGGGCCTCTTGTGTCAGCCAAAGAAGGAAGGGTAATATTTTGCCTGATTCTCTTTCCTCACATGACATTTTTCTTCATGACACTTCCACAGTCTGGAGGCGGGGCAGCCGTGGTAATGGGGGTGCAGGGCATGATCCGTGGTCATAGAATACAGTGCATTTGCAAGGCCATGAAAATAGTCTAGCAGCAATGGCGCACCTGGGCTAGATTCAGCACCCTTGTTGTAATAGGAATACGAATCTACCACTTATGAGCATCCTGGACTAGTTGGAAGCTTTCTATCAAGTCAGTGTACTGACAGGGCAGGCTGCTTGAGAGCCAGAAGGGCTCTTTTTAATATGTAGGTTTTGAAAACATGTAGGAAGAACTGGGGCTGCCAAATACTCTTCCAATCCTAGCAACTATGACTCGTTTGTTTCTAAAAAGATACTTCCATTTAAGGCAATAATCTAATTCAAACATTTGGGAAAAATATTGCTAGCAATGCTAATTAGCCTGTTAAATTTGAAAACTGATAAAGATTTGAAAGATGAAGCAACTGGCAAATGATAACAATGTGGAAATGGCATACTGAAGTGAGCCAAAAAGAGAGGAGAGAATCTCATGTTTTAGAAGGAAAATGGCACTGCGAAGCATATTTCAATGGTGAAGTAGTATGTTTTCCTTGGCATATCTTGCGCTATAAATAGTACAGATCTTTTAAAACTAGCTAACTTAAACATTCGGCACCAGAAGATTTTCATCTGTTTTATTTTTGAAAAATTCAGTTATTTTAAATGGAACCAAATTGTTCAATTACAGATGGCTTTTTTGTGTTTGTCTAGTGACTGAGACTCTTTTGGTGGGGATCCAGCAACTTGTTTTCAACTGTACAAAGACTTTCCCCTTGATGTGCTAATGGGAATTGTGTAGCAGTGTATTTATTCTCTATGGCAGTTTAACACGTAGCTTTTACCCTATAAAGTGAATTATTTGGAGGGGGGAGAGGAACCTCCCTATTCATCAGGTGCAAGCAAAAATTACGGAGCTGTTAGAAGAAAATGGAGCTTGTTCAATTGTTATCTTAGTTCTATTCCTGAATATGCCAAAACAAGCCACAAATGACTTTAAAACCTAAAGCAGTTACTTAATGTCTTTGATCTTAAGAAGCCGAAACAGAGTTCAGAGAGGGAATTTTGCTGCCTGTTCCTTCTCACTGCAGATCTGGAAAAAATGGCATGGATACAGGGGACTGTAGGTGGCGTGGTAGATGTTTTTTACCTGTCAGGCCCTAAGTTTTTGCTCTGTTTGCACAAGAATGTGGGGGTTATTTCTGTCAATTTTACCTTCCCATTGCAGTTTCCCAAGTTAAATCTTGCACAAGTTCCAAGGTTTCCCCAGCCCTCTGGAGCAGTTTATTGAGGGATGCTGGAGGCTGCAAAGGGAAGTGGCAAAATTCTTTAAGAAATCTAAGTGGAACTCATGTAGAGTTTTAGTGTGTGTATATATTTCTTTTGAGAATAATGAGAGGAAGGAAACCCTCTGCAATGATTACTGTAGGTTATCACCTGCTTTTACTGAATTGTCTTTACCTTGTACCTCACATTCTGTATTTATAGTTTACCTGACTTAGTTGGTTGTTTTAATTGTTCCCTAATTCTGTAATCCTAGTCCAATTGCATTGTTCACTGGATGTCTAATGATGCCTCATTGTACTGCTTATATCCTGTAATCTGCCTTGCGTCTCAGTAAGAAAGTCAGGTTATAAATAAAGTAAATAAACTGAAGTTGTGAATGGCTCCAAAGCGGGTAAAATTATTTAAAAGAGCTGGAAGACTCTGCCGTAAGAACAAGACATATAAATTCCTTTGAATTAACTGTACTGAATCAATCTGCTTTATATTAACCAGTGGTGCAAAGTACAGCTTGCTGGCACATGCAACTTTGGGACTGGAAAGTGTTGAGGACAATTTCAAGACTCACAACCTTACTATTGTAGGAAATGGTAAGTTCAAGTGTAATATGGTAAAAAAAATGAATGAACAAAATATTGCATCTTGGTTTAACAGTAATCTACAATGGCTCCCCCCCCCCGCCCCTTGCTGCGGTTTCTGCCAAGCCCTGCAGACTGTGTGAGGGGGGGGGGGTGTTTCTATCTGCTGTCTCAAAACACTAGTTGGGATGAACTTTTGTTTAAGATAAGTGAACATTATTCTTTCCCATTATTCTCTTTCTCTCACAGCCATACCTGCACTCCTTTCCCATGAAGCTTTTCTAGCCTAACAGCCTACCCTGTGCATGTTTACCTGGAAATGCATCCATCTTTGTTCAGTGTGGCTTGCTCTCAAGTAAGAAGGCACAGGATTGCAGCCCAATTAGTTAGAATATAGGGAAGGGGGAAATCGTAATTATTCTGTATACCAAATCCCGAGTTCCTCTGAGTTTTGTGAAACATGTTTGTATATTTCTCTCAAATCTTAAGCAACCCTTATAATATTTACTTAATGAAAATTGTTTTTCTGTCCTCTGCAATGATTACAAAGATCAGACAACCATTACCTGCACTGATTTCACGAAAAATGCACTTTAGTTGCCCCGGGGGGGGGGTGCCACAAACTGCCCAGCAGACTCCAGATCAGTAAACCCAAATTTTGTATCCATGAGCACCATGCCATCTCACGATGTGTTTCCTGGTACCCACTTGCTTCTTAAGCCTTGCGGGGGGGGGGATCCTAAGAGTCTTGAATGGAACAGAAAGAAAAGTCGAGCTTCTGGGCACTCTCTACCAGCTGACTGATGGGCAAAGCATCCATCCCATTTTGGGCAAAAACATCACATTTATGCACATACGACTTGGCCATATGTAGAGACTCTGGGCTTGGAAACCTCTCGCTGTGGCTGTGTGTGCAGAGAATAAGCCCACCCCTTTCTTTGGAAGCTGGAATCAAACAATGTCTTTCTGTCTGTGGTACTGCCTGCTACCCTTTCTCAAAATTCCAGACTATCCACAGGCTCAACACGATTGAGGATCCCTGCTCTAGATTATATTTTTGAAGATAATAGAAAGTTCAAAAATTGCTGTCGTAAACCAAGATGAACTCAGATATACAGCATTTGTTGCTATGTGGACATGGTATCAATGATAGTAAACCCAGCTTTCAATCAACCCAAGAAAAATTAATTTTCCAAAGCATGGTGGTTGGTTAAAGATTACAGCGTGTATTGGTCCCCTTCAGTCATCCTAAGCAATGGAGATTTCACCCACTGAAAACACACAAGACATCATATGGTGAATAAAAATGGTTTGTCCAAGTCTGTTTTGATGCAAATATATCCACTCTTGCTCCATGTACTGTGAAATGCAAAGCAGGAATTTATTTTTGTCTAATATTTATTTAAAAACCTTATACCCATACATCTCTGAAAGGTTCAAAGCAATTGAGCACTTGCTAATCTAACAGTGTACAATTTTCATGGTTTTCTTTTTAGAGGAGTCATCTTTCTGGCTTCCCTTGTATGGCAGTATGTGTTGTCGTTTGGTTGCTCAACCATCCTGCATGATCAAGGATCTGATGGCGGGTTTTCTTAATCAACAGGTAAAAAAGACCTTGAGATTTCTCTTCCTAACACTTAAATGTTGTTCAGTCAACACTGAACACTTCTTCCTTGGAGCTTTATTCTGCATGGGGAAATTTTCTGTCTTGAATTAATACTGTACTGTTATTCACACTGTCAGAACTTTTAACATCAACCACAGCAAAATTAAGAAGGAAAATTTGTAAAGTTTTCAAGACTAGTTATTGATACAAATACTTAAACTGTTGAAACTATTTAAACATTGGCTAACTGAGTCTAGCTGAGTTTTAAAGGTTGCTCTTATGAAACTTTTAAGCTTATTACTTGTTAAAATGTTGTACTTTACCTTTAGAAAGACTGTATTATTGTTTTCTGTGGATGTCTTCATGTTCCTTCCTTTGTAACTGTTTTGTTATATTATTTAGTGGCAGCAGCTGGTGAATATTGAAGACCTGACAACATTTGTGTTGAATCTTGAAAATATTCTGTTCCTAATGTGTCTTAGGTCAGCCTGGATTTTAAACAGCTGGGCTTTGATGTTAAAGTTTTGTTAGGGGATCTTGTGAAACATAGTTGCCGTTTCAAAGTGAAACTATGTTGTCAGTTTTTGCCCTCCTCCCATCCATTTGGTCTCTTTAAAATTGGGCAGGGTCAGTTGCATGGGGTCTTTTTACTAAATCATTGCTCTCCTAGTTGGGTGACAAGTGGGAAGGCAGAGTGTGATTTGTCCTGTATATGTTTCCTGTATATACACGTTTCTCATAGTGACATAGGCTCTCCATACAGGGTAGCAGCTCCAATGCCACTAGCAGTAATTGGTGCCTGTGACTGCCAATACTAAGGCAGGATGTTTTGTTCATGTACAAGGAGGTCTCTGAGCAATATCTAAAAGGAGTTTGCCTCAAAGGGCCTGAGGCTGGTTTGGGTTAAATCAAACCAGTTAAAGTCATGCTAGGCGGAATAAAACACCCCTACTTGTTTGATGAAGCCTTAATACTTGCAACTCAGATACAGATGGAGTTGCTGCAAAATTAATCTAAATCAATTTCAAAACAAACCACTGCTTTAAAATGCATGGTGTGTTCCTTCTTAAATTGAATGTATGCTAAATCAGTTTGTAGCAATAACAGAGATTTCATCTCTTCTTCTTATAGCAAATCATAGGGAAGTTGACTTCCTGGAGGAGGCTATACTGTGTGCTAAGAGGTGGGAAGCTCCTTTGTTACTATACACCAGAAGAAATAGAAGCTAAAGTGGAGCCCACTCTGACTGTTCCTGTCAACAAGGTAATATGGCATCAGCTAGTTGACTGAAGTCAAATTCTGATGCTACTTTTGTAGGCTATCTTTAATGCCCATTTTGTTAATGGTGTTTAATTCTGTGCCCATTCTGTATGCAAATGGTGATGTGCCAGGTGTGTGTGAGCAGCAGCAATGTTGCTGGAGAGTCTCTGGGTGAGTAATTAGTTCCAAGTGGGTCCTGAACTAAAAGTGGGTAGTTTAAAGCTTGAATTAGTGCAGTAAGAAGAACTAGTACGAAATTATTAAAAAGTAGCTCTGGGGAAGAATGGGTGCACGGGGTGTAAAAGATTATGTTCTTCATGGTCTCTGTGCAGTCCCACACTTGGGTACTGCACCTGCACCAAACTCGGCCTTGGAGAATGAAGAGCTAACCTCAGTTGTTTTGGCACACTTCCTCCTTGTGCTCTGGGGAGCAGTCACACAGTGCGCATGCCTCTGGAGCTGAAGGGAAAGCACCCACCTGCTCTCCTCCTTCTTGACCACCGCACGATCTGGACCTCACTGTGTCTTCTCTCTCCTCATCTTCATTTCCTCAACATTTTCCCTCATGTCTCTTCATCTTCCTTTGTGTTCCTAATTTCTGTGTCATAGCTAAAAAACAAAACAGTCTTTCAATTTTGTCTCGTCTCCTCTGAGTGTTTTCCCCATCCCCTCCCTTTCCCTTCCATCCTCCCCCCTCTTCTTGAGGTTCTCAGAGGTGGTGTATGGAAGGTGCAGTTTATTTTAAGAAGTGCCGTTATTGTGGCTCTAACCTCTTGTCCACCAGCAGGCATGAACTTTGCCTTTTCTGCTTAGGGGAAGGTCACCGAGTGGACTTCTGCCCTCACTAAGCTAAGTTCACAAAGCAGGCCAGATGGAACAGAGCACTTCACCTCTGCAGCCGTTTGACTGAAACCTCTCTTGCTCCACTGATACCCTCTTTGGCTCAAGCTATATCTTCACCACCTCCTTCTTCTCTGAAGGAGAATCAGTATCAGCGGAGACTTTGTCCACATCTTCGGTTTCTAAGAAGAAAAGAGACAAGTCCTCAAAACGGCAATTGGACCCAGCCACTCATGGCCCAAACCAGAAAAAAGTAAAGCCAACCACAGCACCAACACCCAGTTTAGTTGCGCCGTTAATCATATCAGACCTGTTGGTATCAATGTCAGCGGTGCAACCCTTTCATCCAACTTTCTCAATTCGGACCGCTTTGGTGGAGGACTCTTTGGCTCCAGCTCCAACTGAGACCCTTTCGTCCACAGCTGACCAACTACCACTGGGTCAATGAGTCATTGTCAGCTCCTCCCAGTCGCTTTCCATCTGACACTCATCAGCCCTCTAACTAGTGAGCATTGTTGACGTGATCATCATTGGTTGGAACCTGACCTGTCCTTCAATGTTCAGCCTGCCTCCCGTCAATCTTGCCATCGATCTCAGTCCTGGAGTTCTGTTAGATCCCGAAGCCACCATCATGGTCACAACTCCAGATCACATTCCTCTTATAGACTATGCCATCAATGCAGTTCCACCCAATACTCCTTGAGCTTGAGAACATCACCTCGTCACCATTCTAGGTCTCGGGATTGTCACGCTTGAGACGATTTGACCTCCAGATCCTCTCACCATTATTGATACTCTCCAGTGCAATCTGCGGCACAATCCCACCATTATTGGTCCCGGTCTCATGGATCTTCATATCACAACTCCCCTCGTGGACATCTGACGGGGGACTCCTGACTGCATCAGTCTTGCCATTCCAGCTGCCAACACTGCACTATGACTATGGTCATACTGACGGCACCCTTGGATTCGGTCCCCACTGCCCACCATGCAGAGTCTCAACCAGCTGCATCAGTATTGGCTCCTGGACTCCCACCCCTGCTAGAAGGTCTTGCTGATACCTCACCCAAGCCCTCGTGCAATGCTACGGAAGACTCTGAATCTGAAGCCGGTGACATAGTGCACACCTCCCCTGATTCCATGTTGGCCCCTCAAGGGTCTGTTTCCCTCTGACGGCTCCAAGGCTTACCTGGAACTGATCCACAGAATGGTCCAGGCCTTAACGGTTCAAATGATGTTGGGGATCCCCAAGGTTACTGATATTGTGCACAATTAGTCCAATCTGATGTTCCCACCAGGGGTGACCCTCCCCATGGTACCTGTCCACTTGGAAGGACTCAAGGGAGCCTGGGACAAACCAGCCTCCATTCTACCAATGTCTAGGAGATCTAAGGCACTCTATAAAGTGCAGCACGTAGATGCCAAATTTGTTTTTTCTCACGCAGCCCCAAATTCTCTCATCATTAATTCTTTTTCCTCGTCCAAACAAACATGTCCCCCTTCCCCCCCACCCCAATCATGAGTGGAAGAAACTCAATACCCTTGCCCAGAAAGCGTATTCTCTCATATCTCTGACTGCTAAGATACACAACTGCCTTTCGTATCTATCAGCTTATTCCTTCCATTTTATAAATCAATTCACACCTCTAATCTTGAAGCTGCCTGCTCCTGAACAACAGGTGGCCACATCTGTTGTCTCTGAGGCCTCCAAAGTTTCCAAACAGCAGATTAATTCCTTGACACATGCTGTCACCACTTCCTCCTGGATTTTAGCCACAGCCATAGCATTTTGCCGTCACGCCTGGCTTCGCTCCACCTCCCTGCTCCCTGAGATTAAAGTGAAGGTTGAGGACCTCCCCTTTGACAGGGAGGGTCTTTTAGACTTCTCAACAACACCCTGAAAAATGTTGATAATGGCCAGAAAAGGGTTTGCAACCTGGGAGTCAGCTAACCTTCTGCCTAGCGATATTCCAAACCTCGGCAGTGGAAACCACCCTATCAGAGGCAACACCACCGATCCTTGAACCAAACTGATTCCTGGAGGAAGATACCCCTTCCACCAAAGCAACCTTACCAGCCTAAGACCAAACCGCAATCTGATACGAGGTCATTCCCAGTCTTCTAAGTGGTCTCTTTGACTATCCTCCCCTTGGGGAGGCCCCTCCTCCCACCCCACCTGTGGGCACCAGGCTACGTCCTTACTTCCAGGCTTGGAACAACATCACCCCAGACTCCTGGGTCCTCACCACCAATTCGGGTGGGGTACGTTGTAGAGTTCATTTCTCTTTCCTCCACACCTCATTTCATACCCACCCACCCATCCTGCTTCCTGATGGACGATGTACAAACGTTGCTGAGCAAAGAAGCCATCAAAGAACTTCCATCAATGTCTCAATGCCAGGGCTTCTACTCCCATTATTTCATAGTTCCCAAACAAGATGGGGGGAAGCATCCAATAATGGGCTTGAGAGACTTGAATCAGCATATAGACACAACGCACTTTCGCATGGAATGAATGGCATCTTTATGTCTCCAAGACACATACTTCCATATCACAATAAGACTACAACATCATCATAACATCTTTTCACAGTCAGGTGTTTCTATTTCTAATATCGGGTCCTTCCTTTCGGACTCTCTACAGCCCCACGTGTCTTTAAGAAATGCACGGCCATGGTGGCTGCTGCTGCTCTTCATCTCTGTGAGATAATAATTTATTTGTACATTGACGATTGGCTGCTGGTCTCTCCATCTTCCCACCAACTGGAAGCTGAACTTGCAGTCACTCTCTGCCTCCTAGCAAACCTGGGCCTCTGTGTGAATCTATCCAAATCCTCCCTGAGGGTGATCCAGGTCATCCAGTTCATAGGGGCTCAAATCCGTACTCTTCACCAATGTGATTACCTCCTGGAAGACAAAATTACCACCATTCAACTGCTCATTCACCATTTCCTCGGCCAACCAAGCCAGCCTGTGAGATCCATCATGCGCTTATTGGGACTCATGGTTTCCACCACTTTTGTAATCCCATTTGAGCAGCTGAACATGTGACTGGTTAAGTTTTGGTTACTTGAGCTAGTTTGGTGTAGTGGTTAAGTGCGCAGACTCTAATCTGGGAGAACCGGGTTTGATTCCCCTCTCCTCCACTTGCCCCTGGCTGGATGACCTTGGGCAAGCCGTAGCTCTGATAACAGCTGTCCTTGAAAAAGAGCAGTTTCTGTCAAGAGCTCTCTCAGCCCCACCTACCTCACAGGGTGTCTGTTGTGGGGAGGGGAAGGGAAAGGAGTTTGTAAGCCGCTCTGAGACACCTTTGGGTAGTGAAGGGCGGGGTATAAATCCAATCTCTTCTCTTCTCTCTCTTCTCTTTGGCATTTCCAGATTCACTGTCAGCCCCTGACCACTATTCTTCTAATGTCTTCCAAAGTACTCTCCAGTCTTCATTGGTGGTCTCAAGTCAACAACCTTCCACAGGGCATGCCCTTTCAGTATCTATCACCAGATGTTGTCATCTCCACAGATGCCTTGTGGTAGCGTTGGGGAGCCCACTATCGAGATCTCTCAGCCCCGGGACGATGGTTAGTTGCGCAACCCCACCTTCATATCAACTGCTAGGAGCTCCAAGGTGCAGTTTATTTTAAGAAGTGCCATTCTTGTGGCAAGACTCTCCTTTCTCATGATGTCTCTAAAACTTTTCTCAAAGTCTTGCTTCATCTCCACCCACTATTAAGCCTATTGTGCCTGAATGGAACCTTTCTTTTGTGCTTGCACAGCTCATGGATCAACCATTTGAGCCCATGGTATTCTCTCCGCTTAACCTCCTCTCATGGAAAATGGCTTTCCTTGTGGCAATTTCTTTGGCCAGAAGGTCCAGTTATATATCATTCTGGGCCGATGCACCCTCACTATCTTCCATAAAGATAAAGTCATCCTGTGACCTGATCCTGCTTTCCTGCCCAAGATTATATGCTCGTTTCACCTTTCACAACCTACCGTCTTCCCGACTTTCTTTCCACAGCAATCTGATGCCAGAGACTAGAAATGTGGATTGTATCCACCATCTCTTTTTGTTATGAGCTCGCAAAACAGCCACTACCTGCTCATTTGTGGGCTCATTCAACTAGAGCTGTGTCCATTGCTGCAGCTTTCCTTGGCAGCACATCTGTTGATGACATCTCTGGTGCAGCAACGTGGTCTTCACCTTCGATCTTCGTGTCACACTACTCCCTCAACATCGTGGCATATTGGGATTCATCCTTCGGCCAGACTGTGCTGCAGTCGATCTTCCATTAACTCATCATGTCTATCTGGACCTCTAGGTGAACCTGTAGGATGGTATTACTTTGGTAACTAATCTATCTTCTTCGTGGTCTCTGTGCTTCACACCAATGGGATCTAGTGCGCCTGCGCTGGATCTGCCGGTGCCGTAGCAAGCTCTCTTAAAAGGATTTTCGTGCCTGGCCCAACTGGGCATGCTCAGGAGCCCCAGTGAGCATGCTCAGAAGGGCAGGCACGGACATCCCGCCAGTTCTTTCCTTACCGCCACGCTGAGCAGACCTGTCTTCGAGAGGTCTGGCCGGATCGCTGTCTTTTTGTCACTTTTTAGTTATCAGCTCTCGTTTTTTTCTCTCAGTTTCTCTTCTGTTTTCCTTTTTCTTACCGTTTTTTTTTTTAAGGAGACTTTTTGTTTTTCGTCGTCTGAGGTAAAATTACCTTAGGCCTTCGGGCCGCTGGCACCCCCCACCCCCAAACCCTTCTTGTCATTTGGACTTTTTCTTCCTCAGCTATGAAGAAAAAACAAAGAAGTCGAAGAAGTGGGGATTTTTTAATCGTTGCCGAACTTGTGGAAGCAAATTGGCTCCTCCGGACGGTCATAAGTACTGTATTTTCTGTCTTGGGGAGACTCACAATCCAGACTCCTGTGAACATTGTGTACAATTTTCAAACCAAACTCGGAAGAATAGAGCAGCACGCTTAAAGGTTTTCCTCTTGGAGAAAGCGCTTCAACCGATGGCTGACCCGCTGGTCACTTCATCCGTTTCTATGTCTTCCGCTACCGACGCATCGGCACCGAAACCGTCGACGTCGAAGGCTAAGTCCATTTCCGATACCGAGAGATCGAAGTCGAAACCTAAGGTACCAAACGTTCCTTCCACAGCGTC
>NW_015165831.1:57547-58955 GCF_001447785.1 Gekko japonicus
AATACCGACTGGTTCGACACCGATTGACTCAATGCCGGTGAACCAGGTCGTGTCTGAGACTACGGTACTTGTGCTGGTTTCTCCAGACCATCAGGTGGAGACAGCCTTGTCTGATGTCGACCAAATGGAGCTCGTAAGTCACCAGATGGGTGCGGAGTTTTGCCCTGGTCCAATGAGCTTGTCGGCTTCGATCGTCTCAGAGCCGCCCGACACCGAGGCCCGTCGGCTTGTCAAGGCTGCGAAGCCTGCTAAGAAGGACTCTGTGCCAGCAGCTCCAGCCCTTCCGCCACCATCGATGCCTTCGATACCGACTGGTTCGACACCGATTGACTCAATGCCGGTGAACCAGGTCCTCCCCAACCGGACAATGTTCCACCGTCGGGAACATCTACCGTCCACCCTCTTCCTCGGAAGCATTTGGAGCACACACGGCTGCACCAATCCAGCCGCCTGCCCCATCTCCTCGTCAACCTGCCCCTGCTGGGGAACTCGAGTCTTCAGAGCCTTCGGAATCTGGTTCCGATACCGAGCCTTCCGAAGCCCCAACATCGCCAGATAATTCCTCTCCCAGTACTGACGTCTTTCAGAACCTTCCAATATCCCCGTCGGATAACTATTCGACATACACCGACCTCATAAAACGTATGGCCCACGCGTTGGGATTGTCAATTGTTCAGAAGGATCTTCAATGTATGGATTCCCTCTATGATATCGTCCAACTGGACACGTCCTCAGTCGTCGAGCTTCCCATGTCATCAGTCTTGCTACAAGCCGCAAAAACCCCTTG
Source organism: Gekko japonicus (assembly GCF_001447785.1). NCBI lineage: Eukaryota > Metazoa > Chordata > Lepidosauria > Squamata > Gekkonidae > Gekko > Gekko japonicus. The sequence continues at coordinate 58,335 of NW_015165831.1, forward strand.
GCAAAACAAAAAACAAAAAAACCCCCGTCGTCCGAGGTCATATTCCGGTAGCCAGAAGTCCTCCTTCCAGAGAGCGAAGGCTGGTCCTACCCAACAAACGTCTCGTTCCAAGCAGGCCAAGTCATCCAAGCAGAGCTTTTGACTTCCCTGTCCCCGAGTCAGCGCAAACCTGTCTGTTTCCCTTCATCCGTTCCTGGCGCCATGTCACTTCGGACGAGTGGGTTCTCTCCATCTTAACCCATGGCTACAGGATCCAATTCGATCGCTCACCCCTAACACCCACAGTCGTCCTCACCCCACCCTCCCCACCTCTCCTCAAAGAGGTGTCCCTCCTTCTGCAGAAGGGAGCTATCGAACCCGTTCCATCCCCGTTCCAACATATGGGGTTCTACTCCCGATATTTTACGGTCCCGAAGAGGGACAGAGGTCTTCGTCCCATCCTAGACCTCAGAGAACTGAACAGGTTCGTAACTTACCATCGTTTCCGCATGGTGTCCCTACAGCAGATTTTGCCGTTATTCCAGGGAGGCGTCTGGATGGCCACCCTCGACCTCCAGGATGCTTACTTCCATATCGCTATCCACCCCTCCCACCGCCAATTCCTTAGATTCGCAATTGGCC
>NW_015165831.1:61044-62120 GCF_001447785.1 Gekko japonicus
CAGAGCCGCAACCTGGGCCACGCCTAATACCTTCATCAGGCACTACGCCCTAAACGTCCGCAAGTCCACCAGTGACAGTCTGGGACGTCAGGTTTTATCATCGGCTAAGCAGTAAACACCTGACAGCACCCACCTCCAGGTAGGCTACTGCTCGCTAATCTCCCATTGGTGTGAAGCACAGAGACCACGAAGAAGATAAACAGGTTGCTTACCAGTAACTGGTGATTTTCGAGTGGTCATTTGTGCATTCACACCACCCGCCCTCCTGCCCCGCTGCTGTCTTCTTCTACCTGTTTTGTTAGGAGATTGATACGCGGCGGTTGGTAGGAACTGGTGGGATGTCCGTGCCTGCCCTTCTGAGCATGCTCACTGGGGTTCCTGAGCATGCCCAGTTGGGCCAGGCACGAAAATCCTTTTAAGAGAGCTTGCTACGGCACCGGCAGATCCAGCGCAGGCGCACTAGATCCCATTGGTGTGAATGCACAGATGACCACTCGAAGATCACCAGTTACTGGTAAGCAACCTGTTTTTCTTTCTCTGTACAGTTGCCAGCACCCACCATCCTGCTTGGCTGTAGCTCGCTAGTCACCCAAGGCTGGGACTGCACAGAGACCATGAAGAAGATAAACAGGTTGCTTACCTGTAACTCATGATCTTCAAGTAGTCACACACACCCGCCCAGCCTTCCCCACTGCTAACATCTCTCGTTCTCTTACTTTACGCTGACGGGACTTATCAGTGGTGGTTGAAGGAACTGAGTGGGTGGGCGCTTTCCCCACTACATGCCTGCTCCCCAGGGTGCAAGTAGAAAGTGCGCCAAAACGATCGAGGTTAGCTCTTCATTCTGCAAGGTAGGGCTCCGCGCCGGCGCAGTACACAAGTGTGTGCCTGCACAGATGACCCCTCGAAGATCATCAGTTACAGGTAAGCAACCTGTTTTGGGTCAGTTTTCTAGTGTCCAAAGAGGCATTGGAAGCCACCTACCTGAGTTTCCAGCCTAGCGGTCTGGTCTTGGATGACTCTTATAAGAAAAAATGTTTTGCAGAGCATATGGGGGTATGCCTTATAGCTCAACG
>NW_015165831.1:62441-67275 GCF_001447785.1 Gekko japonicus
CTCGAAGATCATCAGTTACAGGTAAGCAACCTGTTTTTGGTCAGTTTTCTAGTGTCCAAAGAGGCATTGGAATCCACCTACCTGAGTTTCCAGCCTAGCGGTCTGGTCTTGGATCACTCTTATAAGAAAAAATGTTTTGCAGAGCATATGGGGGTATGTCTTATACATCAAACGTACAACCAATGCAAATGTTCTCCCTCTGCTTCTGTGCCTCATGGGAAAGGTAGTGAGCAGTCCAGGCTTTCATATATTTGAATGCTTGAAAACAATCTTGGTGCATGTTGTAATATGTCACAGCAGCTGTAAAATAATGTTATGAACTTCCACTTTTTAAAGGCCCTGACATTTAAAAAAAAAAAAAAATTGGTGCAACTTTGTAGATTTACCCAAAACCAATTGTAATGAACTTTCTTAATGCCATCAGTACTTAGATTCAGGCTGCAATCCAGTGCACACTTATCTAGGAGTAAGCCCCACTGAATAAACTGGGACTTCTTTTGGACTAAAGATGCATACAGTTGCACTGTTCAGTTATTTAGCTGTTGCATTTAGCCAAAGGCTAAAAATATATAATTCTTAACAAGTAACATGTTAAAATGAACATTGTGTAATCAATTGCCAGAATGCAGTCATATACCATACCATGATTTTTATATTTGCTGTTTTTTGGCATCTTAGCTTTACATTTTTGTTACAGTGAATGCAAAGAAAGCCTTTTCTTATATGCTGTCAGAGAGAGAGAACTGCAATGCATAACTGGGTTTAGGCCCAAATCCACACACACCTTCTTGCATCCAGCAGGATACTGTAAGGCCATTTTCAGGCTAGTTGGCTGATGCAGCAGCTGCTTTCATGGCCTCTTCTTGCCCTGTGCTGAGATTATTGGAGTACAAGAGCTGCAACGGGGGGGGGGGGGCAAATTGCAGATGCACTTGGTCCATCTATGCAATTCCTGTGTCCAAATGTCCTTGGAGCAGCTGATGTAGAAGCCATGGGGAACTGGTGTGTAGGACTTCAAACCAGAAAATGGATGAACTTTTAGAAAAAACTTTAATCCAAGGATCGAATAAGTTGTGTAGTTATTGTACTGCTAAACTCCCTAAAAGGCCTGGTGTCCAAAATCAGTCCAAGAAAGCTCAATATCAAGTGCTCAAAGGTGGGGAGAGTGTTTTATCCAGAGATGGGGGGAGGCAGACACCTAGCTTTAGCAGCAAATCTGTGTATTGTGCTTTAGAGGTTGTGGGCACTTTAAATAGCACGTTTAATATGCAGTTCCTTGGCTACGTTCCATCTGTTGCATAATGTATAACTGCTTCAGAAGCATATCAACCTATTACTGCTGAAGTTAGCGTCTTCTATCGCTTAAATAATCAAATGAGGTATAAAATGTCTCTTGCCTGAGCATCTCTTTTGTCTCATAAATGCATTTGTGGCACAAGATACATAGCAAACATTAAATGCACTATGTCACCGGGTGGCTTGAAGTTCTAACCTGTCAAATGTAAATCTATTTGACTTAATTTTATACTGGTATCTATGGTTACCTGCATTAATAGGACACAGCATTTATGGATGAATTACTTAATCTTCTATTTTTAGAATGGAAAAAAAATTAAATGAGCAAATTCATCAGATATGCTACAAACAGCTGTGTTTGTATTTCAAGCAGTTCCTCTGGTAATGCCTCCTTAAAAATGTACCCTCTCAAGAATGCTTTGCAGATTTTCAAAGAGTGTCAGCCCTAAGGGTTTTTTCCCCCATGACAATATATGTAACTTACTTTTTATAGTTACATATTTAATCATTGCTGATGTGAGTTGACGTGCAGAAGAAAAGGCGGTACATGCTTGAAGTGAAATGGGATTAAATGAGAAGCCTCCTGTCTCTGTTATTGGTAGATTTTTGGCTTGTAGCAGAGATGGATTTAATGACCATCTCACTGTGCCGAGCAAGATGATGGTTTATTTTTATTCTCGATTATTATAACTGTTGGATAAGGCGAGTGGTCAGGTATTTCGATACAGGCATGGTAAAGATTAGGCTGCAGTCCTGTTCAGCTCACCTGCAGTGACATTAATGGTACGTTGGACATGCATAACTGTGTGAGGGCTCTCCCCACAGAGTAGAGATCGTGGGCAGGACCCATGTGCTTAGGTGACCAGACCAAGGGTGAGCAGTGATCACGTAATTGGCAGATTACACGCCAATTAGACAGATGAAGTGGGCAGGGTCCATATACTGTCCCTTATCCACAGCTGGGTCACATAAGCACTGTTTTAAGATGTAGGGGAGCAGCTCACAGTGAAGTGGCTCCCTTATAGCTAGGGCAACATTTACATTCAGTTAACAATCCACAATTTAAGACCTGAAGTTACTGAATCATTCAGAGCACCAGTGTTTCCTGAAGGACAGCTTTATGGCAATTTGAGTTGGCATAAGCCATTTATGTACCTCTTGTGATCGATGCTCCCTCTAAGCTGTGGAGTCTTGTGAGCAAAAATTCTACTTTGTGAGCTACTGGCATTAAAGTTGTGAGCAAGCAATTTGGCTACTGTATAAATTAGTTTGCTCTGGAGCAATCCTTCCTGAGCTAAGACAAAAATGTGTGAGCTGGAGGCTAAAAAGCCGTGAACTAGCTGACACTAACTCAGCTTAGAGGGAATACTGAACCGGACCCTTGGCTCAGTAAGGTCAGTCCTGTCTACTCACACTGGTAGTGGCTCTCCTACCACATGATCCTTTTAGCTGGAGATGCTGGGAACTGAACCTGAGACCTTTGGAATGCCAAGCACTTAACCTACCACCGAGCTATAGGCTCTCCCCAAAATACCTGCTTTATTCATTGTTATTGCATCTTCATTTTTAACAGATAGCTGTGGAGTTTAAAGTGATGAAAGCAAAGGATGCTAAAATGTTTGTTTTAAACCAATAATTGGTTAATGGCTTTTTGAAAGTGACAAGAAATTTGGAGGCAACAATCCAGGAATATTTATAGACACTTTTAGAAGACTTCGTTTTTTTCCACTTGTTCCCACGTATGATTAAAACAACAATTGAGGCCAATCCAGACCATTAAGCCTATTTCAGTGTTCTTAAAAAGTATGGGATCTGGAAGAGTACTTCAAGAACATGCCAGTGAATAGAAGAGAAACATGATCTCGTTTCTTGAGAAAGTTTGCCTGTATATTGTAATATAGTTCAAAAGCATATAGCACTTAAATTGGCAGTGAGTTATTTCTGTTACCCTATGCTTATAACTCTAGGATATGAGACATGCCTCCATTCTCTAAAAGCAATTCTATGCAGTGGCATCAAAATTGTTTTTTCACCTCTGCTTTAGATTCAAGTTACTTATAATGAGTTTCATTGTATGTATGTAATGGAAATGTACTATTGTTTTAGTCTTGTTATGCCTGTAAAACTGAATTAATGACATAAGTACCTTAAAAATAAAAATCTTTGGATTGGAAAGCTGCCTGGTTGACAACTGTTGAGTAACTTCAGACCTTTGCGTTTAGTCATTCAGGAGTATGCATTATTTCACTTTCTATATATTTTTTAATGTCTAGGAAACCAGAATTTGTGCTGTGGATAAAGATAGCCATAAGAAAGCCAAAAAATTTTGTATTCTCAACCCTGAGGCTGGGGAAGGCATGACTCACATTTTTGCAGCTGAAAGCCAGGAAGACCTTTCTAAGTGGACAGAAGCTTTTTGGCAACACTTCTATGATTTCAGTAAGTAGCTATGTCTGCTTTTGTGCAGGGACACCTATGCAAGTTCAAAGAATGTGCTGCACATTTTGAGCTGGCAGAGCATAACAAGCTTGCCATTTGCCAGGAGGAGGAAAAATTCTCATTTTCCTATTACATTAGCTGACATGTTCCGCAAGGGAAGAGCAAGAAACATTTAAACTTTCCCCTATCCGGATTCCATTGTGCTCTTAATGTTGTGGGGGCCTAGAAGGAAACTATTCATTATGGAATGTTTTGGTAACGTGTAATAAAATGAAGGGATTTATTTATTTATTACACATCTTATTGGACTGCTTAGCAGAGCCTCTCTGTGTTTTGTTTCAATTGCCCACTTCTTCCCCCAACGTAGTTATTGGTAATACAATAAATCAGTGTTTTGTGGTTTAGAGGCACTGCCTTACTCTAGGGTATCCCCAACAGCAGGGGCACCCCACTTTCTAACCTGAACCAGAGACCCACAGACCCAGGCCAAGGAAGGCACCCCTGGTTCTGAAACACAGAGGGAAGCCATAGCTCTGGAAAAGGCTCTCCATTTTCAGGTGGCATAAAGGCAGCCCTCAGAGCAAACCTCCAGTCTTCTACAGGCTATTCAAAGACCACCTGGCAAATAGCACTGCTGTCTCTAGAACACCCAGCCCTTTTTGTGTGCACCTATGTCGGTGGTAGGCAAACTGTGGCTCTAGAGCCACATGCGGCTCTTTGGTCCCTTGAGTGTGGCTCTTCCGCTGTAGGCGCTGATGGCCTATTCCCTCCATTGTTCTCTATGGTGGGGAAAAAGTAACTTTTTCCCACCATAGAGAACAATGGAGGGGATGGGGCAACCTGTTTGGGGGCCTGTAGAATTGGACCCCCTGGTTCAATGTTCCTTAAACATGGTGGGTATCTTGGGGAGAGGCTCCAGCAGCTACCCTGCGATTTTGGAGCCTCTCCCTCAAACCCCCTCCCCTCCAGCCCCCAGAATATACCCTATGTTTTTGCCATTGACTTCAATGGCTCATAGGATAAAATGGGGCCAAACTGTGGGAAGCCCCAGCAGCCCTCAGGCCGGAGCACCTGGAGCAGTCTTGGGAGGTGGAGTGGC
>NW_015165831.1:68246-88144 GCF_001447785.1 Gekko japonicus
ACACTGAACCTCTTAATATTAAATGCTGTTGAGAGAATGGGGGAGGGCAAACAGCTCTTTGAGCTTCCAGAGGCCTCTGGAAGGCTGCAGTTGGGAACAGAATGCTAGCTGCTAGCTAAGAACCTTGAATCTGGTCCAGTGAGGCCATACATATTGATGCTCTCTAGTGCGTGCCTAAAATTAAAAACAACAACATACAAACCTGACTTACCCAAACTTTCCAAGGAGATGCAAGGCCATTGTTCACATTAGTGTTTGTCAGTCATTGTCATGATTTAATTTTATGGATACTTTGGACATATAGAGAGGATGAACGAAAGGAGACGAAACAAGTATACAAGACGAGTGTGGATGGGAGAGTTGGAAGGGGTCGACCTCAGCGAACGTACCTCAATCAGACTGAGGATATTTTTAGCAAAGGCCAGTTTAGGAATACCCTAATTAAGTTAATAACAATGTACCTACCTATATAGTGTAAGTTTAAAAAAATTGGCTCTCAAAATAAATTTCAATCATTGTACTGTTGATATTTGGCTCTCTTGACTAATGAGTTTGCCCACCACTGACCTATGTCTATGTGAGAATCCTTTGTCTTCACAACTGTAGTTCCTGCTCCTTCCCTCAGGATTCCGAGATTAACCCATCATACATTCAAATGTTTAGTGATCCTTTCTGACGCTAATCAGGAACTCATCTCCCACTTTTTGTCTATACTTGGGAACCTATTCAATCTGCCTTGGCCAAAACCATTAGTGATCCTCAAACTCATTCAGCCATCTCCAGTAATCCCATCATAGCTATTGTTAATCCAGACTCTGCCCCTCTGGGACCTCATTGGTCACACCTAGGCCATGCCTCTCCTGACAACCGCACACACCCTCGGAACACCTGATTGGTCCAGGTAATCTTTTGTCTTCACCTGGGGCAAGCCCCTCAAGACCTCCCATTGGTCAGCATTGTTCTCTAACGTCTCTATCCGTCCACGCACGTGGCCTCAGAGGGTGTGCCTCTGCCCTGATGCCGGCAGTCCTCCCAGAAACTTCTGTTTGGGCCACAGTCCCTTCTCCTTGGATTCTGCACATGTGGACAGGTTGTATTACCTCGTAACTGAACCTCCTATTCACTAGTTCTGTATTGCTTGCTCTTTTTGAATGCTTAGTGTGCTTGTAATTAGGGAAATTCTTCAATAAAACCTATTTAATTTACTCTTCAAATCTGGAGTCTTCCTGCTGTGCTGGACCTTGGTGTACAACTGGTGCGTGGTCCCTTGTACCCAGCTTGCCTCTCCTGCCGCATAGCTAATTCCCCCAAAGAGGCAGGCCAGTTTGTCCAGAATTGCCTATGATCCTTTTTCTTGGCTGCCTCTATTAGTGTATTCCATCTAAGCTTTCTAGCCAGATTTTTCTTACTTCTCAGGAGGTATTTATAGGCCTTCTTTTTTGCTTGTACTTCTAGTTTGTTATCAATCACTGGGACTTTGTGAAATTCTTTAAGGCTCCTAATAAGTCTCTGTTTTGCCTGCACACAGTCCTTATCAAACCAGCTTTTATTATTTGGACGCCCCAACTGGGAGTTATTAATTTCATGTGATAGAATTGAGGATAAATGGGTCGTTAACTGTGCATAGATATTAAGAATAGGGGCCTCACACTTAAAGCCCTCCTTAATCACCGGAGGTGATAGTTTTCTATATCCTTCCCTATTTCAGATATTGTCCATGCTAGAAATTTGTCATTCAACTTGGGACACCAATTAGATTTCCGCCTGCTTGTTATATTATCCGTTTTCAAGAAGGTTCCATGTACTTTGTGAAGGGGGGACAGCCCCCACGTTCCAGCTTAAATTGAGCGGCAGATGGTCACTCTCAACTCGCTCTTCAATATATAGACAGCTTACCCTTTCAAATATATCATTGGTGGTTATCAAATAGTCTATAGTGGAATGTCTGTTACTGGACCAGTATGTGTATTGCCCCGGACAATCACCTTGAGTTACTCCATTTAAGATCTTAAGAATCAGTTTGTGAGTCAGCTGGGCTAAACAGAGCCCTGCATAATTCACAACAACATCCAGTGAACATCGATCATTTAACCCATCCACAACCTCCCCACCCCTTGATTCTATCCCATACTTATCAAATAGAATCTCATCATTTGCCCCCATCCTTGCATTCAAATCCCCTCCCATAATTAACTCTGCATTGGGAGATGTCTGCAAACAGTGAGCAATGTTAACTTCCAACAGGTTCCAAGTTTTTCTTATTTGGGCCTTTAATCGCTGTGGTGCTAGGTAACAATTTACACACACCACAGTATACCTAGAGCAGCTTGGGTGGAGGCCAGTTTGTCAGATATTTGAAAGTAATACCATGAAAGTATAAATCATAAAATTAGGGTTGGCCAAGTTATGAGAACTGATTATTCAAATCCCACACTAGACATTTGAGAAATCTCAGCTCTCTTTACCCCCAGCAGATGTCAAATGCATACTTTCTTTAGAGATTGTGGCACCTTCGATCAGTCTGCTAGCAGTCTGGAGGAACTGAGCTACAAGTTGAGTTACCGCATTTATGAAACAATTGTCCATTATTGTCAGATAGTAATTGTGTGAACCGCCTATAATTGTAGTATTATTTTAAAAGTAGGACATTTTCAGTTCCGTTAATTGCTTTCTGATTTTCTTTCAGGTCAGTGGAGACACTGTTGTGAAGAATTCATGAAAATTGAGATTATGTCACCACTGAAACCACCATTGTTCTTGACGAAAGAGGCAACTTCAGTTTACCAAGATATGTGTAAGTGGAGACAGCAGGGCATTGGAGGCAGCACTGACCCACAACCTCATGGCCATCTTTTGCATCACGTCTGTAGGGTAGTTTTGCGTTAGCATCCGGCCCTTTCCAGTGAGGCCTGGATAAGATAGGTGCCCGGCATCTGTGTCCAAATAGCCTTTTCTTGTTAGTATCTCAGGAGGAAAAAAAAAAAAGAACATTGAATAACTAACTAAAAGCATCTCTGACCAAACTGATTATGAGCTATGATCAGCTACTGCTGGGCACTACTGCCATCTTTTTTTCTGTGTGTACTCGTGGCTACACATTTAGAGTTGCTAGCTTGTATAGAACAGTCGTGAAAACACTTTAAGACTAGACCTAGAGCCAAATTGCATGTACCAAATGTGACAGCGTAGAGCCCTCCTGGGAGTGCACCACTTTGGTCTCTAGGCTCAAGAATGTAATATTTCAGTGCTTTTTATTAAAAGCATTCCTCTCTGCATGCAGATAACTAGTCCAGCCTTCTCCTCTGATGCTGGATTGCATATAACAGAGAAGGGGAGAGCACTGTAAACTACTTCTAGTCCTCATTGAAGAGAATAGTAGGGTATAAATGGAGTAAATAATTTCTGTATGCGTGTGTTTTTTAAAAAACTTCCATTAATATTCAGAAATGTATATGCATGCACCTGTGACAAACTCTGCTGCCTGATCTTGCTGATTGTATAGATTAGAACTCTTAGTTTTGGTTGTCTGGAGTCCTCCAGATATTCACTTGGCAACTGCTGGAGAATTTCTTAATGTCAATTCTGCTCTGTTGATTATAGTGCACTGATATGTTTAGTATCTACAAGCAAAGTAATATTTGAACTGCATCTTAAATGGCCAGAAAGTAAATCAACAGCCAGATGTAAACTGTGAAAGGTGCATTATAAAGTCTTTTTAAAGACATCAAATAATAAGCAGCATTTATGCATATCAAAATGAAAGAATAGATTCAGAAAAATAATAGTATGAAATATGACCCTTCCCCGCAATTAATGCTATGAATTCATTACAAATTTATGAAAATCCACAATACTTTTAGCCTTCTGCTTTTGCAGTGTGAAGAATGGACAATAACTTGATTGAATTCCACATAATGAAGCCTATTGTACAGTGAACAGTAAAAGCATAATGAGTTTATTAGTCATCATAATAGTTTATAGTGTGCTTTCTTGCTAGTGTTTCATGGTATTATAGTGGGTGGAAAGTATGGGAATTTCCAGTGGTCTTGTAGGAGGGACTGGAAAGGTGAGCAGTTTTGATCCCTGATACTTTTAAAGAGCAATCTTAAGCAGGTCTACTCAATGGAGCTTACTCCCAGGAAAGTACTCTTAGGGTTGTACTGTATATAGTTTAAGCTCTGGTGGTAACATTGCATCCAAATATCCCATTAAGAAAATTTTTATGTTGTGTCTTAAAATGTTAATAGGTATTGATTCCCCAGTAAAACATGAAGGACTACTTGATATAGTGCGACAAAAAAATAAGGACACCGATGGCAAGTTCCTGGTTGGCCAACATGAAGAATGTGTGTCTTGATATAGTGCGACAAAAAAATAAGGAAACTGATGGCAAGTTCCTGGGCCAACATGAAGAATGTGTCTCCCCTCCATGGGCTGCCATGTTTGATGGCTCTCACCAAATGGTTGTGCAGAAGAATACACTTCCAGGCACTAGCAAAGTAAACCCTAATGGAAGCAAAGGCACCAAAAGACGAGCACCTCTTCCACCATCTGATAAGCCACCATACGCCTCAGCAGCACCAACACCACCTGCTCAACTGAACAAGGAGAACATTGGGAATAATTCTCCCCTTGCGCATAGGACGTTGTCATTTGGTTCTGGGCAGACTTCTTTGCCTCACTTGCAGAGACCTATTGTGGCTCCTCGCAAATCAGTTACTTGCTGGAAAGGTACCTCTACTGATGATGAAACTCCTGTCCCTCCTACAAAGCCAGTTCCTCCTCCAAGGCAGAAATCGGTCAAAGAGGCTAGATCTCGGTTGCAATTGCAGGCGTAATGTTGAAGTTTGCTTTCACTTTGAGAGAGAGAGGGATGTCTTGTAAGCCACGTTTACAATGTCATTGCTGGTCACAAACGTTCGCCAAAATGCATGGAAACAATTTTGGAATGTACAGTTAAAGTTCAAGGTTGTTGGGATTAGAGCTAAAAGATTTATTTATAAAAAGCCAACAATTCTTTCCCCCCCTCTCAAAAGTTCTGTTCTGCTTGTCAGAGCCAAAGCGTAAACAGATTCTTCAACAAACATACAAATCAGTGGTTCCCCCCCCCCTCCATTTAAATGATGGAAAGCGTTTAGGTGGGCTTGTTCTCATCTCCGAAACATCATCTTATCTTTTATGACATAATCATAGTTAAGCCAATGGATTTTTCCCTAGACTCCCTCAGTAATAAGGTTATCTGGATTTTAAAAATTTGGTTCTGCATAAGGAATCTTTAAAAACTCAGTGCAACAAGGAAACCTACCCTCTGTTCTTTAACCCAGCTCTTCAGTTCCTGCCCTGAGCGCCCCCCCCCCCCCCAGCCAGTGGCATTCAGCTGAAATTGATAAGACCCATCTCTTGAACTCTGCAATGTCCAGTGTGGTTGGAGATCCTCTGGAGTGGCATCATTTCCCCTTTCTGAAGTAATGACCTTCCCTGCGGTTTCTTACATCCCCATCCCCTTCTCCCAGAGCTCTCCACTATTGAGAGTTCCCCCCTTCTCTGGGGATTCTCTGGTTAATCCAAGCATATGCTTTGTCTTGACCTCAATTTTTAAAACCTTCAGAATTTGAGTTTTAACACAGTGAATAAACATTTCTTGGAGTAGCTGACTTTATTAGATATTTTCTATTTCTTTCCCTGGCTTCATTTGTACAACAGGAATTTTGAGGTGAATATTTATGTGTAGAGAGTGGGTGAAGCCCATGGGCAACCCCTTGGTATGTACATCTGAGGGCACCCGGGGCCATTCTTCCCCCTCTATGACTAAATGCTACCATCAGAATTTAACTGTATGTTGTGGGGTGGGGGAAATGTCTGCTTTAAAGATTTTATTTGGATAGAGGAACACCAGCTAATCAACTTTAGAAAACCACGCACATGAATTTGTGCAGGAAAATTGTTTCTGGGTTGCAAAGATAAGCAATAAAATACAGGAAATGAGCAGACTTTCAGATAAAACTGAAATTTCTGTAACAACCAATGTGAATTGATTGGAACCAGCAGTGTATAATATAACTTAGAAAGGTTTTTTTAGGCACTCTTCTCAAATGACATCCCTACATGTTCTTCTTCGAGTGTTTGAATTTTAACGAGGAAATGGCTGCTTATAGCCTTTTGCTTCGTAAGAATGTACTGTAAGAAGACAAGAGTTACTAGATACATGAACATGATATTTTAGTGGCACGTTTGCTATGGTTTTAACCTGTGTTTTGGTTTCTCATGAAGTTATGTGTATATATGTGCATAAGGTGCAAGGTACTTAATGTCATTTCGAAGATCTGTAATCTCATGTTCACTTGTTCATAAGATATTCTTAGAGCAGTAGAAATAAAGATAATGTAGCAGAGGGTTAGTATGACATTAATGCTCTCTAATCCTTTAATGAGTATAGTAGAATCCTTTTAATTGGCATATTTCTGTTAGCAGGAGGGAGTGCCAATTAAGCAATCTTCTCAATTTTAAGACTCTCAGGAATATGCTGAGCTTATTGATATTTGCTTTTATTCCATGCCTTGAACTCCAGATTAGCAATGTGCAAAGCATTCCAAATTCCTGCATCTTTATTTCATTAAAAAGCTGCAATAGCACAGAGAAGATCCATGAAATACATCCACAGAGGAAGCTTTGCTTTAACCGATGTGGTTCTAAAGCACTTTGCAACTGCGACTCAACTTGCAAGGCAGCACTTAGCTATAGAGTTCATCCACTGGAGTTAATTATATTATATATTTAACTGCCATCACACTGCTGAATCCCCCTCCTCAGAAGCCCATTTCTGTGTACTTCTCATGTGGGAATAGCACAGAATCCTTGGGACAAATCACCTTTCTTTGGTTTAATGCAGCACTTCTGAGGTCCCGAAAGGCAACAGAAGCTTTCCTTTTCCAGGATAAAGGCCGTGTCAGGGGCTCTTATGGCTGTGACTTGTCTCTTAGCCCTACCAGTGCTATGTAAAAAGGCCAAAACAACTGGAGATTGAATTGCCTCAATTTCTTGAAGAGACAGCTGTAATAAGGGTTCGGCACCCTTTTCAGCAGCAGGAGAATTGGACTGAAGTTCAAGTGGGGAGTGTAGAAGGTGGAGGGTGGGGGTTAAGTAGCGATTTGCTCGGCTGGTATAAATCTTAGGTACTACTCAGTGTTGTCAAGGAACAGCTGAGTGAAATAAGCAGTAGCAACTGAACTCCTGCACGGTGTATGCTCACCGTGAGACGCACAAGTTGAAAAATCATTCATTCTTCCTTTCATGCTTTAGGCTTTGCCACAAGATTACCTCATACCCTCTGTGTACATTATTTTCCCAAGTAAATGCATATAGCAGTGTAAACCTGACTCCAAGATGGTCTGATGGTGGTAGTTTTGAGTCAGATGAAGGGAGATTTCTGCCATGTCAAATAAAGGGCTAGGTTGGGGTGCAGTGAGTGGGCACCTGGCTTTTAATCCCTGCTTAGTCGTGGTGACCCTCAGCCCACTTTCCCTGCCTGCACAAGTCGATGGTGAGGATAGGATCCAGGAACCCCAGACTTCAAAGGAAGACTTTTTGAAGTGAGGAAGCCTGGATTATTTTTGTCACTTGGTGTGGCTCTTAAGCGACAGGTTCACCCATGCATCACCCACAGTCTCATTCCTCAATCTCCACCCTGTTTGAATACTCTCAGCTGAACACGTGACCTGTCTCCCTTGAAAAGTACTCTGTTCTGAGGTCACTCACTATGAAGGCTTTGATCGGAGTTCGATCTGTTGCCTTCTCTGTAGACTGGTCCTAACGGGAAGAACAGTAAGCCAGTCTAGAGGAAGGTGGCTGTAAAGTGGGGGTCCTTCTGCCCTGTCTGGGAACTGGTAACTAATGAAGTCAAGAGCTGCTTGTAGCTAAAATTAGTAATTAATACTTTGGGTGCTCTTTGAATTGACCTGACATGTTATAAATGGAATTAATGTTTGTTACTGCTTTTTATGTGAGTGTGTTAGCCTAATACGTTTGCATTTTTAAAAAGAGTCTGTTGGAGATTGCTAGCGGTCACTAAAGCTAGACAAGCAGCTTGCTATATATACTTGAAAGGACTATAAGTAAGTCTGGTAGAAGTTTCTTTTTAAAAATATTTGGCTGCTAAAATGTGTGTTTGCCATTCTGAGCTTTATTGTTCATAGAAGAAAATATGTTTACAACAGTTAAATATTGTGTCATTTCAATACTAGTAAATGTTCCTTTTTGTAACAAGAATGATTGCTGTGTTGGCCTTCAAAGAGTGACTTTGTCTTGGAACAGTGTTGGCAAAGCGATGCTGGGGGGGGGGGGTTCCCTAGCCTTTCAAAAGAATGTATTGTACTTTTTAAAATAGACAAGAGTAATTTATAGGAGTATAAATCATGTTTCTCTCACCTTTGTGAAATTAAGGAGCTGTTTTGGGTTTACCTACTTCCTTAAAATTGTACAGTCCACTGCCTGAGAGGATCCCTTGGGCTAGTACAGGAGAAAGCTATGTTGGCTTAGCTGTGCCGATAAGGCCAAGATAAAGCTAACGAATAGTGGGTGTTAATTACAATCCTAATAGTCTGACTACAGCCATTATGGTGCTAAAAAGGAAATATTCATAAAAGTAATTGGGTGCATTGTGGAAACTGACATCCATCTCATTTGAACGTACCGAAGTGAGCACAACATTCTCTGGAGGTTCTGCTGTGTTCCTAAATTTTCCAAGGTACATAAAGGGGCACTGAACAAATAAGCATTTCATGAAATGTAGCTAGAGGTTTAAAAATTTTATTCTGCCACTTAGAGTAGCTACAACTGAATGGATAAGTGGCTTAACTAGTATATAATGCTCTCATTTCAGAGAAGGGTGGATTTGGATTTGGTTGGTTCTTGTATTGAAAAAGTGAAACAGTTATAATTTGGGGCAGCAAAATAGTTGGGTATGGTGTGGACTTCATCGCTTGCTTACATAATGCCAGTTTGCCTTATGGTAGATTGGCATACCTAAGTGAAGGAAGGCACTGGCAAAACCCTCTCTGACCGTACGGGGTCACCATAAGTTGATGACTAGGCAGCAAAAAATAAAATAAAAATCTTGGGCAGAGGTCCCTAGACTGATTGGGGTTTCCAGGCATACCTTCATGGGTATTCTAAGGCCCCTGTAAATGCACTTGAGGTAACAGCTGCACATAACAGTGCCGTTTGGCATGTTCACCACTTCATGTGCAGCAGTCACCTACCCACCCCCAATTTCAATTCCCAGATATATGTATATGTGTTTAAACAGGAGTACGTTTTGTTCACACCTGATGTGTGTGTGAGAGAGAGGGAGAAACAAGCTTGTAAGCGGCTGTGCATATCCTCTCAGTGAGCCCACAGCTTTATGGCTTCACACCATGAACACTGTTTATGTGCTATTCATTTCTTTTAAAAGATTTATATCCTGCATGAAAACTCTCATCTGGGCTGCTTCTGAAGCGGCCTACATGAAACTCCGTGAACATAATTTCGGAACACTGCAAAAACAACAAAGTGCCCATCCATTGCCTAAACCCCGATCGGCTGGGCACGAGGCAAATGGACTGTGGGGAGGGCGGAAGGGCCCTGTGCCTGCTGCCCGTCCACTTCACCTCTCAAGAGTGGGGACAGACCGTGCAGGGCCTAACGAGCGGCCTGGAGGCAGTGGCCCAAAGCCAACAGTGATCTTCCTTTAAACATTCTGTCATTTCTTGGGCTCAAAAGAGCCATAACTGTGGTTCATTGCACGAAATAGCACAAAATACCTCTGTTCTTTTAAAGATGTGCAGTCATACTAGACATTCCCCCCAGTTATCATCAATGAACTGTCATAACTCTGTTACGAGGAGCTTACCAGGCATTTCAGCCTGTGGAAGCTTGATTGACTTACGAGTTTACAAAGAAGGCTGGATATCTTTTCCTTTTAAAAAAGTTGGGGGTGCTGTGGGAGCCGGCACAGATGAATGATTTAATGAACACTGCGCTGCAGCCAAAGTTGCAGCAATTTGCTTCAAGGGATTAGGTTGAAACAAGATAGGATAATATCTTAATATAACCACTACCAAATGGTTATATTGAGATCTCCCATATGTTTAATATAACGGCACATAAAAATCTGTCTGCAAAACATCAAAATAAATTGGTTTTACTCCAGGAAAAAAATAAACTTTAAACATTTTTTATATCTACATAGCTATCAAAAAGTTTATATACTTCCTAAAGAAAAATAACTATATCAGCAAGGCCAAGATGCACCTGCTTTTAAAAGCTGGTTTGGGGGATCCTGACCTGATGAAACTGGATTCCAAAACTCTGATTTGGGAGTTGTTAGTGCCTGTCCTGCCTTCTTGCATTGTGGTGTGCGTGCTAGAAAACCAAAAGAAAGTTGCTTAACAAGCTATGGACCCAGTACGACTTTGCAATATGGAAACCATAGGGGAGGGAGCGGGGTCTGGCGACCACTTCCTACAAAACATTTTCATGATGTACTTGTGATGAATGGCATGTTGATGGCTCATAGGTAGAAAGTGGTACATATTCAGCTTTCAAAGTGTACCACCTGCTACTGCAACCCTTAAGCATCCTGAAGATTTCATCTGGGCCTTTGATTTTACCCCCATTAGGCCTTGGTGCGAACCAATCATTAGATTTGCAACCCAGTCTTAAGAACATTAGAGAAGAAGAAGAAGAAGAGATTG
Organism: Gekko japonicus; assembly: GCF_001447785.1. Lineage (NCBI taxonomy): Eukaryota > Metazoa > Chordata > Lepidosauria > Squamata > Gekkonidae > Gekko > Gekko japonicus. Next base: position 78,980 of record NW_015165831.1, read on the forward strand.
GATTTATACCCCGCCCTTCACTACCTGAAGGAGTCTCAGAGCGGCTTACAAACTCCTTTCCCTTCCCCTCCCCACAACAGACACCCTGTGAGGTGGGTGGGGCTGAGAGAACTCTGACACAAACTGCTCTTTTTCAAGGACAGCTGTGCCAGAGCTTGTGACTGACCCAAGGTCACATCAGCAGATGCAAGTGGAGGAGTGGGGAATCAAACCCGGTTCTCCCAGATTAGAGTCCACACACTTAACCACTACACCAAACTGGAAAAAGAGATGCAGGAGCTCATTAGCATAACCTATTAGCATGATTTATTTACATATGCCACACCCCCTGACATCACTGGAAGTGTGTCAGGAGGCTCCACCCCAAAAATCTCCAGGTAGTTCCCAACTCAGATAAAGAAAGAAATAAGGCAAAGAGATGGGGATGAAGGATGGAAGGAAGAAAGAAAGAGAAGAGGAGATTGGATATATACCCCGACCTTCACTACCCAAAGAAGTCTCAGAGCGGCTTACAGTCTCCTTGTCCTTCCCCTCCCCACGACAGACACCCTGGGAGGCGGGTGGGGCTGAAAGAGCTCCTTCTTTTTCAAGAACAGCTGTGCCAGAACGATGGCTTGCCCAAGGTCATCCAGCAGTTGCAATTAGAGGAATGGGGAATCAAACCTGGCTCTCCCAGATTAGAGTCCGCGCACTTAAACACTACACCAAACAGGGAATGAGGGAAAGAAGGCAAAGGGATGGGGAGGAAGGGAGGGAGGGAAAGAAGGCAAAGAGATGAGGAAGGATGTGGAAAGAAATCAAATAGAAGTGGGAGAGAGGGAGGGAGGGGAGAGCTGGAATGAAGGCAAATAGTTGGGAAAGAAGGAAGGAAGGAAGGAAGAATTGGAGCCCCTGGTCTCCCTTTCCATCCTTTTACAACAACCCAGGCAGGTAGGCATGCCTGCCTCCTCAGCCAAAGAATCAGACCCCCGGTCTCCCTTTCCATCCCTTTAAAAGGCAAATCCCTTTTAAGCAATCCCCCCCACCTGATCAAGCCCCCGCCCCCGCCACCCTGCACCCACACCAACTTACTCTGCCTTCTGGCTGGTGGCAGTGGTGGCTAAAAGCAGAGGCAGCACTTGCTGCTTCCCGCTTCTCCTGGCCCGACTGAGGGCTGTTGGGAGCTGGGGGTGGGGCTTGCCACTCCTAGGCTTGTTACTGCCGGAACAGCGTTCCTGCTTGTTCCAGCTGGAAATGAGCCCTGCATACTGGAGAGTGCAGGTAAGAGGTAGGGATAGATTACATATTCTAGCTAAATCAAGGTAGTCAGCTGTGTTAGTCTGAAGCAGTAGAACAAATTTAGAGTCCAGGGGCACCTTTAAGACCAACAAAGGTTTATTCAAGGTATGAGCTTTCGTGTGCATGCACACTTTTTCAAATACAATGGAATGGGAGGTAAGGTTTAAACTTATAGATGGGCTGAGCATTTCAAGACCTTTGTTGGTCTTAAAGGTGCCACTGGACTCTAAATTAGTTCTGTTCTAGCTAAGTAGATGGTGTTGGATGCTGGACAAATGTCCAGCCTCTATGGTGCAAGAGGGAGAGATCACGCACCTTCTTTGTGTGTGTGCAAGAGAGAAAGGGTGAGAGAGCAGAAACAGAGGAAATTGCCCCTAAGAGTAGCATTCAGCCTCAAAGGAAAGGATGCTCTAGGTGTCCTGACCTCTCTATCTGTCTAAACTCTTTGGTGCCATCTCTCAAGCCTGAGACAGGAGACAACGCAAAGTTCTCCCCTTCCAACAGGAGAGACCAACTATGGATGTTTTTTGGTGCTGGAATTCTTACAAACTTTGCTTCCCCTTTAAGAAACCCAAATGGTTGCAAAGAATGGAGCAAAATGGACAGCTGTGGTGAGTATGAAATAATTAATTTTCTGGATAAATGCTTCTAATGTTCAAAGCTAGCAATTCTGATCACACACACACACAAAGTTTTTGGAAGGTAGACACTTGGGCCATGATGACACAGGCAGTTTGGCCCGACACAGCCACTCCTCCCATCTGGATCCAATGGGTGCAGTCAGACAGCCACATCTGTCAGGTGTTCCCCATCCATACTTATCCTGTCATAGGATGACTTGGAGCCTGGTTTAAAAGGCACCACATCAAGTGTTTTCGGTTCCCCGCGCAGTCATTGCGCATGAACGCGGGGGAGTGCACGCAGAACGGATTTGACAGTCTGAACCTGCAGATTCATTCTGCCACTAGGTGGGGTTTTTTTAAATTGCCTGTGTGCGCATGTATGCGCACTATGCATGTGCATTAATTTTGGATTTTTTTCTGCAGTGCACTGAGGCGCTGCAATAAATGTGGATGCTTTACCATGGAATGTCTCCGTGGGTAACCTGCAGCAGGGTGTGCTGTGTGGCTGATACGCAACACTTTAAACCGGTTCAATTAGAGGCAGCACCGTATCGCGCCAAGCCGCCAGTGTGACCACAGCCTTGGTCTGTGCAAGTGCCAGGCTGCCCTCGGTGACACCCAGGGGCGCACACCCTTCCATCCTCACATGTTATGGGAGATTGCCGGAGAAAGAGGGAAGTCCTGCCCCGTGGCAAGAGGCCCAACCAGCACCTGGTTTTAGCTGATCAGATACAACTGTCTCACTTTACCTTAAGTGCAAATGGGACAGAAAATGAAGCACGTGATGTGGCTCTGTTTTCTCTCCCAGCCAGCAGGATGGAGTAAGATAGAAGATGTTCATATCCCTCCTCTTAACAGAAACAGTTTCAGAGGGAAATCGTGTTGGTCTGCAGTGGAACAGCTAGACTGGGGTCCAGGAGCATCTTTGAGACTAATAAAAAATTGGGGGGGGGGACATTTGAGAGTCGAAGATCCCTTCATCAGATACAACAACAGAAAGAGAGAGAGATCCCTCTTGCATCCCTTTCCTGGCTGAGAGCCCTCTTGAACACAGGACCCCTGCTCAGTTTTACTTTCCCTCCTGCTGGTCTCTGGGTGGGAATAATGAGACCGGACACACTGTGTTCCTTGAGGGGGAGGGGTCCCTGTGTTTTTGTTTAGAGAAGAGTGACGTGATGAGTGAACAACGCTTTAAGAATTGTTAAGCCTCTAACATGTAACTATTTCTAATAGCTTCTATTTTCTGTGATACATTTGGAGACATTTCAAGCAGATGTGAGTTCACCACTTTGTCTTGAGAAAGTTGCTGATCCTAAAATAATGGCACCAGGCCCAATCCAGCTAAAGTTAAGCTTTTTACAGTCCCATTGGGAAAGATGCTCTTAACTTATTGGAATCAGTGATTCATGCCTTTATTGTGTGTGTTTCAGGCTGCTGTGCCCAATGCTTTCTCACATGGCTGCAAATGGTTTTTGGCCACTCGGAGAGGCATTTGCTTTGCTGCTTGGAGTGATTTCCAAAGACCTTCCTCAGTTCAAATCAAGCACAGTTTAGGCATCTGTCTTATGCATTTTTTACAAGGTAACATGAAGCACTGGGGGTGGGAGAGGAAGCCATGGTTTCTGTTACTTCTCCCTTTCTTAATTGTAACGATATTTGAGGTTTATTTTAAAAAAAACAAAAAAAAAACCCTGTAAACTGGAACACTGGAGTTGGTGCGACTTGGTCTTTCGCTGAAATCGTTACAAAAAGGGGAGTTTAGTGACAGCTGTAAAGTAATAAAGGCGGTGGGAAGTCCTATTAAGTCACATCTGACTTATGGCAAACCCATAGGGGTTTCCAAGGCAAGAGAACATTCAGAGGTGGTTTGCCATGGCCTGCCTCTGCCTCACAACCCTGGACTTCCTTGGTGGTCTCCCATCCAAATACTGCTCAGGGCCAACCCTGTTTAGCTTCCAAGACTTGACTAAATCAGGCTAGCCTGGGCCACCTAGGTGGTGGGGGGTGGGGGGAAGAGAAATGAAGCAGAGTGGAGTATTGATGTTCCATTTACCAAGCATATTGGATCACTTCCCTCCTCTTAGAAAGCAGCTGCACCTTCAAGCTAGTCTGACGGCCCTTTTGCTTGGCCCAACAATGGGTACTTTCAGTCATTTCAGAGGGCTACGTGATAGAGTTCCACAGCAGACCTTCCACCCCAAACTTTGTCAGCACCCCTCCCTTCCAGGTCCTGGATAAGGTCCAGACCCTTCTAGAAAAAGATGCCATTGAACCCATCCCTCCTCAATCTGAGGGTCAGGGCTTCTACTCCCAGAATTTCAGTATCCCAAAGAAGGGTGGTGGCCTCCATCCCATCATGGTTCTCCATGCCCTGAACTATCTCATTGTCTACCACAAGTTCCGAATGGTCTCTCTACAGAATATCTTACTGCTCCTAGGACCCAATGCTTGGATGGCCACTCTAGATCTCCAAGATGCATACTTCCATCTCAACATTTGGCCACCCCATCGACAATTCCTGAGATTCACGACAGGGACACAGCACTATCAATATAAGGTACTCCCTTTCAGGATCTCCCCTGCCCCACGAGTGTTTACAAAGACGACGGTGGTGGTAGCAGCCTACCTGCAGCTACAGGGCATTCTGGTGCTCCCATACATAGATGATGGGCTACTGGTCACAGACTCCAAGGCTGATCTGGACAGAGACATCCAACAGACTATCAATCTTCTGACCATTCTTGGTCTACAAATCAACCACAAAAAGTCTCATCTTATACCGACCCAGAGAGTACACTTTATTGGGGCAGTCATCGACTCTACAATAAGCAGAGCATTCCTCCCAGAAGACAGGGCCATAACCATCATGGCATTAGTACGAAAGATTCAAGAAACTCCAAGGGCAACAGCCTTAGAGATTCAACGGTTACTGGGGGTGGTGGCAGCAACAATGGCCATTGTTGCTTTGAGGGGTCTTCTGCATTCACACCACCCACCCGGCCTTTCCCTCCACTGTCAGCCTTCTCACTTTAGATGGGGGTTTTCAGCGGTCAGAAGGAACTGGCAGGAGACCTGGGCTCCGCCCCTGTGGGCATACATGGTGGGGCCCCGCATGTGCACCGGGGATGGAGTATGGGGGGGAAAGAGGCTTTTAGGCTTAAGTTACTGATACATCAGACGCAGGCGCCCTTTATCCCAGAGGTGTGACTGCACAGATGAACACTCGAAGATCATCAGTTACAGGTAAGCCACCTGTTTTTCTGTGGCAAGGAAAGCTGTCATCTGCAAGTATTTTGTTAATAAATTGGCATCGTTTATTTCATTTTTCCCGTCAATGTGAAGAGTAGGGAGGGAGCTCCACGTTGCCTTTTGCCCCATCCTCTGACTGCTAGAAGCTTTACAGTTCCCCTGACGTCTGACGCATCAGGCAATTTGCCTGTACCTTGATGCGTAACTTCACAACCATGGGGTCTAGCAGCTTGCTTGGCAAAAGACAGCAAAGATCTGAAGGAAACTAGTTCCCATCTCTTTTTGGCCATTCATACATAACTCCTTTATGAGTCAAGCTTTCAAAGGAATGACTATTTCATACCAATCTGTGATGCTGGCTCAGACGCTCCGTCAGCTCCTTCGTCACGCAGCCCCTACAAATCCTAAGTCCATTTTTCAGCTGGCCTTTCCCCCAGTTGTTATGCTAAGCTATCTATTGATAAGGCAGGTGGGTTGTTTTGAATTGTGTTCCGCCCCAAACCCCAGGTGTGTATCTGTCTTCTGTGACTGCCGCGGCCGAAACGAACATGCTCACTGCACTGTATAAACACAATACTCTTATGGATTAATTATCTGTGCCAATGGGGAGCCAACACCACAGAGGTGATGTGTGTGAAATGCCCTTCTTTCCTTCCAGAGGACTGCTGCGTTTCTCTAATGCCCATGTGGTTATAAAAGTTTCATTGTCCTGAGCCTATCGTCAAATAGCAAACATTTGTTTTAGTAAATGCAAAACTTCTGAAGACACTCTAAGGAAGCGAGTGTGGTTTCCTCCAGTCACCAGCACCTTTTTTTTTAGTTTCATTTCCAGCAGTCCCATCTCACAGAGCTGCATTTTAGTCATGGCCTTCCCTCTGTAGCCACGCAAGCACACAGATTTTGGCTGTAGGCGTGGACAACTGGGAAGCCAGCCGGAACTCCGTTCCTGTGCGTTCCTGCCCAAAAATAGCCCTGTGGGTGGGTCTTAATACAGGCTCTACCATTGCACGGGATAAAGCTAATCGACTTGGAATTGCATGTTCAATATAAAAGTTACAGGTAAGCAGGGAATGAGGGAGGCACATTTCAAGGGCTATAACAAGGAATTAGTACACAAATGACCCAAGTGGGTTTTATATATACACATATCTGTACACACAGAGCACCTGCTTCTGAAAGCATTTACCTGGAATCTGACCCCACTGAGCTGATGGAACTTACTGCCAATGCATGAGTGGGGATTTCAACCTGCATTTCCCAGATCCTAGTCTAACACTATAACCACTAGACCATGCTGGATTTCTACGGTTCACATGTGGGGACCCTGGTATGAATTACAGTGTGGATAGAGTGGGGGGTCTTATATTTGGATCATGAACAACCACAATGAAGTGGGACTTATCCAGTTAACGAACTGGCCTTACTTCTTGTGTGTGTGAGTAATACAGACTGACAGTTTTTGCAAATTATACTTTTAAATTTTATAAATGACTCACAGAATAATTAATTCACACGATCCTTTTGTTCTTTCCCCCCTATTTCTTCTTTTTTTCCGGGTTTTAAAGGTCAGAAATGTTGTATTTTGAATAATTGTACTTTAGGGTGTGCATTTTGATAATTAGTACCACTGAGGAAGGCCTTGTGGCTGAACCATGTTTGGCTTTAATGGAATTTATTGTTTGAAATGCATTAAAGCTTTGTTGATTTAACATCTTGTAACCCATTAGTATTCATACTGTCATTAGGCATTTTGTTAACCTTCTTGGTCACCTGGAGTGGGGTCTTAACATGGGGGTCTTTTGATCCAAATGAGGGAGGTGCTTAAATCCCCTCTCCTACGTGCAATATTGCCCCCCCCCATCTGAATCAGGTCACCTGCTGCTGTAATTAATCTTGAGAAATGTTGGGAAGATTCATTTTCCTTTTCTTCCTAAGGAATATACTTCATGTTAGCATAGCCTTGTTTGCTTCCACATGGAGGTACTGCTCCAGTTTGGCATTCACAGTGCAAAGTTTTTTTAAGCACCCACATGACATTGTCACCTAATCATCTGCGTTCCAGGTTCCCACCTCTTTGTTCTTATTTTGCCCAAAGCTGGACTGATTATGATCTTTTGGGAAAGATCACCATCTTAAGTTGGGGAGGGGGGGGGTCATGCTTTAAAAAAAACCCAGCAGTTGACATATACCTGTAGCAATAAATCAATTACCAGTTTTAAGCTACCCCCAAACATGTCAGTTACCAAATGTAACTGACATATGCTGGTGTGTAGTCAGAAATTGACATACTGTTGTAGCTTAACCATGTAGGAATATACCAGGTACCATTTTTAAAAAATGCCTGGAAAAAACCCTCTAGAAGTGGAGGCCAGAAAATGATGGCCATGGAGAGTTCAGCAGTGTGCACAGGAAATCACAGTATCATGGACCCTCCATTTGCAGCATCAGTGAAAAATCCATGGAGAATCACCGACAACATATCTCGAATGTTCTGAAGCTAGAAAATTTGGTGTTCTACTAATGTTGTCTTGGCATTTGAAGTCTAACTGCCTTTGCCTAAGGATTGCTTTTGCATGATCAAATCCCATTTCTAGGTTAGTTTGTGGAGAAAAGCCCAAACTCATCAGCTTTTGGTGCACTGCCTTTGACCAGGAAGACTGAAAACTGTTCTGAACAGTTAAAGGTGCTAGGCCCTGAGGAATAAAATTTAGTTTGAGCCATAAATTAATGGAGGCGAGGGATATCCTGACCTCTACTTTAACCGGGCTGGATTCTAAGTGCAGACTTGCATTGGAGACGTAGCTGGGTAGTTGGGATAAAGATGTTAGAAATCTTGATTGTACTCGCTCAAGTGGTGCATAACTAGAAGGGGATAGGCCTATTGTTGTACCATACATAAGATGGGGCAGGGTTTTAGCCTGGTATAATTTGAGGGCTGCCGGAATATATTGTCCTCCTTTAGTACGTGAGAATTTCACTATGGCTTGGGCAGATTTATGGCCAGCTTCAGCCACGTGCTCATGGTGGGTTTTCCTTGCCCCAGAAGATTGTAGCACCACCACCAAGTACTTACAGCTTGTCACCTGTTCAAACTTGTGACCATTGATGTTCCATGTCCTAGTCTTGGGCCTCTTGCTGAATGTCATAATTTTGGTTTTCTGATAATTGACCACCAACTGGTTCTCTTCGCCAAAGTGAGCAAACATTTTTAGTGCTTTTCTGAGACCCACTGGTGTTCTTGATAATATAACTATATCGTCAGTGTACACGACTGAACAACAAAAATGCGGGGGGAGGATGGAAATCTGGTTTACTTAAGCTATTTATCATATCATTTATATAAATAATAAGTAAAGGTGCCAGAACATATCCTTGTTTCGCTCTTTTTGATGTTGGAATGGAGTCAGAGAGGTGTCCTTCCCTATTACATCTAACCTTGAAAGATGTGTTGGAGTATAAAGCTCGGATTAGATGTAAAAAAGTCTACAGTCTATGGATGTACTGTCTAATTTCTCCCATAATTTTTTTTTTCTGGAGATGGTGTTGAATGCAGATTTTAAATCAATAAAAGCTGCATGCAATGAAACTGAACTGTTAGCTGTGTATTTTTTGATCAGATGAGGCATGTTAAGGTGGTACCTCCCTTCCTGAAGCCAGCTTCCCCTTTGTCAATCCACCTTTTGAATTTATCCTGCTGATGTATCTGTAATTATCTGGATCATCCTTCTTCCCTTTCTTAAAGAATGGGACTATGATCGCCTGCCCCCAGGATATGCCCTGAAGAGTCAATATATGTGAAGAGGGAAGCCGGGAGTGGAGCCCACCAATCGATGCTATCTTTCAAAAGTTCAGGGGGGGAACTGTCAATACCAGGAGCTTTACCTCTCTTAAGGTGATTAATAAATGACCTAACCTCTCTGGCAGAGACAGGAGGCCAAGGAAGGGAGATCATCTATCCTTTCGAGTGGGACTTCCTGGGATGTGTCTGCATATAACTTTGGGAAATATGTTTCCC